>NC_060113.1:14084330-14403014 GCF_021155765.1 Diprion similis | reverse complement strand
ACCTAACCTAACCTAACCTAACCTAACCTAACCTAACCTAACCTAACCTAACCTAACCTAACCTAACCTAACCTAACCTAACCTAACCTAACCTAACCTAACCTAACCTAACCTAACCTAACCTAACCTAACCTAACCTAACCTAACCTAACCTAACCTAACCTAACCTAACCTAACCTAACCTAACCTAACCTAACCTAACCTAACCTAACCTAACCTAACCTAACCTAACCTAACCTAACCTAACCTAACCTAACCTAACCTAACCTAACCTAACCTAACCTAACCTAACCTAACCTAACCTAACCTAACCTAACCTAACCTAACCTAACCTAACCTAACCTAACCTAACCTAACCTAACCTAACCTAACCTAACCTAACCTAACCTAACCTAACCTAACCTAACCTAACCTAACCTAACCTAACCTAACCTAACCTAACCTAACCTAACCTAACCTAACCTAACCTAACCTAACCTAACCTAACCTAACCTAACCTAACCTAACCTAACCTAACCTAACCTAACCTAACCTAACCTAACCTAACCTAACCTAACCTAACCTAACCTAACCTAACCTAACCTAACCTAACCTAACCTAACCTAACCTAACCTAACCTAACCTAACCTAACCTAACCTAACCTAACCTAACCTAACCTAACCTAACCTAACCTAACCTAACCTAACCTAACCTAACCTAACCTAACCTAACCTAACCTAACCTAACCTAACCTAACCTAACCTAACCTAACCTAACCTAACCTAACCTAACCTAACCTAACCTAACCTAACCTAACCTAACCTAACCTAACCTAACCTAACCTAACCTAACCTAACCTAACCTAACCTAACCTAACCTAACCTAACCTAACCTAACCTAACCTAACCTAACCTAACCTAACCTAACCTAACCTAACCTAACCTAACCTAACCTAACCTAACCTAACCTAACCTAACCTAACCTAACCTAACCTAACCTAACCTAACCTAACCTAACCTAACCTAACCTAACCTAACCTAACCTAACCTAACCTAACCTAACCTAACCTAACCTAACCTAACCTAACCTAACCTAACCTAACCTAACCTAACCTAACCTAACCTAACCTAACCTAACCTAACCTAACCTAACCTAACCTAACCTAACCTAACCTAACCTAACCTAACCTAACCTAACCTAACCTAACCTAACCTAACCTAACCTAACCTAACCTAACCTAACCTAACCTAACCTAACCTAACCTAACCTAACCTAACCTAACCTAACCTAACCTAACCTAACCTAACCTAACCTAACCTAACCTAACCTAACCTAACCTAACCTAACCTAACCTAACCTAACCTAACCTAACCTAACCTAACCTAACCTAACCTAACCTAACCTAACCTAACCTAACCTAACCTAACCTAACCTAACCTAACCTAACCTAACCTAACCTAACCTAACCTAACCTAACCTAACCTAACCTAACCTAACCTAACCTAACCTAACCTAACCTAACCTAACCTAACCTAACCTAACCTAACCTAACCTAACCTAACCTAACCTAACCTAACCTAACCTAACCTAACCTAACCTAACCTAACCTAACCTAACCTAACCTAACCTAACCTAACCTAACCTAACCTAACCTAACCTAACCTAACCTAACCTAACCTAACCTAACCTAACCTAACCTAACCTAACCTAACCTAACCTAACCTAACCTAACCTAACCTAACCTAACCTAACCTAACCTAACCTAACCTAACCTAACCTAACCTAACCTAACCTAACCTAACCTAACCTAACCTAACCTAACCTAACCTAACCTAACCTAACCTAACCTAACCTAACCTAACCTAACCTAACCTAACCTAACCTAACCTAACCTAACCTAACCTAACCTAACCTAACCTAACCTAACCTAACCTAACCTAACCTAACCTAACCTAACCTAACCTAACCTAACCTAACCTAACCTAACCTAACCTAACCTAACCTAACCTAACCTAACCTAACCTAACCTAACCTAACCTAACCTAACCTAACCTAACCTAACCTAACCTAACCTAACCTAACCTAACCTAACCTAACCTAACCTAACCTAACCTAACCTAACCTAACCTAACCTAACCTAACCTAACCTAACCTAACCTAACCTAACCTAACCTAACCTAACCTAACCTAACCTAACCTAACCTAACCTAACCTAACCTAACCTAACCTAACCTAACCTAACCTAACCTAACCTAACCTAACCTAACCTAACCTAACCTAACCTAACCTAACCTAACCTAACCTAACCTAACCTAACCTAACCTAACCTAACCTAACCTAACCTAACCTAACCTAACCTAACCTAACCTAACCTAACCTAACCTAACCTAACCTAACCTAACCTAACCTAACCTAACCTAACCTAACCTAACCTAACCTAACCTAACCTAACCTAACCTAACCTAACCTAACCTAACCTAACCTAACCTAACCTAACCTAACCTAACCTAACCTAACCTAACCTAACCTAACCTAACCTAACCTAACCTAACCTAACCTAACCTAACCTAACCTAACCTAACCTAACCTAACCTAACCTAACCTAACCTAACCTAACCTAACCTAACCTAACCTAACCTAACCTAACCTAACCTAACCTAACCTAACCTAACCTAACCTAACCTAACCTAACCTAACCTAACCTAACCTAACCTAACCTAACCTAACCTAACCTAACCTAACCTAACCTAACCTAACCTAACCTAACCTAACCTAACCTAACCTAACCTAACCTAACCTAACCTAACCTAACCTAACCTAACCTAACCTAACCTAACCTAACCTAACCTAACCTAACCTAACCTAACCTAACCTAACCTAACCTAACCTAACCTAACCTAACCTAACCTAACCTAACCTAACCTAACCTAACCTAACCTAACCTAACCTAACCTAACCTAACCTAACCTAACCTAACCTAACCTAACCTAACCTAACCTAACCTAACCTAACCTAACCTAACCTAACCTAACCTAACCTAACCTAACCTAACCTAACCTAACCTAACCTAACCTAACCTAACCTAACCTAACCTAACCTAACCTAACCTAACCTAACCTAACCTAACCTAACCTAACCTAACCTAACCTAACCTAACCTAACCTAACCTAACCTAACCTAACCTAACCTAACCTAACCTAACCTAACCTAACCTAACCTAACCTAACCTAACCTAACCTAACCTAACCTAACCTAACCTAACCTAACCTAACCTAACCTAACCTAACCTAACCTAACCTAACCTAACCTAACCTAACCTAACCTAACCTAACCTAACCTAACCTAACCTAACCTAACCTAACCTAACCTAACCTAACCTAACCTAACCTAACCTAACCTAACCTAACCTAACCTAACCTAACCTAACCTAACCTAACCTAACCTAACCTAACCTAACCTAACCTAACCTAACCTAACCTAACCTAACCTAACCTAACCTAACCTAACCTAACCTAACCTAACCTAACCTAACCTAACCTAACCTAACCTAACCTAACCTAACCTAACCTAACCTAACCTAACCTAACCTAACCTAACCTAACCTAACCTAACCTAACCTAACCTAACCTAACCTAACCTAACCTAACCTAACCTAACCTAACCTAACCTAACCTAACCTAACCTAACCTAACCTAACCTAACCTAACCTAACCTAACCTAACCTAACCTAACCTAACCTAACCTAACCTAACCTAACCTAACCTAACCTAACCTAACCTAACCTAACCTAACCTAACCTAACCTAACCTAACCTAACCTAACCTAACCTAACCTAACCTAACCTAACCTAACCTAACCTAACCTAACCTAACCTAACCTAACCTAACCTAACCTAACCTAACCTAACCTAACCTAACCTAACCTAACCTAACCTAACCTAACCTAACCTAACCTAACCTAACCTAACCTAACCTAACCTAACCTAACCTAACCTAACCTAACCTAACCTAACCTAACCTAACCTAACCTAACCTAACCTAACCTAACCTAACCTAACCTAACCTAACCTAACCTAACCTAACCTAACCTAACCTAACCTAACCTAACCTAACCTAACCTAACCTAACCTAACCTAACCTAACCTAACCTAACCTAACCTAACCTAACCTAACCTAACCTAACCTAACCTAACCTAACCTAACCTAACCTAACCTAACCTAACCTAACCTAACCTAACCTAACCTAACCTAACCTAACCTAACCTAACCTAACCTAACCTAACCTAACCTAACCTAACCTAACCTAACCTAACCTAACCTAACCTAACCTAACCTAACCTAACCTAACCTAACCTAACCTAACCTAACCTAACCTAACCTAACCTAACCTAACCTAACCTAACCTAACCTAACCTAACCTAACCTAACCTAACCTAACCTAACCTAACCTAACCTAACCTAACCTAACCTAACCTAACCTAACCTAACCTAACCTAACCTAACCTAACCTAACCTAACCTAACCTAACCTAACCTAACCTAACCTAACCTAACCTAACCTAACCTAACCTAACCTAACCTAACCTAACCTAACCTAACCTAACCTAACCTAACCTAACCTAACCTAACCTAACCTAACCTAACCTAACCTAACCTAACCTAACCTAACCTAACCTAACCTAACCTAACCTAACCTAACCTAACCTAACCTAACCTAACCTAACCTAACCTAACCTAACCTAACCTAACCTAACCTAACCTAACCTAACCTAACCTAACCTAACCTAACCTAACCTAACCTAACCTAACCTAACCTAACCTAACCTAACCTAACCTAACCTAACCTAACCTAACCTAACCTAACCTAACCTAACCTAACCTAACCTAACCTAACCTAACCTAACCTAACCTAACCTAACCTAACCTAACCTAACCTAACCTAACCTAACCTAACCTAACCTAACCTAACCTAACCTAACCTAACCTAACCTAACCTAACCTAACCTAACCTAACCTAACCTAACCTAACCTAACCTAACCTAACCTAACCTAACCTAACCTAACCTAACCTAACCTAACCTAACCTAACCTAACCTAACCTAACCTAACCTAACCTAACCTAACCTAACCTAACCTAACCTAACCTAACCTAACCTAACCTAACCTAACCTAACCTAACCTAACCTAACCTAACCTAACCTAACCTAACCTAACCTAACCTAACCTAACCTAACCTAACCTAACCTAACCTAACCTAACCTAACCTAACCTAACCTAACCTAACCTAACCTAACCTAACCTAACCTAACCTAACCTAACCTAACCTAACCTAACCTAACCTAACCTAACCTAACCTAACCTAACCTAACCTAACCTAACCTAACCTAACCTAACCTAACCTAACCTAACCTAACCTAACCTAACCTAACCTAACCTAACCTAACCTAACCTAACCTAACCTAACCTAACCTAACCTAACCTAACCTAACCTAACCTAACCTAACCTAACCTAACCTAACCTAACCTAACCTAACCTAACCTAACCTAACCTAACCTAACCTAACCTAACCTAACCTAACCTAACCTAACCTAACCTAACCTAACCTAACCTAACCTAACCTAACCTAACCTAACCTAACCTAACCTAACCTAACCTAACCTAACCTAACCTAACCTAACCTAACCTAACCTAACCAACCTAACCTAACCTAACCTAACCTAACCTAACCTAACCTAACCTAACCTAACCTAACCTAACCTAACCTAACCTAACCTAACCTAACCTAACCTAACCTAACCTAACCTAACCTAACCTAACCTAACCTAACCTAACCTAACCTAACCTAACCTAACCTAACCTAACCTAACCTAACCTAACCTAACCTAACCTAACCTAACCTAACCTAACCTAACCTAACCTAACCTAACCTAACCTAACCTAACCTAACCTAACCTAACCTAACCTAACCTAACCTAACCTAACCTAACCTAACCTAACCTAACCTAACCTAACCTAACCTAACCTAACCTAACCTAACCTAACCTAACCTAACCTAACCTAACCTAACCTAACCTAACCTAACCTAACCTAACCTAACCTAACCTAACCTAACCTAACCTAACCTAACCTAACCTAACCTAACCTAACCTAACCTAACCTAACCTAACCTAACCTAACCTAACCTAACCTAACCTAACCTAACCTAACCTAACCTAACCTAACCTAACCTAACCTAACCTAACCTAACCTAACCTAACCTAACCTAACCTAACCTAACCTAACCTAACCTAACCTAACCTAACCTAACCTAACCTAACCTAACCTAACCTAACCTAACCTAACCTAACCTAACCTAACCTAACCTAACCTAACCTAACCTAACCTAACCTAACCTAACCTAACCTAACCTAACCTAACCTAACCTAACCTAACCTAACCTAACCTAACCTAACCTAACCTAACCTAACCTAACCTAACCTAACCTAACCTAACCTAACCTAACCTAACCTAACCTAACCTAACCTAACCTAACCTAACCTAACCTAACCTAACCTAACCTAACCTAACCTAACCTAACCTAACCTAACCTAACCTAACCTAACCTAACCTAACCTAACCTAACCTAACCTAACCTAACCTAACCTAACCTAACCTAACCTAACCTAACCTAACCTAACCTAACCTAACCTAACCTAACCTAACCTAACCTAACCTAACCTAACCTAACCTAACCTAACCTAACCTAACCTAACCTAACCTAACCTAACCTAACCTAACCTAACCTAACCTAACCTAACCTAACCTAACCTAACCTAACCTAACCTAACCTAACCTAACCTAACCTAACCTAACCTAACCTAACCTAACCTAACCTAACCTAACCTAACCTAACCTAACCTAACCTAACCTAACCTAACCTAACCTAACCTAACCTAACCTAACCTAACCTAACCTAACCTAACCTAACCTAACCTAACCTAACCTAACCTAACCTAACCTAACCTAACCTAACCTAACCTAACCTAACCTAACCTAACCTAACCTAACCTAACCTAACCTAACCTAACCTAACCTAACCTAACCTAACCTAACCTAACCTAACCTAACCTAACCTAACCTAACCTAACCTAACCTAACCTAACCTAACCTAACCTAACCTAACCTAACCTAACCTAACCTAACCTAACCTAACCTAACCTAACCTAACCTAACCTAACCTAACCTAACCTAACCTAACCTAACCTACTCTGGGGCTTCGAAAATTTTCAAAGTTTTTTTTTTTTTTTTTTTTTTTTTTTTTTTTTTTTTTTTTTTTCGAAATTTTCGTCACGGGGAGAAGTGTTTTCTGGGCGTTTCGGGCGATTCTGAGACGACCTAGGGTAACTTTCGAAGACGTTTTTTTTATTTTTGTACCTGTTCCAAAAATTTCAAAATATCAGTGAAAAAATCTCAGAAAATTCTGAAAAATTGGGCAAGCTGTCGCGGTCAAAAAACTTGATCACAAGTACCCCTGAAAAGTGTACGGTTTTGGAACTATAGATGTGCATTGTGGTTTCGGGGAGCCGAACCCTTCCTAACCTCTCGGCCGCCGTAGAATCCGGAAGCCGAACTTATTCCAACCTTCCGGGTGCCGCGACCACCTTTCGCGTTGTTCGTACCCCCGTGTGTGTTGTGGTTTCGGGGAGCCGAACCCTTCCTAACCTCTCGGCCGCCGTAGAATCCGGAAGCCGAACTTATTCCGACCTTCCGGGTGCCGCGACCACCTTTCGCGTTGTTCGTACCCCCGTGTGTGTTGTGGTTTCGGGGAGCCGAACCCTTCCTAACCTCTCGGCCGCCGTAGAATCCGGAAGCCGAACTTATTCCAACCTTCCGGGTGCCGCGACCACCTTTCGCGTTGTTCGTACCCCCGTGTGTGTTGTGGTTTCGGGGAGCCGAACCCTTCCTAACCTCTCGGCCGCCGTAGAATCCGGAAGCCGAACTTATTCCAACCTTCCGGGTGCCGCGACCACCTTTCGCGTTGTTCGTACCCCCGTGTGTGTTGTGGTTTCGGGGAGCCGAACCCTTCCTAACCTCTCGGCCGCCGTAGAATCCGGAAGCCGAACTTATTCCAACCTTCCGGGTGCCGCGACCACCTTTCGCGTTGTTCGTACCCCCGTGTGTGTTGTGGTTTCGGGGAGCCAAACCCTTCCTAACCTCTCGGCCGCCGCAGAATCCGGAAGCCGAACATATTCCAACCGTCCGGAATCCAACGTCTCGGAGGGCCGAACTTGTCCTAACTTTTCTGAAATCGATCCGATCGACTTGAAATTTGAATTACCGCGGGTCCCCGCTGGATTATGGCCATCTAAACGCGATGGTGGTGTCGAATCGGAAGTCGGTCGCCGGGAAAGCGGAAACGCCGGCTGTAAAATCCGAACCGTGAGATTTAGCGACATGCTTCTGAGGAGGTTTTTTCACCGCGATGACCGCACTGGTTCACTGGAATTTTTTCGGAATTTTCCGGGGCGATTTTGAAGTTTTTGAGTTGGGCGGTGGAATTCGGAAAAAAAAAAAAAAAAGTTCTCGACAAATAGGTACCGATCGGCTCAGAATCGTCCAAAACGCCCAGAAGACAAGTCTCTGGGTAACATTTTTTTTTCGAAATTCGATAAATTTCAAAGTTTTTTGGGTCGTGCGTTCAAAAAAAAAAAAAAAAAGTACCCGCCAAATAGGTACAGATCGGCTCAGAATCGTTCGAAACGCGTAGAAAACAAGTCTCTGAGTAACATTTTTTTTTTTCAAAATTCGAAAAATTTCAAAGTTTTTGGGGTTGTGCGTTCAAAAAAAAAAAAAAAAGTTCCCGCGAAATAGGTACAGATCGGCTCAGAATCGTTTGAAACGCCTAAAAAACAAGTTTCTGTGTGACGAAAATTTCGAAAAAAAACTTAGAAAATTTCCGTTGTTTCCGACATAGGTTAGGTTAGGTGCGAAATAATTTTCAAAAATTCATATCTCCTGAACCGTTCTACGGAGAGGGTTCGTTGAGGGCTCGTTTTGTTCGATAAATCAAGCTCTACCAAGTTCATGTCTGGACCAATTAGGTCCAGCGACGGTCCCCCCCCCACGCCCCCCGCGGGGGGGGTTTCGAGGGAGGGTGTCAGTCTGACATCGGAAACGGGTGCGCAGAACTTTTATGCGTCCGAGCATCACTTTTTGAGTTGGGTCGGGTCAGGTTAGGTGGGTGATATTTTTCGAAAAACGCCTATCTTTTGAACCAAGCTACGGAGAGGGTTGGTTAGGGGCTCATTTTTTTCGATAAATCAAGGGCTGAAAAGTTCATGCCAGGACCAAATAGGTCCAGCAACCGTTCCCCCCCCACCCCCCCCGGGGGGGGTCAAATGGGGGAGGGGGGAGGGGGCCGTGGGGGACATAACGGGCGGGGGGATCCTGCACCCGACCCACCCACCCCCCCTCGCCCCCCCCATTTTTGCCCCCCCCCCCCCCCTCAAAATCTCAAAAACGGCCCGGTAGATTTTGGAATAATTAGCGGCATTGGAAAGAGCGGAAAAAATCCGAAAAAGTTCACTCAAAAACCGGAAGTCGACCGGTGGTCATGGCTATAACCTAACCTAACCTAACCTAACCTAACCTAACCTAACCTAACCTAACCTAACCTAACCTAACCTAACCTACTCTGGGGCTTCGAAAATTTTCAAAGTTTTTTTTTTTTTTTTTTTTTTTTTTTTTTTTTTTTTTTTTTTTCGAAATTTTCGTCACGGGGAGAAGTGTTTTCTGGGCGTTTCGGGCGATTCTGAGACGACCTAGGGTAACTTTCGAAGACGTTTTTTTTATTTTTGTACCTGTTCCAAAAATTTCAAAATATCAGTGAAAAAATCTCAGAAAATTCTGAAAAATTGGGCAAGCTGTCGCGGTCAAAAAACTTGATCACAAGTACCCCTGAAAAGTGTACGGTTTTGGAACTATAGATGTGCATTGTGGTTTCGGGGAGCCGAACCCTTCCTAACCTCTCGGCCGCCGTAGAATCCGGAAGCCGAACTTATTCCAACCTTCCGGGTGCCGCGACCACCTTTCGCGTTGTTCGTACCCCCGTGTGTGTTGTGGTTTCGGGGAGCCGAACCCTTCCTAACCTCTCGGCCGCCGTAGAATCCGGAAGCCGAACTTATTCCGACCTTCCGGGTGCCGCGACCACCTTTCGCGTTGTTCGTACCCCCGTGTGTGTTGTGGTTTCGGGGAGCCGAACCCTTCCTAACCTCTCGGCCGCCGTAGAATCCGGAAGCCGAACTTATTCCAACCTTCCGGGTGCCGCGACCACCTTTCGCGTTGTTCGTACCCCCGTGTGTGTTGTGGTTTCGGGGAGCCGAACCCTTCCTAACCTCTCGGCCGCCGTAGAATCCGGAAGCCGAACTTATTCCAACCTTCCGGGTGCCGCGACCACCTTTCGCGTTGTTCGTACCCCCGTGTGTGTTGTGGTTTCGGGGAGCCGAACCCTTCCTAACCTCTCGGCCGCCGTAGAATCCGGAAGCCGAACTTATTCCAACCTTCCGGGTGCCGCGACCACCTTTCGCGTTGTTCGTACCCCCGTGTGTGTTGTGGTTTCGGGGAGCCAAACCCTTCCTAACCTCTCGGCCGCCGCAGAATCCGGAAGCCGAACATATTCCAACCGTCCGGAATCCAACGTCTCGGAGGGCCGAACTTGTCCTAACTTTTCTGAAATCGATCCGATCGACTTGAAATTTGAATTACCGCGGGTCCCCGCTGGATTATGGCCATCTAAACGCGATGGTGGTGTCGAATCGGAAGTCGGTCGCCGGGAAAGCGGAAACGCCGGCTGTAAAATCCGAACCGTGAGATTTAGCGACATGCTTCTGAGGAGGTTTTTTCACCGCGATGACCGCACTGGTTCACTGGAATTTTTTCGGAATTTTCCGGGGCGATTTTGAAGTTTTTGAGTTGGGCGGTGGAATTCGGAAAAAAAAAAAAAAAAGTTCTCGACAAATAGGTACCGATCGGCTCAGAATCGTCCAAAACGCCCAGAAGACAAGTCTCTGGGTAACATTTTTTTTTCGAAATTCGATAAATTTCAAAGTTTTTTGGGTCGTGCGTTCAAAAAAAAAAAAAAAAAGTACCCGCCAAATAGGTACAGATCGGCTCAGAATCGTTCGAAACGCGTAGAAAACAAGTCTCTGAGTAACATTTTTTTTTTTCAAAATTCGAAAAATTTCAAAGTTTTTGGGGTTGTGCGTTCAAAAAAAAAAAAAAAAGTTCCCGCGAAATAGGTACAGATCGGCTCAGAATCGTTTGAAACGCCTAAAAAACAAGTTTCTGTGTGACGAAAATTTCGAAAAAAAACTTAGAAAATTTCCGTTGTTTCCGACATAGGTTAGGTTAGGTGCGAAATAATTTTCAAAAATTCATATCTCCTGAACCGTTCTACGGAGAGGGTTCGTTGAGGGCTCGTTTTGTTCGATAAATCAAGCTCTACCAAGTTCATGTCTGGACCAATTAGGTCCAGCGACGGTCCCCCCCCCACGCCCCCCGCGGGGGGGGTTTCGAGGGAGGGTGTCAGTCTGACATCGGAAACGGGTGCGCAGAACTTTTATGCGTCCGAGCCATCACTTTTTGAGTTGGGTCGGGTCAGGTTAGGTGGGTGATATTTTTCGAAAAACGCCTATCTTTTGAACCAAGCTACGGAGAGGGTTGGTTAGGGGCTCATTTTTTTCGATAAATCAAGGGCTGAAAAGTTCATGCCAGGACCAAATAGGTCCAGCAACCGTTCCCCCCCCACCCCCCCCGGGGGGGGTCAAATGGGGGAGGGGGGAGGGGGCCGTGGGGGACATAACGGGCGGGGGGATCCTGCACCCGACCCACCCACCCCCCCTCGCCCCCCCCATTTTTGCCCCCCCCCCCCCCTCAAAATCTCAAAAACGGCCCGGTAGATTTTGGAATAATTAGCGGCATTGGAAAGAGCGGAAAAAATCCGAAAAAGTTCACTCAAAAACCGGAAGTCGACCGGTGGTCATGGCTATAACCTAACCTAACCTAACCTAACCTAACCTAACCTAACCTAACCTAACCTAACCTAACCTAACCTAACCTAACCTAACCTAACCTAACCTAACCTAACCTAACCTAACCTACTCTGGGGCTTCGAAAATTTTCAAAGTTTTTTTTTTTTTTTTTTTTTTTTTTTTTTTTTTTTTTTTTTTTCGAAATTTTCGTCACGGGGAGAAGTGTTTTCTGGGCGTTTCGGGCGATTCTGAGACGACCTAGGGTAACTTTCGAAGACGTTTTTTTTATTTTTGTACCTGTTCCAAAAATTTCAAAATATCAGTGAAAAAATCTCAGAAAATTCTGAAAAATTGGGCAAGCTGTCGCGGTCAAAAAACTTGATCACAAGTACCCCTGAAAAGTGTACGGTTTTGGAACTATAGATGTGCATTGTGGTTTCGGGGAGCCGAACCCTTCCTAACCTCTCGGCCGCCGTAGAATCCGGAAGCCGAACTTATTCCAACCTTCCGGGTGCCGCGACCACCTTTCGCGTTGTTCGTACCCCCGTGTGTGTTGTGGTTTCGGGGAGCCGAACCCTTCCTAACCTCTCGGCCGCCGTAGAATCCGGAAGCCGAACTTATTCCGACCTTCCGGGTGCCGCGACCACCTTTCGCGTTGTTCGTACCCCCGTGTGTGTTGTGGTTTCGGGGAGCCGAACCCTTCCTAACCTCTCGGCCGCCGTAGAATCCGGAAGCCGAACTTATTCCAACCTTCCGGGTGCCGCGACCACCTTTCGCGTTGTTCGTACCCCCGTGTGTGTTGTGGTTTCGGGGAGCCGAACCCTTCCTAACCTCTCGGCCGCCGTAGAATCCGGAAGCCGAACTTATTCCAACCTTCCGGGTGCCGCGACCACCTTTCGCGTTGTTCGTACCCCCGTGTGTGTTGTGGTTTCGGGGAGCCGAACCCTTCCTAACCTCTCGGCCGCCGTAGAATCCGGAAGCCGAACTTATTCCAACCTTCCGGGTGCCGCGACCACCTTTCGCGTTGTTCGTACCCCCGTGTGTGTTGTGGTTTCGGGGAGCCAAACCCTTCCTAACCTCTCGGCCGCCGCAGAATCCGGAAGCCGAACATATTCCAACCGTCCGGAATCCAACGTCTCGGAGGGCCGAACTTGTCCTAACTTTTCTGAAATCGATCCGATCGACTTGAAATTTGAATTACCGCGGGTCCCCGCTGGATTATGGCCATCTAAACGCGATGGTGGTGTCGAATCGGAAGTCGGTCGCCGGGAAAGCGGAAACGCCGGCTGTAAAATCCGAACCGTGAGATTTAGCGACATGCTTCTGAGGAGGTTTTTTCACCGCGATGACCGCACTGGTTCACTGGAATTTTTTCGGAATTTTCCGGGGCGATTTTGAAGTTTTTGAGTTGGGCGGTGGAATTCGGAAAAAAAAAAAAAAAAGTTCTCGACAAATAGGTACCGATCGGCTCAGAATCGTCCAAAACGCCCAGAAGACAAGTCTCTGGGTAACATTTTTTTTTCGAAATTCGATAAATTTCAAAGTTTTTTGGGTCGTGCGTTCAAAAAAAAAAAAAAAAAGTACCCGCCAAATAGGTACAGATCGGCTCAGAATCGTTCGAAACGCGTAGAAAACAAGTCTCTGAGTAACATTTTTTTTTTTCAAAATTCGAAAAATTTCAAAGTTTTTGGGGTTGTGCGTTCAAAAAAAAAAAAAAAAGTTCCCGCGAAATAGGTACAGATCGGCTCAGAATCGTTTGAAACGCCTAAAAAACAAGTTTCTGTGTGACGAAAATTTCGAAAAAAAACTTAGAAAATTTCCGTTGTTTCCGACATAGGTTAGGTTAGGTGCGAAATAATTTTCAAAAATTCATATCTCCTGAACCGTTCTACGGAGAGGGTTCGTTGAGGGCTCGTTTTGTTCGATAAATCAAGCTCTACCAAGTTCATGTCTGGACCAATTAGGTCCAGCGACGGTCCCCCCCCCACGCCCCCCGCGGGGGGGGTTTCGAGGGAGGGTGTCAGTCTGACATCGGAAACGGGTGCGCAGAACTTTTATGCGTCCGAGCATCACTTTTTGAGTTGGGTCGGGTCAGGTTAGGTGGGTGATATTTTTCGAAAAACGCCTATCTTTTGAACCAAGCTACGGAGAGGGTTGGTTAGGGGCTCATTTTTTTCGATAAATCAAGGGCTGAAAAGTTCATGCCAGGACCAAATAGGTCCAGCAACCGTTCCCCCCCCACCCCCCCCCGGGGGGGGTCAAATGGGGGAGGGGGGAGGGGGCCGTGGGGGACATAACGGGCGGGGGGATCCTGCACCCGACCCACCCACCCCCCCTCGCCCCCCCCATTTTTGCCCCCCCCCCCCCCCTCAAAATCTCAAAAACGGCCCGGTAGATTTTGGAATAATTAGCGGCATTGGAAAGAGCGGAAAAAATCCGAAAAAGTTCACTCAAAAACCGGAAGTCGACCGGTGGTCATGGCTATAACCTAACCTAACCTAACCTAACCTAACCTAACCTAACCTAACCTAACCTAACCTAACCTAACCTAACCTAACCTAACCTAACCTAACCTAACCTAACCTAACCTAACCTACTCTGGGGCTTCGAAAATTTTCAAAGTTTTTTTTTTTTTTTTTTTTTTTTTTTTTTTTTTTTTTTTTTTTCGAAATTTTCGTCACGGGGAGAAGTGTTTTCTGGGCGTTTCGGGCGATTCTGAGACGACCTAGGGTAACTTTCGAAGACGTTTTTTTTATTTTTGTACCTGTTCCAAAAATTTCAAAATATCAGTGAAAAAATCTCAGAAAATTCTGAAAAATTGGGCAAGCTGTCGCGGTCAAAAAACTTGATCACAAGTACCCCTGAAAAGTGTACGGTTTTGGAACTATAGATGTGCATTGTGGTTTCGGGGAGCCGAACCCTTCCTAACCTCTCGGCCGCCGTAGAATCCGGAAGCCGAACTTATTCCAACCTTCCGGGTGCCGCGACCACCTTTCGCGTTGTTCGTACCCCCGTGTGTGTTGTGGTTTCGGGGAGCCGAACCCTTCCTAACCTCTCGGCCGCCGTAGAATCCGGAAGCCGAACTTATTCCGACCTTCCGGGTGCCGCGACCACCTTTCGCGTTGTTCGTACCCCCGTGTGTGTTGTGGTTTCGGGGAGCCGAACCCTTCCTAACCTCTCGGCCGCCGTAGAATCCGGAAGCCGAACTTATTCCAACCTTCCGGGTGCCGCGACCACCTTTCGCGTTGTTCGTACCCCCGTGTGTGTTGTGGTTTCGGGGAGCCGAACCCTTCCTAACCTCTCGGCCGCCGTAGAATCCGGAAGCCGAACTTATTCCAACCTTCCGGGTGCCGCGACCACCTTTCGCGTTGTTCGTACCCCCGTGTGTGTTGTGGTTTCGGGGAGCCGAACCCTTCCTAACCTCTCGGCCGCCGTAGAATCCGGAAGCCGAACTTATTCCAACCTTCCGGGTGCCGCGACCACCTTTCGCGTTGTTCGTACCCCCGTGTGTGTTGTGGTTTCGGGGAGCCAAACCCTTCCTAACCTCTCGGCCGCCGCAGAATCCGGAAGCCGAACATATTCCAACCGTCCGGAATCCAACGTCTCGGAGGGCCGAACTTGTCCTAACTTTTCTGAAATCGATCCGATCGACTTGAAATTTGAATTACCGCGGGTCCCCGCTGGATTATGGCCATCTAAACGCGATGGTGGTGTCGAATCGGAAGTCGGTCGCCGGGAAAGCGGAAACGCCGGCTGTAAAATCCGAACCGTGAGATTTAGCGACATGCTTCTGAGGAGGTTTTTTCACCGCGATGACCGCACTGGTTCACTGGAATTTTTTCGGAATTTTCCGGGGCGATTTTGAAGTTTTTGAGTTGGGCGGTGGAATTCGGAAAAAAAAAAAAAAAAGTTCTCGACAAATAGGTACCGATCGGCTCAGAATCGTCCAAAACGCCCAGAAGACAAGTCTCTGGGTAACATTTTTTTTTCGAAATTCGATAAATTTCAAAGTTTTTTGGGTCGTGCGTTCAAAAAAAAAAAAAAAAAGTACCCGCCAAATAGGTACAGATCGGCTCAGAATCGTTCGAAACGCGTAGAAAACAAGTCTCTGAGTAACATTTTTTTTTTTCAAAATTCGAAAAATTTCAAAGTTTTTGGGGTTGTGCGTTCAAAAAAAAAAAAAAAAGTTCCCGCGAAATAGGTACAGATCGGCTCAGAATCGTTTGAAACGCCTAAAAAACAAGTTTCTGTGTGACGAAAATTTCGAAAAAAAACTTAGAAAATTTCCGTTGTTTCCGACATAGGTTAGGTTAGGTGCGAAATAATTTTCAAAAATTCATATCTCCTGAACCGTTCTACGGAGAGGGTTCGTTGAGGGCTCGTTTTGTTCGATAAATCAAGCTCTACCAAGTTCATGTCTGGACCAATTAGGTCCAGCGACGGTCCCCCCCCCACGCCCCCCGCGGGGGGGGTTTCGAGGGAGGGTGTCAGTCTGACATCGGAAACGGGTGCGCAGAACTTTTATGCGTCCGAGCATCACTTTTTGAGTTGGGTCGGGTCAGGTTAGGTGGGTGATATTTTTCGAAAAACGCCTATCTTTTGAACCAAGCTACGGAGAGGGTTGGTTAGGGGCTCATTTTTTTCGATAAATCAAGGGCTGAAAAGTTCATGCCAGGACCAAATAGGTCCAGCAACCGTTCCCCCCCCACCCCCCCCGGGGGGGGTCAAATGGGGGAGGGGGGAGGGGGCCGTGGGGGACATAACGGGCGGGGGGATCCTGCACCCGACCCACCCACCCCCCCTCGCCCCCCCCATTTTTGCCCCCCCCCCCCCCCTCAAAATCTCAAAAACGGCCCGGTAGATTTTGGAATAATTAGCGGCATTGGAAAGAGCGGAAAAAATCCGAAAAAGTTCACTCAAAAACCGGAAGTCGACCGGTGGTCATGGCTATAACCTAACCTAACCTAACCTAACCTAACCTAACCTAACCTAACCTAACCTAACCTAACCTAACCTAACCTACTCTGGGGCTTCGAAAATTTTCAAAGTTTTTTTTTTTTTTTTTTTTTTTTTTTTTTTTTTTTTTTTTTTCGAAATTTTCGTCACGGGGAGAAGTGTTTTCTGGGCGTTTCGGGCGATTCTGAGACGACCTAGGGTAACTTTCGAAGACGTTTTTTTTATTTTTGTACCTGTTCCAAAAATTTCAAAATATCAGTGAAAAAATCTCAGAAAATTCTGAAAAATTGGGCAAGCTGTCGCGGTCAAAAAACTTGATCACAAGTACCCCTGAAAAGTGTACGGTTTTGGAACTATAGATGTGCATTGTGGTTTCGGGGAGCCGAACCCTTCCTAACCTCTCGGCCGCCGTAGAATCCGGAAGCCGAACTTATTCCAACCTTCCGGGTGCCGCGACCACCTTTCGCGTTGTTCGTACCCCCGTGTGTGTTGTGGTTTCGGGGAGCCGAACCCTTCCTAACCTCTCGGCCGCCGTAGAATCCGGAAGCCGAACTTATTCCGACCTTCCGGGTGCCGCGACCACCTTTCGCGTTGTTCGTACCCCCGTGTGTGTTGTGGTTTCGGGGAGCCGAACCCTTCCTAACCTCTCGGCCGCCGTAGAATCCGGAAGCCGAACTTATTCCAACCTTCCGGGTGCCGCGACCACCTTTCGCGTTGTTCGTACCCCCGTGTGTGTTGTGGTTTCGGGGAGCCGAACCCTTCCTAACCTCTCGGCCGCCGTAGAATCCGGAAGCCGAACTTATTCCAACCTTCCGGGTGCCGCGACCACCTTTCGCGTTGTTCGTACCCCCGTGTGTGTTGTGGTTTCGGGGAGCCGAACCCTTCCTAACCTCTCGGCCGCCGTAGAATCCGGAAGCCGAACTTATTCCAACCTTCCGGGTGCCGCGACCACCTTTCGCGTTGTTCGTACCCCCGTGTGTGTTGTGGTTTCGGGGAGCCAAACCCTTCCTAACCTCTCGGCCGCCGCAGAATCCGGAAGCCGAACATATTCCAACCGTCCGGAATCCAACGTCTCGGAGGGCCGAACTTGTCCTAACTTTTCTGAAATCGATCCGATCGACTTGAAATTTGAATTACCGCGGGTCCCCGCTGGATTATGGCCATCTAAACGCGATGGTGGTGTCGAATCGGAAGTCGGTCGCCGGGAAAGCGGAAACGCCGGCTGTAAAATCCGAACCGTGAGATTTAGCGACATGCTTCTGAGGAGGTTTTTTCACCGCGATGACCGCACTGGTTCACTGGAATTTTTTCGGAATTTTCCGGGGCGATTTTGAAGTTTTTGAGTTGGGCGGTGGAATTCGGAAAAAAAAAAAAAAAAGTTCTCGACAAATAGGTACCGATCGGCTCAGAATCGTCCAAAACGCCCAGAAGACAAGTCTCTGGGTAACATTTTTTTTTCGAAATTCGATAAATTTCAAAGTTTTTTGGGTCGTGCGTTCAAAAAAAAAAAAAAAAAGTACCCGCCAAATAGGTACAGATCGGCTCAGAATCGTTCGAAACGCGTAGAAAACAAGTCTCTGAGTAACATTTTTTTTTTTCAAAATTCGAAAAATTTCAAAGTTTTTGGGGTTGTGCGTTCAAAAAAAAAAAAAAAAGTTCCCGCGAAATAGGTACAGATCGGCTCAGAATCGTTTGAAACGCCTAAAAAACAAGTTTCTGTGTGACGAAAATTTCGAAAAAAAACTTAGAAAATTTCCGTTGTTTCCGACATAGGTTAGGTTAGGTGCGAAATAATTTTCAAAAATTCATATCTCCTGAACCGTTCTACGGAGAGGGTTCGTTGAGGGCTCGTTTTGTTCGATAAATCAAGCTCTACCAAGTTCATGTCTGGACCAATTAGGTCCAGCGACGGTCCCCCCCCCACGCCCCCCGCGGGGGGGGTTTCGAGGGAGGGTGTCAGTCTGACATCGGAAACGGGTGCGCAGAACTTTTATGCGTCCGAGCATCACTTTTTGAGTTGGGTCGGGTCAGGTTAGGTGGGTGATATTTTTCGAAAAACGCCTATCTTTTGAACCAAGCTACGGAGAGGGTTGGTTAGGGGCTCATTTTTTTCGATAAATCAAGGGCTGAAAAGTTCATGCCAGGACCAAATAGGTCCAGCAACCGTTCCCCCCCCACCCCCCCCGGGGGGGGTCAAATGGGGGAGGGGGGAGGGGGCCGTGGGGGACATAACGGGCGGGGGGATCCTGCACCCGACCCACCCACCCCCCCTCGCCCCCCCCATTTTTGCCCCCCCCCCCCCCCTCAAAATCTCAAAAACGGCCCGGTAGATTTTGGAATAATTAGCGGCATTGGAAAGAGCGGAAAAAATCCGAAAAAGTTCACTCAAAAACCGGAAGTCGACCGGTGGTCATGGCTATAACCTAACCTAACCTAACCTAACCTAACCTAACCTAACCTAACCTAACCTAACCTAACCTAACCTAACCTAACCTAACCTAACCTAACCTAACCTAACCTAACCTTTTTTTTTTTTTTTTTTTTTTTTTTTTTTTTTTTTTTTTTCTGTTTTGGCGGCGACGAGGAAATCTTCAAAAGACATCCGGATGTTCTGGTTGTCCTCGGATAGTGCCGGATTTTTACCGGCTAAAACCCCTCCGCCGCCGCCCTCGCCCAGGGCGAAGTGGAACCGCTTTCGCATTACTTCGCTTCGCCCCTGTGGCCGGCCAGTTCTTCGTGGCCTCTCTCCGCCTTCCTCAGCGTGGCGTGAGCCATCTTAACCCGACAGTCACGCCTCAGTCAGCCCTCCCTTTCCATCATACGTCGCTCGGCGTGGGCAGGATCACGCGCGTACCGTCCAATGTCCTCTGCCCCGCTCGCACTCTTTTTAGTTCGTCACTCAGACTCGTCCTTAACCTAGCATGCTTGGCGCTGGGCCGACTTTTTACAAGTGACCTGTCTTTCCACCACCTGCGTGCACCTTAAGTTAGCCCTATCTACACTACACTACTATTGCGCTGCATTTGTCATATTGTTTTACAAAGCAAGCTTAGGGCGGCTCAAGGGTGACTTTGCACTAAGTGTCCCGTGCACCCCTTCGCTCGCCAACACCATCACCTTTGTCACCTCCACCAGTCGGTCAATAAAAGAATATGAATCCCGCCACCTCTTACCTGTTTACGCTGTGGCGCGTCGTTCACTTCTTCTCCTTCTTTCGGCCTCCTCCTTCGCGCGCAGCACTGCACTGGCGAAGTCAGCCGCTGCTTTCCACTTTTCTGAGCCTTCAAGCATCGCCCTTACCAGGTCCTGGATGCTCTCGGCGCGTCCCATGATCCTCCACATTTCCTCCCTTTGCGTATTCCAGGCCTCGCATACAAACCAGGTGTGGTTAGCGTCGTCTGAGGCCTCGTCACAGTGATGGCATTTCGCCGTGCCCTCCTTGCCGATGCGCTTGAGGTACGCCCCGAAGCATCCATGGCCTGTCAGCCCCTGGGTGAGGTGGAAGTCCATTTGGCCATGTTTCCGGTCCACCCAGGGTATTACCGAGGGTATCGCAGTCCTCGTCCAGGCCCCTTTGTCCTCCTCGCTCCACTCCTTGTCCCATTCCTCGAGTGTACGTTTCCGTTCCTCGCGCCTGAGTCTGTTTCTGGCGGGCCTGTTGCGTATTGCGCCTCCGGCCTCCGCGTCCGCTATCCTTTTCCGCTCTGCCGCCAGGAGGTGGAGCGGTATCAGCGTTGCCAGCACCATTACGGCTGGCGTTGAGACCGTGCGGTACGCTGACACCACCCGGAGGGCGCAGGCCCTTCCCGTAGCCTCCAGTCTGCTCCTGTTCCTTTGGACGCTCACGGCGTCGGCCCACACCGGAGCTCCGTACAGCGCAACGGAGTAGGTGACGCTCGCGAGGAGCCTTTTTCTGCCGCTAGCCGGGCCCCCGATGTTGGGCATAAGCCTTCCGATGGCCGCGGCTACACCCATTGCCTTGCTGGCAGCCTGCTGCACGTGCTCGGCGAAGTTCAACCTAGCATCGATGGTCACTCCAAGGTATTTGGCGCTACCCGTGGGCGCGACCTCGTGCCCCTTGACCGGAATAGGGTTGACCTTCAGCGTGTTCCGGCGCGTGAGCACCACTATCTCCGTCTTTTTTTCCGCTAGGTCCAGTCCTCTCTCAGTCAGCCATGCCCAGGCACTGTTGACTGCTTCCGTGGTCTTGGCCTCCAGGAGGCCAGTCGTCCTCGCCGTCACCACCAGCGCCACGTCGTCTGCGAAGCCCACGGTGGTCACTCCATCCGGCATTTTCATGCGGAGGAGGTCGTCGTACGCCACGTTCCACAGCAGCGGCCCGAGGACCGATCCCTGCGGCACACCCGCTGAAAGCCGACGGGTTTTTTCTCCCTCGCTGGTACGGTACAGAAGCAGCCTGTCTTCCAGGTAGCTCCCGACCATCCCGACGAGGTACGCCGGCATGCCGTTCCTCCTTTCCAGCGCGTCCAGTATGACTTGGTGCCCCACTGCATTGAAGGCGTTTTTGACGTCCAAAAGCACCATCAAGCAGGGGGTAGCGAAGCGACCTTTACGCTCGTTAGCTTTCCTCGCGATGTCAACGACCTCGTCGATGGCGTGGATCGTGGACCTGCCCCTTCGGAAGCCGTACTGGTTGTCAGCTAAGCCCCCAGACGCGTCGAGGGCGGCCTCCAACCTGGCATGCAGAAGCCTCTCAAGCAGCTTCCCCGTCACATCGATCAGACTGATGGGCCGGTATTTTAGCCCGCCTCCCTCTTTGGCCTGTCCCTTCGGTAGCAGGACCAGCCTCTGCCTCTTCCACCTCGGGTGAAAAATCCCCTGCTGTAGGCACTCGTTGAACGCCCTGAGCAGTGCCTCCGGGTAGTTCTCCGCGACCACTGCCAGGGCTTCCCCAGGCACGCCGTCGGGGCCAGGTGCCTTGCCTCCGCTGATCCTCCTAGCTGCGTGGTACAGCTCCGTCAAGGTGAAGGGCTCGGGATGGGGGCCAGCTACGGCCGTCCCGAGGGTGCTCCTCTCCGTCTGCCTGTGGACCGGGAACAACTCGGTTAATATGTTTTCCACGGTCAGGGGGTCGTCCGGCTGCCGAAGCACTCCCAGCTTCTTGGTGACCAGTTTGTACGGCAGCCCCCACGGGTCCTCATCAACCGCCTGCAAGAGCTCCTCCCAGCACCTGGCTTTGCTGGCTTTGATCTCGTTTCTGAGGTCCCGCTTCGCCGTCCGATAAGCTGCCATGCTGGCCTCCGTGTCCCCGCTTTTAGCTCGTGTGCGCTGAGCCCTTCTCCTGGCGCTTACGCATTCCCGTCGGAGCTGTGCGATCCGATCGGTCCACCAGTGCGCTGCGGGCTTGCCTCGAGGGGGCTTCCTTCTTGGCATACCTGCGTCGCATGCCCTAGTGATGGTATTCATCAGCACGTCGACTTCCGAATCGCCGATGTCTGTTGGTCGGCTCCCGCGTTTCCGCTTCTCCTCGGCGAGGCAGGTCACCATGGCCGCCTTGTCCAGCTTCCTGGTGACCCAGCCTGTTGTCCCTATATCGCCTTCACTTCCTCGCTGCGTCCGGTTGCCCGAGCTGAGCGCCCACTCCATGTAGATGTAGCTGTGGTCGCTCAAGCTCTCTTCCTCCAAGACCTTCCATCCGCGCATTTCGGCTGCCACGCTAGGGCTGCCGACCGTGATGTCAATGACCGACTTCGAGCCAGTGGCCGCTCTCCTCCAGGTCGGAGCTTTCCCTGTGTTGATTGGGGTGAGATCAAGCCTGGCTAGGAAGTCCGCCACGATTCGGCCCCTGTCGTCCCATCTCTCAGACCCCCACAAAGGTGACTTCGCGTTGAAGTCGCCCGCTATGAGGATTCTGTGACCCGCTGCTCTGGCCTGCACCTCCAGCTCGTCGAGTTGCCTCTCAAAGTCCTCGGTCCTCGCGTTGGGCGAAAAGTAACAGCTGAAAACATAGGTCTGGTTAATTTCAGCCCATACGAAGCCTTCACCTCTTTCCCCCGGTGTTATGTTGCCGGTGAAGTTCCGCGTTACTGCGATCGCCGCATCCCCCTTACGGTCGAGCATCCACAGTCCTGCCTTGCCCGCGCTGCTAGGCTCGGATACCAGCAGGATGCTTGTCCCCAAAGCCGCCGCGGTCTGCGCGAGGAGGTCCTGGGCGGCTCGACTCCTGTTCAGGTTGACCTGGAGTATGCGTGCGCCTGGCATCCCGCTACGTCCGGGGCTGTCCATCACGCGAGGCATTGTGCCCACACGGATCCGACCCTCCTTCGGAACTCCACCTCGCGGTTGCTGGGAGACAGAAGCGCCGCTTCCTGTCCAGCCCCTTCCCTGTCACCAGTCCTCCTGGTCTCCAGGGCCGTTGCCCTGTTATACTTCACCTTCGCCTTCGACAGCTCTTCCCTGAAGGCCCTGCATCTCCCACTCCCAGTGAAGTGGTCGGCTCTCCAGTTGTTCCTGCTGCAGAGCATGCAGCTTGGGCTGGCCTGGCAGTCCTTCTCCTTGTGGCCCGCCTTACCGCATCTTCTGCAGGCGCTCGAGCAGTCGACGCCCACGCACTCCCCGCTCCGGTGCCCGTAGCCTTGGCACCGGAAGCACTTGTCAACGGTCACTCGTTCTCGTATCCTACAGACACACCAGCCTACCTTGACCTTGCCTACCGCTAGGATCCTTCTGGCCGTTCGCTCCGGGAGCCGTATCAATGCGACTTGGGTCCCATTGTAGCCCCTCCTCATCTTCACGTCCCCGGCGAGTTCGGCTTGTAGTATGCTGGCAAGCGCCACCTTCACCTCGCCAGCCTCAGTGACATCGTCGAGGTCTCTGATCTCCACAGTGAGCATGGGCTCAAGTGCTGCAACCTTGTTGCCTTGCCCCAGTGCCCCAGCCACAGCGTCCCTAAGAGCCTGGACGCCGCTGCTGCCCCGCTTCAGCTCGACCAGGACGTCGCCACCCCTGGTCTTCTTCACCGCAGCGATCTGGGCCCCGGTTTTTTCAGGGTCCACCTGCCGCTTGATGGATCGGAGGACCTCGGCATAGTTGGCACTCCCGCTCGTCTTAATAAGGACCGCGTCCGGCCTCACCTGCCGCCGGCCGCCGATCTTCAGCGCACCCTGCTGGCCCCTCTGTTGTTGTGCCTGCCGCTGCTGCTGCTGTTGCGGCTTTTGCAGCTGCGTCGGGGGTTCGGTAGCCCCACGCTTCTTCTTCTTGGGCCGGACCCTCTTAGCCGCTACCGTCCAGCCTTCCTCCGCTTGGGTGAAATTGGCCGCCCTCGCAGCCCCTGCCTCCATCGAACCTGCCTCTGGGCACGGGCGCTTTTCGGTCGCGCTAGCGCACGGGGAGGTCTGCTTCCTCTTTGCCCCGCCGATCAGGCCGTCCATTTCTTGGTCCGATCGCGGGAGGGCATCTTCCCGCTCAGCCGTGCGTGGTTGCGCCTCCGTCTGCGTAGACGTCGACGCCGTCGCTCGTTCGCCGGAACCCCTGAGACCGCTGAGCTCCTTCTCCGCCCAGCACCACCCTCGCTCCACCTGCCTCATCAGCAGAGCAGCCTTGCTGAGACCTTCTTTCAGGGAGGCGTGAGCGTTTTTGTGCTCCCTGGTGAAGCGGTTCATCTCTTCGATCGCTTTAGCAAGGGCGGTCACTGCATCCCTTGCCTTCTTTGCTTCATCGCCTCCCGCAGAGGCCGGGGACTTCTCGGACGCCCTCCCTAGGCTGAGGGTCATCGCCATTCCTGCGAACGGCCCACCCCAGTTAATCTTTCCCTCCGACCTTGCTTTTGGGATTGCTCCCTTACTCGGCATGGCCCTCGGGGCTATCGCTTCAGCGAAGGAGACCAGATCCGCCGTAGGTGTTGACGGCGGTGACCTCCCGATGCTATCCCTTCTTGCGAAGGGATCTCCAGCAAACTCCTCTATCTGCCTTTCTCCTACGTTAGTTTTTGTTTTATTAGTATCCATATTATTTGATTTTAGAGCTTAAGACGGTTCAGCCATCATGGCAGCTACACCTCGGTGCAGCGTATATCCCCGCCTGAAGTTACCCTAGCCCCCTTCGCATGGAAGCCGCTGTCGGCTTGTCGGTTGGTCGGTCCTATCCATGCGATCCCCCCTGTCCCTGACACATTCAGTCCTCCGACCGGGGATTCCCCTGCTAATCCGAAACAGGTTAGGCCACCGGCCGGTTCAGACTTTGCCGGATTTACCCTACCGGACTTCGGGTATGAGGAAATACGGACCAAGTAATCCTCCACACACACGCCCGCGCCCCCAGGTTCAACCCCCGGCTAGGCTCCAGCAGCTTTAAGGAGCGGTTTTCCCACTTTGGGCCCGTGGCCGTGCGCCACCGCAGCCCGGTAAAGGTACAAACTTCACTTTCGGCCCCGGTCAGTCGGCTACTACTCCTTCCTTGGTTAGTCTCCGAGGAATATCCGCCGAAGGCACGACCGCGTCTCTTTCACTCACCGCCATGCACGCACTCATTCACACTTTTGGCTGTCGTTCAGTCACCCCCCGCTCCCCCGTGGACCAGACTAGCTTGGTTGAACCTCGCCAGCATTGCTCCACAGGATCGGCACGGAAAGGCTTAGGCCCCACACCACGACAAGGAAACAGCCTCGTGGGGACCCAACCTAACCTAACCTTTTTTTTTTTTTTTTTTTTTTTTGTTTTGGCGGCGACGAGGAAATCTTCAAAAGACATCCGGATGTTCTGGTTGTCCTCGGATAGTGCCGGATTTTTACCGGCTAAAACCCCTCCGCCGCCGCCCTCGCCCAGGGCGAAGTGGAACCGCTTTCGCATTACTTCGCTTCACCCCTATGGCCGGCCAGTTCTTCGTGGCCTCTCTCCACCTCCCTCAGCGTGGCGTGAGCCATCTTAACCCGACAGTCACGCTTCAGTCAGCCCTTCCTTTGTTTCGTACGTCACTCAGCGTGGGCAGAGTTTTTTGCGCATAGCGTTACGTCTCTCCTGCCCCGCCTACACTTTTAGTCCATCACCACACATGCCTTATTTCTAGTTACACTTAACTAAACTATTACCTACACCTGTCCACCATTGCCCTTAGTCATGCAACACTACCTTATCACTACTTTGGGGGGTTTTCGATGCGCATAGCGTCCAGATCACCCCTTCCATCCCTCGTCAGTCCTTCTTTGATGAGCCTTGGGCTCTGCACAGCATTCTGCTAGCCGTCCTCACGTCCGGCTTCGTCACCTCGCTGTTGCCATGCAGAACACACATGCCCTCCCAGCAGCCTGCACCCTCGCCACGCAGACGCGCCAGTTTACCGTTTGCACAAGTCACCCCTTCGGCGACCGTGGTTCTGTGCTGTGGGAACACCCTCGCGTGCTCGTCCGGGCTGTCGCACTCGCACGGTGCGGTAAACACTACTCCGTCAAGCACAACGAGGTCGTTGCCCGGGGGGTGCATTTTTAGCGGACTGGTGGAGTTTACAAGACGTTGCTGCCTTCCACGCCGCCGCCTCAGGTACAGTACGGCTTTGTTGTTACCCAGGTAGTTGACGTCGCCGTACGTCATGCGAACTGTCACGCCCTTCGTGGCAGGTCGAGCTGCCGCGACACCCGTGGGGGGTGGCATCGCCCGGAGAGCTTCGGCATGTTTCTGGGACAGCCGCAGTATTTTTTCAAACTCCCGGGAAATGTCCCCCCTCACCGGCTCGCCAGTTCCGACGTCGCGGAGGTAGCCCGCCCTTACAAAGCAGATGTCATGCTTATATACTATGCTACACTTACACGTGGCCCGTAGTATGCTCTGGTTCCTCCCCCTGGTCCTCATCCAGCCTCTTCACCTTCGCCTTGTTATGCCGCTACTCGCGTGCCCATGCTTCCTCCGTGCCCACGTGCTTACGCAACCTTGTTGTCATTGTTTACGCCGGATGTGGGTCAGGCGATCAGTTAGTCGGCCGGACTCCGGTCACTGACCGCTGACTCCGCACATTCCTTCGCGCGCGTCGTCGGTTCGCCGGCAGTTGAGCCGCTCGTCAATCCGCGGCTTAATACGTTGTGCACGTATTTTCACCACTTGTCTATTCTACTAATTTCACCAATCGTTAAGCCATGCTTATTTGGCGTGCTCACTATACTGTCACTCAGTAAATCTAACCCACGATACAGCTCACAGATTGCCGCTCTGTGAATTAATTACTCAATTACTGTTTGATTACAGTTTAATTACACCTGTCCATGCGCGTTATACTGGCGCTCACTAATAACTGTCACTTACTACACCTCACAGATCGCTGCTCTGTGAATTATAATTAGTGTTTAATTACACCTGTCCCTTCACGTTATAGCTAATGCTCACTTCGCCTCGCAGATTGCTGCTTTGTCACGTACTAATTAGTTAATGTTTAATTACACCTGTCCCGTTATGTTAAATCTAACCCTCCAAACACCTCGCAGATTGTTACTCCGTGAGTTAGTTAATTAAATTGCTTTTAATTGCATTTAATTACACCTGTCCCCTTGCGTTATATCTTGGTCGCGCCGCGTGTTGCACTGCGCTGCCCACGCGGTTTCCGCTGACTCGGCGCATTCCAGCGGCGGCATCGCCTCGGCAGCCCGGGCCCCGCTTGCGCGTGACGTCAGTCGCCTAGCGCTGCCTCGGTCACCCGTGAGGTGCTGCCCCCGTGCCGCCTTGGTCGGCGCTCGGTAGCCGGTCAGCGGCTGGCCGCTCCGCCCGACGTTGGGGCGTTGCCTCGCTTCTTCGGCCATCGCTGCCGTACGCTGTCGGCCATCACTGTCGTGCGCTGTCGGCCATTTTTGCGCTGTGCTGCGCTGCTCGCCTTGGCGGTGCTGACACCTTCTTCTTGGAGTTGCATTATCGTCAGCTATGCGCTCCATCGTCCTAAATACAGAAACAAAGGTTATTCACTCGCTTTGTTAATTTACTCGCCTGCATTGCACTTCTGTGCCCTCGCTGTCAGCTATGCTGTCGCAATTGCTGGCTCGGCGCATTCCAGGTCGAGTCCGTCGGCCGGTGGCCAGCGCCGGCGATGTCTCCGGATGTTCTGGGTCACCCGGGCTTGCTCCCCAGGTGCTCGTGCTGCACATTCTTTGCGATTGAGGCAAGGCCGCGCCGTTAGCCTGCTGACCCACTGTCCGGCCTTCCCTTCTTCTCCTTCGCTCAGCCTCTTCCTTCGCGCGCAGCACTGCGTCGGTAAAATCAGCCGCGGCTTTCCACTTCTCTGGGCCTTCGAGCATCGCCTTCACTAGGTCCTGGATACCCTGGACGCGTCCCGTGGCCCTCCACATATCTTCCCTCTGCATGTTCCAGGCTTTACATACAAACCAGGTATGGTTTGCGTCGTCCAAGGCCTCGCCGCAGTGGTGGCACTTTGCTGTCTCTTCCCTTCCAATGCGATGTAGGTACGCACCGAAGCATCCATGGCCAGTTAGCCCCTGTGTGAGGTGGAAATTCATCCGGCCGTGTCCCCTGTCAAACCAGGGCATGACAGAGGGTATTGCGACCCTCGTCCATGCCCCCTTGTCCTCCGCCCTCCATTCCTCGTCCCATTTCTTGACCGTCTGCTCCCGTTCGTCGCGTCTGAGCCTGCCTCTAGCCAGCTTACTCAGCCTCCCGCCTCGCGTCTCCGCGTCTGATATTCTTTTGCGCTCAGCAGCCAGGAGGTGAAGGGGGATTAGTCCCGCTAGCACCATGGCGGCCGGCGTCGAGACCGTGCGGTATGCTGACACCACTCGGAGGGCGCAGGCCCTTCCCGCCGCCTCAAGTCTGCTCCTATTTCTCTGCGTGCTTAGGGCGTCGGCCCACACCGGAGCCCCGTACAACGCCACGGAGTAGGTGACGCTGGCCAGGAGTCTTCTCCTGCCGCTGACCGGACCCCCAATATTGGGCATTAGCCTCCCAATGGACGCCGCCACAACCATTGCCTTGCTGGCTGCCTGCTGGACATGCTCAGCAAAGTTTAGCTTGGCGTCGATGGTCACGCCGAGATACTTCGCGCTTCCCGTGGGAGTGACCTCGTGCCCCTTGACCTGGATCGGGTTGACATTCAGCGTGTAGCGCCGCGTGAGCACCACCACTTCCGTCTTCTTCTCCGCCAGGTC
This sequence comes from Diprion similis, assembly GCF_021155765.1. Classification (NCBI taxonomy): domain Eukaryota; kingdom Metazoa; phylum Arthropoda; class Insecta; order Hymenoptera; family Diprionidae; genus Diprion; species Diprion similis. The sequence goes on along the minus strand of NC_060113.1, from coordinate 14,373,977 downwards.
CAGTCCTCTTTGCGTCAGCCATGCCCAGGCGCTACTCACTGCCTCGGTGGTTTTGGCCTCAAGAAGGTCAGTCGTCCTCGCCGTCACCACCAGCGCCACGTCGTCTGCAAAGCCCACGGTGGTTACTCCATCCGGCATTTTCATGCGGAGGAGGTCGTCGTACGCCACGTTCCACAGCAGCGGCCCGAGGACCGACCCCTGCGGCACACCCGCTGAAAGCCGACGGGTTTTTTCTCCCTCGCTGGTACGGTACAGAAGCAGCCTGTCTTCCAGGTAGCTCCCGACCATCCCGACGAGGTACGCCGGCATGCCGTTTCTCCTTTCCAGCGCGTCCAGTATGACTTGGTGCCCAACTGCATTGAAGGCGTTTTTGACGTCCAAAAGCACCATCAAGCAGGGGGTAGCGAAGCGACCTTTCCGCTCGTTAGCTTTCCTCGCGATGTCAACGACCTCGTCGATGGCGTGGATCGTGGACCTGCCCCTTCGGAAGCCGTACTGGTTGTCAGCTAAGCCCCCAGACGCGTCGAGGGCGGCCTCCAACCTGGCATGCAGGAGCCTCTCAAGCAGCTTCCCCGTCACATCGATCAGGCTGATGGGCCGGTATTTTTGCCCGCTTCCCTCTTTGGCCTGTCCCTTCGGTAGCAGGACCAGCCTCTGCCGCTTCCACCTCGGGTGAAAACTCCCCTGTTGTAGGCACTCGTTGAACGCCCTGAGCAGTGCCTCCGGGTAGTTCTCCGCGACCACTGCCAGGGCTTCCCCAGGCACGCCGTCGGGGCCAGGTGCCTTGCCTCCGCTGATCCTCCTAGCTGCGTGGTACAGCTCCGTCAAGGTGAAGGGCTCGGGGTGGGGGCCAGTTGCGGCTGCCCCGAGGATGCTCCTCTCCGACTGCCTGTGGACCGGAAACAACTCGGTTAATATGTTTTCCACGGTCACCGGGTCGTCCGGCTGCCGTAGCACTCCCAGCTTCTTGGTGACTAGTTTATACGGCAGCCCCCACGGGTCCTCATCCACCGCCTGCAAGAGCTCCTCCCAGCACCTGGCCTTGCTGGCTTTGATCTCGTTTTTGAGGTCCCGCTTCGCCGTCCGGTAGGCTGCCATGCTGGCGTCCGCGTCCCTGCTTTCAGCTCGTGCGCGCTGAGCCCGTCTCCTGGCGCTTACGCATTCCCGTCGGAGCTGGGCGATCCGATCGGTCCACCAGTGCGCTGCGGGCTTGCCTCGAGGGGGCTTCCTTCTTGGCATACCTGCGTCGCATGCCCTAATGATGGTATGCATCAGCACGTCGACTTCCGAATCGCCGATGTCTGTTGGTCGGCTCCCGCGTTTCCGCTTCTCCTCAGCGAGGCAGGTCGCCATGGCCGCCTTGTCGAGCTTCCTGGTGACCCAGCCTGCTGTCGCTGGATCGCGCCCGCCACCTTGCTTCGTCCGGTTGCCTGCGCTGAGCGCCCACTCCATGTAGATGTACCGGTGGTCACTCAAGCTCTCCTCCTCCAGGACCCTCCATTCGCGCACCTCCGCCGCGACGCCAGGGCTACCGGCCGTGATGTCGATGACCGACTCCGAGCCAGTGGCCGCTCTTCTCCAGGTCGGAGCTTCCCCCGTGTTTATTGGTGAGAGGTCCAGCCTAGCCAGGAACTCCGCCACCATTCTGCCTCTGTCGTCCCAGGTCGCCGATCCCCACAGAGGTGACTTCGCGTTGAAGTCGCCCGCTATAAGGATCCTGTTACCTGCAGCCCTGACCTGCTCCTCCAGTTCGTCGAGTTGCCGCTCGAAGACCTCAATCCTTGCGTTGGGCGAGAAGTAGCAGCTGAAAACACAGGTCTGATTAATTCCTGCCCAGACAAAGCCTTCTCCTTGGCCGCCCGGCGTCACGCTGCCGGAGAAGTTCCTGGTCACCGTGATCGCTGCGTCGCCTCTCTTGTCGGGCATCCACGGACCTGCCTTGCCCGCGCCGCTGGGTTCGGACACAAGCAAAATGCTGGCCCCTAGAGACGCCGCGGTCTGCACGAGGAGGTCCTGGGCGGCTCGGCTCCTGTTGAGATTCACCTGGAGGATCCGCACGCCAAGTGTCCCGCCGTGTCCTGAGCTGTCTGTTACGCGAGGCATTGTGCCCACACGGATCCGACCCTCCTTCGGAACTCCACCTCGCGGTTGCTAGGAGAAAGAAGTGCCGCTTCCCGTCCAGCACCTTCCCTGCCACCAGTCCTTCGGGTCTCCAGGACCGTTGCCCTGTTATACTTGACCTTAGCCTTCGACAGCTCTTCCCTGAAGGCCCTGCATCTTCCGCTCCCAGTAAAGTGGTCGGCCCTCCAGTTGTTCTTGCTGCAAAGCAAGCAGCTTGGGCTGGCCTGGCAGTCCTTTTCCTTGTGACCTGCCTTGCCGCATCTTCTGCAGGCGTTAGAGCAGTCCGCGCCCACGCACTCCCCACTTCGGTGTCCGTAGCCTTGGCACCGGAAGCACTTGTCAACGGCGACTCGTTCACGTATCCTGCAGACACACCAGCCTACCTTGACCTTGCCTACGGCGAGAATCCTTCTGGCCGTCCGCTCCGGGAGCCGTAGTAATGCAACCTGGGTCCCATTATAACCTCTCCTCATCCTTACTTCCCCAGTGAGTTCGACCTGGAGGGTGCTGTTCAGTGCCTCCTTCACCTCGCCAGCCTCAGTGACATCGTCAAGGTCCCTGACCTCGACCGTGAGCATAGGCTCAAGTGCTGCAACCTTGTTGCCTTGCCCCAGTGCCCCAGCCACAGCGTCCCTCAGAGCCTGGACGCCGCTGCTGCCCCTCTTCAGCTCGACCAGGACGTCGCCTCCCCTGGTCCTCTTCACCGCGGCGATCTGGGCCCCGGTTTTTTCAGGGTCCACCTGCCGCTTGATGGATCGGAGGACCTCGGCGTAGTTGGCACCCCCGCTCGTCTTGATAAGGACCGCGTCTGGCCTCACCTGCCGCCGGCCGCCGATCTTCAGCGCACCCTGCTGGCCCCTCTGCTGTTGTGCCTGCTGCTGCTGCTGCTGTTGCGGCTTTTGCAGCTGCGTCGGGGGTCCGGTGGCCCCGCGCTTCTTCTTTTTAAGCCGGACCCTCTTGGTCGCTACGGTCCAGCCCTCCTCTGCTTTGGTGGAGTTGGCCGCCTCCGCAGCCCCTTCCTCCATCGGAACTGCTTCAGGGCATGGGCGTTTTTCCGTCGCACCCGCGCATGGGGAGGTCTGTTTCCTCTTCGCGCCCCCGATCAGGCCGTCCGTTTCCTGGGCCACTCGCGCGGGGGCATCTTCCGGCTCTGTCGTCCGTGGTTGCGCCTCCGTCTGGGTAGACGTCGACGCCGTCGCTCGTTCGACGGTGCCCCTGCAACTGCTGAGCTCGTTCTCTGCCCAGCGCCACCCTCGCTCTACCTGCCTCATCAGCAGCGCCGCCTTGTTGAGTCCATCTTTCAGAGAGGCGTGTGCGTTTTTGTGCTCCCTGGTAAAGCGGTTCATCTCCTCGATCGCTTTGGCCAGGGCAACGACTGCGTCCCTTGCCTTCTTGGCCTCGTCGCCACCAGCAGGGGCTGGGGACTTCTCGGGCGCCCTCCCCAGGCTAAGGGTCATCGCCATCCCTGCGAACGGCCCGCCCCAGTTGATCTTTCCCTCCGACCGTGTTTTCGGGATTGCTCCCTTACTCGTCGTGGCCCTCGGGACTACCACTTCAGCGAAGGAGACCAGCTCCGCCGTTGGTGTTGACGGCGGTGACCTCCCGATGCTATCCCTTCTTGCAAAGGGATCTCCAGCAAACTCCTCCAACTGCTTTTCTCCTACGTTTGTTTTAGTTTTAGTATCCATATTAATTGATTGTTACGCTTAAGACGGTTCGGCCATCATGGCAGCTACACCTCGGTGCAGCATCTATCCCCGCCTGAAGTTACCCTAACCCCCTTCGCATGGAAGCCGCTGCCGGCTTGTCGGATGGTCGGTCCTATCCATGCGATCCCCCCTGTCCCTGACACATTCGGTCCTCCGACCGGGGATTCCCCTGCTAATCCGAAACAGGTTAGGCCACCGGCCGGTTCAGACTTTGCCGGATTTACCCTACCGGACTTCGGGTATGAGGAAATACGAACCAAGTAATCCTCCACGCACACGCCCGCGCCCCCAGGTTCAACCCCCGGCTAGGCTCCAGCAGCTTCAAGGAGCGGTTTTCCCACTTTGGGCCCGTGGCAGTGCGCCACCGCAGCCCGGTAAAGGTACAAACTTCACTTTCGGCCCCGGTCAGTCGGCTACTACTCCTTCCTTGGTTAGTCTCCGAGGAATATCCGCCGAGGGCACGACCGCGTCTCATTCGCTCATCGCCATGCACGCACTCATTCACACTTTTGGCTGTCGTTCAGTCACCCCCCGCTCCCCCGTGGACCAGGCTAGTTTGGTTGAGCCTTGCCAGCATTGCTCCACAGGATCAGCACGGAGAGGCTTAAGCCCCACACCACGACAAGGAAACAGCCTCGTGGGGAACCTAACCTAACCTAACCTAACCTAACCTAACCTAACCTAACCTAACCTACTCTGGAGCGTCGGAAATTTTCAAAGTTTTTTTCGAAATTTTCGTCACGGGGAAAAGTGTTTTCTAGGCGTTTCGGGCGATTCTGAGACGACCCAGGGTAACTTTCGAAGACGTTTTTTTTATTTTTGTACCTGTTCCAAAAATTTCAAAATATTAGTGAAAAGATCTGAGAAAATTCTGAAAAATTGGGCAAGCTATAAGGGTCAAAAAACTTGATGACAAGTACCCCTGAAAAGTGTACGGTTTTGAAACTATAGATGTGCATTGTTGTTTCGGGGAGCCGAACCCTTCCTAACCTTCCGGCCGCCGTAGAATCCGGAAGCCGAACTTATTCCAACCTTTCAGGTGCCGCGATCACCTTTCGCGTTGTTTGTACCCTCGTGTGTGTTGTGGTTTCGGGGAGCCGAACCCTTCCTAACCTTTCGGCCACCGTAGAATCCGGAAGCCGAACTTATTCCAATATTCCGGGTGCCGCGACCACCTTTCGCGTTGTTCGTACCCTCGTGTGTGTTGTGGTTACGGGAAGACGAACCCTTTCTAACCTTCCGGCCGCCGCAGAATCCGGAAGCCGAACTTCTTCCAACCGTCCGGAATCCAATGTCTCGGAGGGCCGAACTTGTCCTAACTTTCCTGAAATCGATCCGATCGACTTGAAATTGGAATTACCGCGCGGGACCCCGCTTGATTATGGCCATCTAAACGCGATGGTGGTGTCGAATCGGAAGTCGGTCGCCGGGAAAGCGGAAACGCCGGCTGTAAAATCCGAACCGTGAGATTCAGCGACATGCTTCCGGAAAGGTTTTGTCACCGCGATGACCGCTCTGGTCCCTTGGAATTTTTTAGGAATTTTCCGGTGCGATTTTGAAGTTTTTAAGTTGGGCGGTGGAATCAGGAAAAGAAAAAAAAATGACCTGGAAAGTTACCATAAATCGACTCAGAATCGTCCAAAACGCCCAGAAAACGAGTCCCTGGGTGAGACTAGTTTTTCAAAATATCGGAAAATTTCAAAGTTCTTAGGTTGAGCTTCGAGGGAAAAATAAAAAAAAGTTCCCGCCAAATAGGTACCGATCGGCTCAGAATCGTCCAAAACGCCCAGAAAACAAGTCTCTGGGTGACTAATTTTTTTTTCGAAATTCGATACATTTCAAAGTTTTTTGGGTCGTGCGTTCAAAAAAAAAAAAAAAAAGTACCCGCCAAATAGGTACAGATCGGCTCAGAATCGTTCGAAACGCGTAGAAAACAAGTCTCTAGGTAACATTTTTTTTTTTGAAAATTCGAAAAATTTCAAAGTTTTTGGGGTTGTGCGTTCAAAAAAAAAAAAAAAAGTTCTCGCGAAATAGGTACAGATCGGCTCAGAATGGTTTGAAACGCCTAAAAAACAAGTTTCTGTGTAACGAAAATTTCGGAAAAAAACTTAGAAAATTTCCGTTGTTTCCGACATAGGTTAGGTTAGGTGCAGAGTAATTTTCAAAAATTCATATCTCCTAAACCGTTCTACAGGGAGGGTTCATTGAGGGCTCGTTTTGTTCGATAAATCAAGCTCTACCAAGTTCATGTCTGGACCAATTAGGTCCAGCGACGGTTCCCCCCCCACGCCCCCCGCGGGGGGGGGGGGGGGGTTGAAAGGGGGGGTGTCAGTCTGACATTGGAAACGGGTGCGAAGAATTTTTATGCGTCCGACCATCACTTTTTGGGTTGGGTTGGGTTAGGTTAGGTGGGTGATATTATTCGAAAAATGCCTATCTTTTGAACCAATCTACGGAAAGGGTTGGTAAGGGGCTCATTTTTTTCGATAAATCAAGGGCTGGAAAGTTCATGTCGGAACCAAATACGTCCAGCAACCGTTCCCCCCCCGCCCACCCCGGGGGGGGGTCAAATAAGGGAGGGGGGAGGGGGCCGTTGGGCCATAACAGGCAGGGGAATCCTGCACCCGACCCACCCACCCCCCTCGCCCCCTTCCCCATTTTTGCCCCCCCCCCCTCAAAATCTAAAAAACGGCCTGGTAGATTTTGGAATAATGAGCGGCATCAAGAAGAGCGGAAGAAATCCGAAAAATTTCACTCAAAAACCGAAAGTCGACCGGTAGTCATGGCTATAACTTTTTTTCTATAGATGCTAGCGACCTGAAACTTGTTTTATCGCATTCAGCGCGTCAAATTACGCCGGAAACGGCCGTCTTAGTTTTTATATTGCTCGATACTTGGGGTCGAAGTCCGTTTGTTTGTTTCTTGGATATCGGTTGCTAACTTTTTTTCTATACATGCTCGCGACCTAAAACTTGTTTCATCGCACTCAGCGCGTCAAATGACGCCGAAAACGGCCGTCTTAGTTTTTATATTGCTCGATACTTGAAGTCGAAGTCCGTTTGTTTGTTTCTTGGATATCGGTTTGTCACTCTTTTTCTATACGTGCTAGCGACCTTAAACTTGTTTTATCGCATTCAGCGCGTCAAATCACGCCAGAAACGGCCGTCTTTGTTTCGATATTACTCGATATACGGAGTCGAAGTCCGTTTGTTTGTTTTTCGGATATCGGTTAGAAACTTCTTTTCTATACATGCCAGCGACCTAAAACTTGTTTTATCGCATTCAGCGCGTCAAATTACGCCGGAAACGGCCGTCTTTGTTTCGATATTACCCGATATACAAAGTCGAAGTCCGTTTTTTTATTTTTCGGATGTCGGTTAGTAACTTTTCTTCTATACATGCCTTCGACCTTAAACTTGTTTTATCGCATTCAGCGCGTCAAATTACGCCAGAAACGGCCGTCTTTGGTTTGATTTTACTCGATATACGAAGTCGAAGTCCGTTTGTTTGTTTTTCGGATATCGGTTAGTAACTTTTTTTCTATACATGCCAGCGACCTAAAACTTGTTTCATCGCATTCAGCGCGTCAAATTACGCCGGAGACGGCAGTCTTTGTTATTATATTGCTCGATACTTGAAGTCGGAGTCTGTTTGACCGTTTTTTGGATATTGGTTTGTAACTCTTTCTCTATACGTGCTAGCGACCTTGATCTTGTTTTATCGCATTCAGCGCGACAAATTACGCCAGAAACGGCCGTCTTTGTTTCGATATCACTCGATATACGGAGTCGAAGTCCGTTTGTTTGTTTTTCGGATATCGGTTAGTAACTTTTTTTCTATACATGCCAGCGACCTGAAACTTGTTTCATCGCATTCAGCGCGTCAAATTACGCCGGAAACGGCCGTCTCAGTTTTTATATTGCTCGATACTTGAAGTCGAAGTCCGTTTGTTTGTTTCTTGGATATCGGTTGGTAACTTTTTTTCTATATATGCTAGCGACCTGAAACTTGTTTCATCGCATTCAGCGCGTCAAATTACGCCGAAAACAGCAGTCTTTGTCATTATATTGCTCGATACTTGAAGTCGAAGTCTGTTCGACCGTTTCTTGGATATTGGTTTGTAACTCTTTCTCTATACGTGCTAGCGACCTTGAACTTGTTTTATCGCATTCAGCGCGTCAAATTACGCCAGAAACGGCCGTCTTTGTTTCGATATTACTCGATATACGGAGTCGAAGTCCGTTTGTTTGTTTCTTGGATATCGGTTAGTAACTTCTTTTCTATACATGCCAGCGACCTACAACTTGTTTTATCGCATTCAGCGCGTCAAATTGCGACAGAAACGGCCGTCTTTGTTTCGATATTACTCGATATACGGAGTCGAAGTCCGTTTGTTTGTTTCTTGGATATCGGTTAGTAACTTCTTTTCTATACATGCCAGCGACCTACAACTTGTTTTATCGCATTCAGCGCGTCAAATTGCGCCAGAAACGGCCGTCTTTGTTTCGATATTACTCGATATACGAAGTCGAAGTCCGTTTGTTTGTTTTTCGGATATCGGTTAGTAACTTTTTTTCTATACATGCCTTCGACCTAAAACTTGTTTTATCGCATTCAGCGCCTCAAATTACGCCAAAAACGGCCGTCTATGTTTCGATATTACCCGATATACGAAGTCGAAGTCCGTTTTTTTGTTTTTCGGATGTCGGTTAGTAACTTTTTTTCTATACATGCCTTCGACCTAAAACTTGTTTTATCGCATTCAGCGCGTCAAATTACGCCGGAAACGGCCGTCTCAATTTTTATATTGCTCGATAATTGAAGTCGAAGTCCGTTTGTTCGTTTCTTGGATATCGGTTGGTAACTTTTTTTCTATACCGGGACCATCTCTAGAAACTAAACAGGAACTGCGCATGCGCCAAATGATTCAATTTCATTGGTCAGCGAAATTGCCCCGCGGAGTAATTTTCGTCAGCTAACCAAGGCGACCAACGTACACGAAATGTGACAAGGCTCTGAATATCTCGAGCGTAAAGTAGCGTATTGAGGTTATGTTGATATTTATTCCTACTTATCGTGAATTTTCTACGAAAAGTGTCATTCAGCAATACCGTAGTTGATATTAGAAGATATTTAATCGACACAATAAAGACGTCAATGGAGAAACAAATATCAAAAGCTACAGAAATTGGATCAGTTATTTATTGAAAGAAGAAATCTGAAATTAAATGTGGAACGTCATCAACGAGTGGGAGTCTAGACAAACTGAGGCAGGTAAGTAAAAATATTGTTTATTTCAAACAGATTCTTTATTTACATAAAATTACAAATAAATGGATTGTTGAAACCCAGTAGAAGGTTGCTCCAGAGTAGATTTGTTACAGTGCAGTGCTCCGGAAGCCAGTAATCAGTGCCAATGAACATGAAATATTAAAATAAAATCAGTAACAAGGAATAAAAGAAATAGTGTATCTTGAAACACAAAGCTTAGGAGTGCAAAAAGTAGCAATTCGTTTTTCTGTCGCAATTTATTGAAAATTAGTGGTATTCAAAACAATTGGAAGCTCTTGTCTGATGATAATATCTTTTAATATTTTCAGGTGGGAAACAAACATCATCGAAGCGAGACTAAAGTTGTCAGGCGTTGAAGCGTGTAAGTAAATTTCTGATACTATGATATTTGCATATTACAATATTTTCACATGTATTCAATGATAAAATTCGTTTGTTCTGACAGACTTGAAGTTTCAAGTTTGGATAATAGGATGAAAATCATACCTTACCTGATGGTCAAAACGTTTTGGTGGCTAGGACCCTAGTTTCTCGATTGGTGCCACCGTTCCAACCATCGAACCTGGTTGTTCCGTTGTTCCATTAGACAACAGGTATCCGAAGGAATTTCTTCTGGTCATCGCCACCTTCTGAACATCAGTCGTGGCAAAATTGAAGAGCACGACACACTACAGATCATGGTGTTTGAATATTCCATCATTTTAGATCTATCGAGCCAATAGTAAAAAGTTTGTTATTCAACAATTGCTGCTAACTAATTTTACAGAGCAATCATTCCGTGCACCATTGTAATCCAAGCAGTATTATTGGCCCGCATTATTTTTCAAATGTTATTTTCGGCAGTTTTGATATTTTATTTTTCACTCTCTTGGTATTCAATTCAGATGAATAGTGTTTCAAGTGTTAAATCAGATTCCAAGGATGAATTTTGATGTGTAAACTGAACCAATCTCAATCTAAAAATGTCGGATAACTTCAGTTGAAAATGTCTTTAAAATCAATATTAATCGACAGTATCATCTGACTAGCTAGTTGCAGCTATCATCCGTGCTTGAGCCTCGTTCAACCCCAGCAAGGTCTAAGGAATGCATTCACTTACTAGTACACATTACAAATGATCACTTTGTCTACAATAGGACTTACTTGCTGGCTAACTTTTTTATGATGAATCTTTATCAGGGAGTCATCCGGTAACTTATTGAAAGCTTGAAACCAGATTCAATTTTATACTCTTACAATGGTCCTTCATTGAAACTGAGAGTTTGTGAATCTCCATTTATTACAATTAATTCTGCATCCCATGTTAACACTGTTCGAAACAAAAAATCTCATCCTAAGATTGGAAATGGAATCTGCAATGCAAAAGTTATCTAGTGGCACAAGTTAAAAACAAAGAACCTTATAACGGTTTCTGCGACAGAGGGATTCCTTCCGGATATTCATGTTACTGGATGATGTTCGGAGCACTATGAACAAGATATTGTATTGGATTTAGGTTTAAGTAAATATTTTCATGGACTTCAGTGAAAATTAGATATTCATTTGTTTCAAAGGAACAAGGGGTACAATGTTGAATCCGATAAGTCAATATTTTCATATGAATGTTCTGAACATTACTCTAAAACATGATTATCCTTAAAGTTAATTACTGAGGCACATTTTGAAAATGTTGATTTTTAACTTGTGTCACAGAATGTTTCTGAGTTTTACTCTTCGGATTAGATTTCTTTAGATTAGATTTGAAATTGAAAGAAACCGTAAGATCTACAACTTCCTTTTCCAACCAACAAAAGTGGCCGATGATCTCTGCATGTGTCATGAATTGAATGGGAAGAGAAGACATCAGCTAACAGCAGAGATGCTATTATTTTGGCTGTATTTTCTGTTGAAAGAAAAAAATTTCATTGTTATTCTTAATGTATGAAGTAATGAAAATGATTTTTGTCAATGAAATTGTCCCCACCTACCTGCTTCGTTTCTTCCAAGCACCCGACATTTGAACAGATTTCTTGTTTCAATCGAATAGGACGAATTTTCAAAGAGCATCAGCATTGAATTCCGACCGTTCTTTGAACAATCAATTTTCAATAACAAATGCTTCCCAAGCCTTTCCGAGTGACTATCTCAATAACTTGAGATTCTAACCTCAAAAATGCATGTGAACTACATCGCCGACAGAAACAGAGTTTGACAGCAGGGTCTCGGGGTGGCCAGACTGCACGGACGGCGGATTTACATTCGCGCATGCGCAGATCCTGTTTAGTTTCTAGAGATGGTCCCGGTATATGCTAGCGACCTGAAACTTGTTTCATCGCATTCAGCGCGTCAAATTACGCCGAAAACGGCAGTCTTTGTCATTATATTGCTCGATACTTGAAGTCGAAGTCTGTTCGACCGTTTCTTGGATATTGGTTTGTCACTCTTTCTCTATACGTGCTAGCGACCTTGAACTTGTTTTATCGCATTCAGCGCGTCAAATTACGCCAGAAACGGCTGTCTTTGTTTCGATATTACTCGATAAACGGAGTCGAAGTCCGTTTGTTTGTTTCTTGGATATCGGTTAGTAACTTCTTTTCTATACATGCCAGCGACCTACAACTTGTTTTATCGCATTCAGCGCGTCAAATTGCGCTAGAAACGGCCGTCTTTGTTTCGATATTGCTCGAAACACGAAGTCGAAGTCCGTTTGTTTGTTTTTCAGATATCGGTTGGTAACTTTCTTTCTATACATGCTAGCGACCTAAAACTTGTTTTATCGCATTCAGCGCGTCAAATTACGCCGGAAACGGCCGTCTTTGTTTCGATATTGCTCGAAACACGAAGTCGAAGTCCGTTTGTTTGTTTTTCAGATATCGGTTGGTAACTTTTTTTCTATACATGCTAGCGACCTGAAACTTGTTTTATCGCATTCAGCGCGTCAAATTACGCCGGAAACGGCCGTCTTTGTTTCGATATTGCTCGAAACACTAAGTCGAAGTCCGTTTGTTTGTTTGTCAGATATCGGTTGGTACCTTTTTTTCTATACATGCTAGCGAGCTAAAACTTGTTTTATCGCATTCAGCGCGTCAAATTACGCCGGAAACGGCCGTCTTTGTTTCGATACTGCTCGATAGACGAAGTCGATTTCCGTTTGTTTGTTTTTCAGATATCGGTTGGTAACTATTTTTCTATACATGCTAGCGACCTAAAACTTGTTTTATCGCATTCAGCGCGTCAAATTACGCCGGAAACGGCCGTCTTTGTTTCGATATTGCTCGAAACACGAAGTCGAAGTCCGTTTGTTAGTTTTTCAGATATCGGTTGGTAACTTTCTTTCTATACATGCTAGCGACCTAAAACTTGTTTGATCGCGTTCAGCGCGTCAAATTACGCCGAGAACGGCCGTCTTTGTTTTGATATTGCTCGATAGACGAAGTCGAATTCCGTTTGTTTGTTTCGTGGATATCGGTGAGTAACTTTTTTTCTATACATGCTAGCGACCTGAAACTACTTTGATCGCGTTCAGCGCGTCAAATTACGCCGGAAACGGCCGTCTTTTTTTTGATATTGCTTGATAGACGAAGTCAAATTCCGTTTGTTTGTTTCGTGGATATCGGTGAGTAACTTTTTTTCTATACATGCTAGCGAGCTAAAGCTTGTTTTATCGCATTCAGCGCGTCAAATCACGCCGGAAACGGCCGTCTTTGTTTCGATACTGCTCGATAAACGAAGTCGATTTCCGTCTGTTTGTTTTTCGGATATCGGTTGGTAACTTTCTTTCTATACATGCTAGCGAGCTAAAACTTGTTTTATCGCATTCAGCGCGTCAAATCACGCCGGAAACGGCCGTCTTTGTTTTGATATTGCTCGATAGACGAAGTCGAAGTCCGTTTGTTTGTCTTTCAGATATCGGTTGGTAACTTTTTTTCTATACATGCTAGCGACCTGAAAATTGTTTTATCGCATTCAGCGCGTCAAATTACGCCGGAAACGGCCGTCTTTGTTTCGATACTGCTCGATAGACGAAGTCGATTTCCGTTTGTTTGTTTCGTGGATATCGGTAAGTAACTCTTTTTCTATACATGCTAGCGACCTAAAACTTGTTTGATCGCGTTCAGCGCGTCAAATTACGCCGGAAACAGCCGTCTTTGTTTTGATATTGCTCGATAGACGAAAACAAATTCCGTTCGTTTGTTTCGTGGATATCGGTGAGTAACTTTTTTTCTATACATGCTAGCCAGCTAAAACTTGTTTTATCGCATTCAGCGCGTCAAATCACGCTAGAAACGGCCGTCTTTGTTTCGATATTGCTCGAAACACGAAGTCGAAGTCCGTTTGTTTGTTTTTCAGATATCGGTTGGTAACTTTCTTTCTATACATGCTAGCGACCTAAAACTTGTTTTATCGCATTCAGCGCGTCAAATTACGCCGGAAACGGCCGTCTTTGTTTCGATATTGCTCGAAACACGAAGTCGAAGTCCGTTTGTTTGTTTTTCAGATATCGGTTGGTAACTTTTTTTCTATACATGCTAGCGACCTGAAACTTGTTTTATCGCATTCAGCGCGTCAAATTACGCCGGAAACGGCCGTCTTTGTTTCGATATTGCTCGAAACACTAAGTCGAAGTCCGTTTGTTTGTTTGTCAGATATCGGTTGGTACCTTTTTTTCTATACATGCTAGCGAGCTAAAACTTGTTTTATCGCATTCAGCGCGTCAAATTACGCCGGAAACGGCCGTCTTTGTTTCGATACTGCTCGATAGACGAAGTCGATTTCCGTTTGTTTGTTTTTCAGATATCGGTTGGTAACTATTTTTCTATACATGCTAGCGACCTAAAACTTGTTTTATCGCATTCAGCGCGTCAAATTACGCCGGAAACGGCCGTCTTTGTTTCGATATTGCTCGAAACACGAAGTCGAAGTCCGTTTGTTAGTTTTTCAGATATCGGTTGGTAACTTTCTTTCTATACATGCTAGCGACCTAAAACTTGTTTGATCGCGTTCAGCGCGTCAAATTACGCCGAGAACGGCCGTCTTTGTTTTGATATTGCTCGATAGACGAAGTCGAATTCCGTTTGTTTGTTTCGTGGATATCGGTGAGTAACTTTTTTTCTATACATGCTAGCGACCTGAAACTACTTTGATCGCGTTCAGCGCGTCAAATTACGCCGGAAACGGCCGTCTTTTTTTTGATATTGCTTGATAGACGAAGTCAAATTTCGTTTGTTTGTTTCGTGGATATCGGTGAGTAACTTTTTTTCTATACATGCTAGCCAGCTAAAACTTGTTTTATCGCATTCAGCGCGTCAAATCACGCTAGAAACGGCCGTCTTTGTTTCGATATTGCTCGAAACACGAAGTCGAAGTCCGTTTGTTTGTTTTTCAGATATCGGTTGGTAACTTTCTTTCTATACATGCTAGCGACCTAAAACTTGTTTTATCGCATTCAGCGCGTCAAATTACGCCGGAAACGGCCGTCTTTGTTTCGATATTGCTCGAAACACGAAGTCGAAGTCCGTTTGTTTGTTTTTCAGATATCGGTTGGTAACTTTTTTTCTATACATGCTAGCGACCTGAAACTTGTTTTATCGCATTCAGCGCGTCAAATTACGCCGGAAACGGCCGTCTTTGTTTCGATATTGCTCGAAACACTAAGTCGAAGTCCGTTTGTTTGTTTGTCAGATATCGGTTGGTACCTTTTTTTCTATACATGCTAGCGAGCTAAAACTTGTTTTATCGCATTCAGCGCGTCAAATTACGCCGGAAACGGCCGTCTTTGTTTCGATACTGCTCGATAGACGAAGTCGATTTCCGTTTGTTTGTTTTTCAGATATCGGTTGGTAACTATTTTTCTATACATGCTAGCGACCTAAAACTTGTTTTATCGCATTCAGCGCGTCAAATTACGCCGGAAACGGCCGTCTTTGTTTCGATATTGCTCGAAACACGAAGTCGAAGTCCGTTTGTTAGTTTTTCAGATATCGGTTGGTAACTTTCTTTCTATACATGCTAGCGACCTAAAACTTGTTTGATCGCGTTCAGCGCGTCAAATTACGCCGAGAACGGCCGTCTTTGTTTTGATATTGCTCGATAGACGAAGTCGAATTCCGTTTGTTTGTTTCGTGGATATCGGTGAGTAACTTTTTTTCTATACATGCTAGCGACCTGAAACTACTTTGATCGCGTTCAGCGCGTCAAATTACGCCGGAAACGGCCGTCTTTTTTTTGATATTGCTTGATAGACGAAGTCAAATTCCGTTTGTTTGTTTCGTGGATATCGGTGAGTAACTTTTTTTCTATACATGCTAGCGAGCTAAAGCTTGTTTTATCGCATTCAGCGCGTCAAATCACGCCGGAAACGGCCGTCTTTGTTTCGATACTGCTCGATAAACGAAGTCGATTTCCTTCTGTTTGTTTTTCGGATATCGGTTGGTAACTTTCTTTCTATACATGCTAGCGAGCTAAAACTTGTTTTATCGCATTCAGCGCGTCAAATCACGCCGGAAACGGCCGTCTTTGTTTTGATATTGCTCGATGGACGAAGTCGAATTCCGTTTGTTTGTTTCGTGGATATCGATGAGTAACTTTTTTTCTATACATGCTAGCGACCTGAGACTTGTTTAATCGCATTCAGCGCGTCAAATTACGCCGGAAACGGCCGTCTTTGTTTTGATATTGCTCGATAGACAAAGTCGATTTCCGTTTGTTTGTTTCGTGGATATCGGTGAGTAACTTTTTTTCTATACATGCTAGCGACCTAAAACTTGTTTGATCGCGTTCAGCGCGTCAAATTACGCCGAAAACAGCCGTCTTTGTTTTGATATTCCTCGATAGACGAAAACAAATTCCGTTCGTTTGTTTCGTGGATATCGGTGAGTAACTTTTTTTCTATACATGCTAGCCAGCTAAAACTTGTTTTATCGCATTCAGCGCGTCAAATCACGCCGGAAACGGCCGTCTTTGTTTTGATATTGCTCGATAGACGAAGTCGAAGTCCGTTTGTTTGTCTTTCAGATATCGGTTGGTAACTTTTTTTCTATACATGCTAGCGACCTGAAAATTGTTTTATCGCATTCAGCGCGTCAAATTACGCCGGAAACGGCCGTCTTTGTTTTGATATTGCTCGATAGACGAAGTCAAATTCCGTTTGTTTGTTTCGTGGATATCGGTGAGTAACTTTTTTTCTATACATGCTAGCGAGCTAAAACTTGTTTTATCGCATTCAGCGCGTCGAATTACGCCGGAAACGGCCGTCTTTGTTTCGATATTGCTCGAAACACGAAGTCGAAGTCCGTTTGTTTGTTTTTCAGATATCGGTTGGTAACTTTTTTTCTATACATGCTAGCGAGCTAAAACTTGTTTTATCGCATTCAGCGCGTCAAATCACGCCGGAAACGGCCGTCTTTGTTTCGATATTGCTCGAAACACGAAGTCGAAGTCCGTTTGTTTGTTTTTCAGATATCGGTTGGTAACTTTTTTTCTATACATGCTAGCGACCTGAAAATTGTTTTATCGCATTCAGCGCGTCAAATTACGCCGGAAACGGCCGTCTTTGTTTTGATATTGCTCGATAGACGAAGTCAAATTCCGTTTGTTTGTTTCGTGGATATCGGTGAGTAACTTTTTTTCTATACATGCTAGCGAGCTAAAACTTGTTTTATCGCATTCAGCGCGTCAAATCACGCCGGAAACGGCCGTCTTTGTTTTGATATTGCTCGATGGACGAAGTCGAATTCCGTTTGTTTGTTTCGTGGATATCGGTGAGTAACTTTTTTTCTATACATGCTAGCGACCTCAGACTTGTTTAATCGCATTCAGCGCGTCAAATTACGCCGGAAACGGCCGTCTTTGTTTTGATATTGCTCGATAGACAAAGTCGATTTCCGTTTGTTTGTTTCGTGGATATCGGTGAGTAACTTTTTTTCTATACATGCTAGCGACCTAAAACTTGTTTGATCGCGTTCAGCGCGTCAAATTACGCCGAAAACGGCCGTCTTTGTTTTGATATTGCTCGATAGTCGAAGTCAAATTCCGTTCGTTTGTTTCGTGGATATCGGTGAGTAACTTTTTTTCTATACATGCTAGCGAGCTAAAACTTGTTTTATCGCATTCAGCGCGTCAAATCACGCCGGAAACGGCCGTCTTTGTTTTGATACTGCTCGATAAACGAAGTCGATTTCCGTCTGTTTGTTTTTCAGATATCGGTTGGTAACTTTTTTTCTATACATGCTAGCGACCTAAAACTTGTTTTATCGCATTCAGCGCGTCAAATTACGCCGGGAACGGCCGTCTTTGTTTCGATATTGCTCGAAACACGAAGTCGAAGTCCGTTTGTTTGTTTTTCAGATATCGGTTGGTAACTTTCTTTCTATACATGCTAGCGACCTAAAACTTGTTTGATCGCGTTCAGCGCGTCAAATCACGCCGAGAACGGCCGTCTTTGTTTTGATATTGCTCGATAGACGAAGTCGAATTCCGTTTGTTTGTTTCGTGGATATCGGTGAGTAACTTTTTTTCTATACATGCTAGCGACCTGAGACTTGTTTAATCGCATTCAGCGCGTCAAATTACGCCGGAAACGGCCGTCTTTGTTTTGATATTGCTCGATAGACAAAGTCGATTTCCGTTTGTTTGTTTCGTCGATATCGGTGAGTAACTTTTTTTCTATACATGCTAACGACCTGAAACTACTTTGATCGCGTTCAGCGCGTCAAATTACGCCGAAAACGGCCGTCTTTGTTCTGATATTGCTCGATAGACGAAGTCAAATTCCGTTTGTTTGTTTCGTGGATATCGGTTAGTAACTTTTTTTCTATACATGCCAGCGACCTAAAACTTGTTTTATCGCATTCAGCGCGTCAAATTACGCCGGAAACGGCCGTCTCAATTTTTATATTGCTCGATAATTGAAGTCGAAGTCCGTTTGTTTGTTTCTTGGATATCGGTTGGTAACTTTTTTTCTATATATGCTAGCGACCTGAAACTTGTTTCATCGCATTCAGCGCGTCAAATTACGCCGAAAACGGCAGTCTTTGTCATTATATTGCTCGATACTTGAAGTCGAAGTCTGTTCGACCGTTTTTCGGATATTGGTTTGCAACTCTTTCTCTATACGTGCTAGCGACCTTGAACTTGTTTTATCGCATTCAGCGCGTCAAATTACGCCAGAAACGGCCGTCTTTGTTTCGATATTACTCGATATACGGAGTCGAAGTCCGTTTGTTTGTTTCTTGGATATCGGTTAGTAACTTCTTTTCTATACATGCCAGCGACCTACGACTTGTTTTATCGCATTCAGCGCGTCAAATTGCGCCAGAAACGGCCGTCTTTGTTTTGATATTACTCGATATACGAAGTCGAAGTCCGTTTGTTTGTTTTTCGGATATCGGTTAGTAACTTTTTTTCTTTACATGCTAGCGACCTAAAACTTGTTTTATCGCATTCAGCGAGTCAAATCACGCCAGAAACGGCCGTCTTTGTTTCGATATTACCCGATATACGAGGTCGAAGTCCGTTTTTTTGTTTTTCGGATGTAGGTTAGTAACTTTTTTTCTATACATGCCTTCGACCTTAAACTTGTTTGTTCGCATTCAGCGCGTCAAATTACGCCGGAAACGGCCGTCTCAGTTTTTATATTGCTCGATACTTGAAGTCGAAGTCCGTTTGTTTGTTTCTTGGATATCGGTTGGTAACTTTGTTTCTATATATGCTAGCGACCTAAAACTTGTTTCATCGCATGCAGCGCGTCAAATTACGCCGGAAACGGCAGTCTTTGTTATTATATTGCTCGATACTTGAAGTCGAAGTCTGTTTGACCGTTTCTTGGATATTGGTTTGTAACTCTTTCTCTATACGTGCTAGCGACCTTGAACTTGTTTTATCCCATTCAGCGCGTCAAATTACGCCAGAAACGGCCGTCTTTGTTTCGATATTACTCGATATACGGAGTCGAAGTCCGTTTGTTTGTTTTTCGGATATCGGTTAGAAACTTCTTTTCTATACATGCCAGCGACCTAAAACTTGTTTTATCGCATTCAGCGCGTCAAATTACGCCGGAAACGGCCGTCTTTGTTTCGATATTACCCGATATACAAAGTCGAAGTCCGTTTTTTTATTTTTCGGATGTCGGTTAGTAACTTTTCTTCTATACATGCCTTCGACCTTAAACTTGTTTTATCGCATTCAGCGCGTCAAATTACGCCAGAAACGGCCGTCTTTGGTTTGATTTTACTCGATATACGAAGTCGAAGTCCGTTTGTTTGTTTTTCGGATATCGGTTAGTAACTTTTTTTCTATACATGCCAGCGACCTAAAACTTGTTTCATCGCATTCAGCGCGTCAAATTACGCCGGAGACGGCAGTCTTTGTTATTATATTAATCGATACTTGAAGTCGGAGTCTGTTTGACCGTTTTTTGGATATTGGTTTGTAACTCTTTCTCTATACGTGCTAGCGACCTTGATCTTGTTTTATCGCATTCAGCGCGACAAATTACGCCAGAAACGGCCGTCTTTGTTTCGATATCACTCGATATACGAAGTCGAAGTCCGTTTGTTTGTTTTTCGGATATCGGTTAGTAACTTTTTTTCTATACATGCCAGCGACCTGGAACTTGTTTCATCGCATTCAGCGCGTCAAATTACGCCGGAAACGGCCGTCTCAGTTTTTATATTGCTCGATACTTGAAGTCGAAGTCCGTTTGTTTGTTTCTTGGATATCGGTTGGTAACTTTTTTTCTATATATGCTAGCGACCTGAAACTTGTTTCATCGCATTCAGCGCGTCAAATTACGCCGAAAACGGCAGTCTTTGTCATTATATTGCTCGATACTTGAAGTCGAAGTCTGTTCGACCGTTTTTCGGATATTGGTTTGCAACTCTTTCTCTATACGTGCTAGCGACCTTGAACTTGTTTTATCGCATTCAGCGCGTCAAATTACGCCAGAAACGGCCGTCTTTGTTTCGATATTACTCGATATACGGAGTCGAAGTCCGTTTGTTTGTTTCTTGGATATCGGTTAGTAACTTCTTTTCTATACATGCCAGCGACCTACGACTTGTTTTATCGCATTCAGCGCGTCAAATTGCGCCAGAAACGGCCGTCTTTGTTTTGATATTACTCGATATACGAAGTCGAAGTCCGTTTGTTTGTTTTTCGGATATCGGTTAGTAACTTTTTTTCTTTACATGCTAGCGACCTAAAACTTGTTTTATCGCATTCAGCGAGTCAAATCACGCCAGAAACGGCCGTCTTTGTTTCGATATTACCCGATATACGAGGTCGAAGTCCGTTTTTTTGTTTTTCGGATGTAGGTTAGTAACTTTTTTTCTATACATGCCTTCGACCTTAAACTTGTTTGTTCGCATTCAGCGCGTCAAATTACGCCGGAAACGGCCGTCTCAGTTTTTATATTGCTCGATACTTGAAGTCGAAGTCCGTTTGTTTGTTTCTTGGATATCGGTTGGTAACTTTGTTTCTATATATGCTAGCGACCTAAAACTTGTTTCATCGCATGCAGCGCGTCAAATTACGCCGGAAACGGCAGTCTTTGTTATTATATTGCTCGATACTTGAAGTCGAAGTCTGTTTGACCGTTTCTTGGATATTGGTTTGTAACTCTTTCTCTATACGTGCTAGCGACCTTGAACTTGTTTTATCGCATTCAGCGCGTCAAATTACGCCAGAAACGGCCGTCTTTGTTTCGATATTACTCGATATACGGAGTCGAAGTCCGTTTGTTTGTTTTTCGGATATCGGTTAGAAACTTCTTTTCTATACATGCCAGCGACCTAAAACTTGTTTTATCGCATTCAGCGCGTCAAATTACGCCGGAAACGGCCGTCTTTGTTTCGATATTACCCGATATACAAAGTCGAAGTCCGTTTTTTTATTTTTCGGATGTCGGTTAGTAACTTTTCTTCTATACATGCCTTCGACCTTAAACTTGTTTTATCGCATTCAGCGCGTCAAATTACGCCAGAAACGGCCGTCTTTGGTTTGATTTTACTCGATATACGAAGTCGAAGTCCGTTTGTTTGTTTTTCGGATATCGGTTAGTAACTTTTTTTCTATACATGCCAGCGACCTAAAACTTGTTTCATCGCATTCAGCGCGTCAAATTACGCCGGAGACGGCAGTCTTTGTTATTATATTAATCGATACTTGAAGTCGGAGTCTGTTTGACCGTTTTTTGGATATTGGTTTGTAACTCTTTCTCTATACGTGCTAGCGACCTTGATCTTGTTTTATCGCATTCAGCGCGACAAATTACGCCAGAAACGGCCGTCTTTGTTTCGATATCACTCGATATACGGAGTCGAAGTCCGTTTGTTTGTTTTTCGGATATCGGTTAGTAACTTTTTTTCTATACATGCCAGCGACCTGGAACTTGTTTCATCGCATTCAGCGCGTCAAATTACGCCGGAAACGGCCGTCTCAGTTTTTATATTGCTCGATACTTGAAGTCGAAGTCCGTTTGTTTGTTTCTTGGATATCGGTTGGTAACTTTTTTTCTATATATGCTAGCGACCTGAAACTTGTTTCATCGCATTCAGCGCGTCAAATTACGCCGAAAACAGCAGTCTTTGTCATTATATTGCTCGATACTTGAAGTCGAAGTCTGTTCGACCGTTTCTTGGATATTGGTTTGTAACTCTTTCTCTATACGTGCTAGCGACCTTGAACTTGTTTTATCGCATTCAGCGCGTCAAATTACGCCAGAAACGGCCGTCTTTGTTTCGATATTACTCGATATACGGAGTCGAAGTCCGTTTGTTTGTTTCTTGGATATCGGTTAGTAACTCCTTTTCTATACATGCCAGCGACCTACAACTTGTTTTATCGCATTCAGCGCGTCAAATTGCGACAGAAACGGCCGTCTTTGTTTCGATATTACTCGATATACGGAGTCGAAGTCCGTTTGTTTGTTTCTTGGATATCGGTTAGTAACTTCTTTTCTATACATGCCAGCGACCTACAACTTGTTTTATCGCATTCAGCGCGTCAAATTGCGCCAGAAACGGCCGTCTTTGTTTCGATATTACTCGATATACGAAGTCGAAGTCCGTTTGTTTGTTTTTCGGATATCGGTTAGTAACTTTTTTTCTATACATGCCTTCGACCTAAAACTTGTTTTATCGCATTCAGCGCCTCAAATTACGCCAAAAACGGCCGTCTATGTTTCGATATTACCCGATATACGAAGTCGAAGTCCGTTTTTTTGTTTTTCGGATGTCGGTTAGTAACTTTTTTTCTATACATGCCTTCGACCTAAAACTTGTTTTATCGCATTCAGCGCGTCAAATTACGCCGGAAACGGCCGTCTCAATTTTTATATTGCTCGATAATTGAAGTCGAAGTCCGTTTGTTCGTTTCTTGGATATCGGTTGGTAACTTTTTCTCTATACGTGCTAGCGACCTTGATCTTGTTTTATCGCATTCAGCGCGACAAATTACGCCAGAAACGGCCGTCTTTGTTTCGATATCACTCGATATACGGAGTCGAAGTCCGTTTGTTTGTTTTTCGGATATCGGTTAGTAACTTTTTTTCTATACATGCCAGCGACCTGGAACTTGTTTCATCGCATTCAGCGCGTCAAATTACGCCGGAAACGGCCGTCTCAGTTTTTATATTGCTCGATACTTGAAGTCGAAGTCCGTTTGTTTGTTTCTTGGATATCGGTTGGTAACTTTTTTTCTATATATGCTAGCGACCTGAAACTTGTTTCATCGCATTCAGCGCGTCAAATTACGCCGAAAACAGCAGTCTTTGTCATTATATTGCTCGATACTTGAAGTCGAAGTCTGTTCGACCGTTTCTTGGATATTGGTTTGTAACTCTTTCTCTATACGTGCTAGCGACCTTGAACTTGTTTTATCGCATTCAGCGCGTCAAATTACGCCAGAAACGGCCGTCTTTGTTTCGATATTACTCGATATACGGAGTCGAAGTCCGTTTGTTTGTTTCTTGGATATCGGTTAGTAACTCCTTTTCTATACATGCCAGCGACCTACAACTTGTTTTATCGCATTCAGCGCGTCAAATTGCGACAGAAACGGCCGTCTTTGTTTCGATATTACTCGATATACGGAGTCGAAGTCCGTTTGTTTGTTTCTTGGATATCGGTTAGTAACTTCTTTTCTATACATGCCAGCGACCTACAACTTGTTTTATCGCATTCAGCGCGTCAAATTGCGCCAGAAACGGCCGTCTTTGTTTCGATATTACTCGATATACGAAGTCGAAGTCCGTTTGTTTGTTTTTCGGATATCGGTTAGTAACTTTTTTTCTATACATGCCTTCGACCTAAAACTTGTTTTATCGCATTCAGCGCCTCAAATTACGCCAAAAACGGCCGTCTATGTTTCGATATTACCCGATATACGAAGTCGAAGTCCGTTTTTTTGTTTTTCGGATGTCGGTTAGTAACTTTTTTTTTATACATGCCTTCGACCTAAAACTTGTTTTATCGCATTCAGCGCGTCAAATTACGCCGGAAACGGCCGTCTCAATTTTTATATTGCTCGATAATTGAAGTCGAAGTCCGTTTGTTCGTTTCTTGGATATCGGTTGGTAACTTTTTTTCTGTATATGCTAGCGACCTGAAACTTGTTTCATCGCATTCAGCGCGTCAAATTACGCCGAAAACGGCAGTCTTTGTCATTATATTGCTCGATACTTGAAGTCGAAGTCTGTTCGACCGTTTCTTGGATATTGGTTTGTCACTCTTTCTCTATACGTGCTAGCGACCTTGAACTTGTTTTATCGCATTCAGCGCGTCAAATTACGCCAGAAACGGCTGTCTTTGTTTCGATATTACTCGATAAACGGAGTCGAAGTCCGTTTGTTTGTTTCTTGGATATCGGTTAGTAACTTCTTTTCTATACATGCCAGCGACCTACAACTTGTTTTATCGCATTCAGCGCGTCAAATTACGCCGGGAACGGCCGTCTTTGTTTCGATATTGCTCGAAACACGAAGTCGAAGTCCGTTTGTTTGTTTTTCAGATATCGGTTGGTAACTTTCTTTCTATACATGCTAGCGACCTAAAACTTGTTTGATCGCGTTCAGCGCGTCAAATCACGCCGAGAACGGCCGTCTTTGTTTTGATATTGCTCGATAGACGAAGTCGAATTCCGTTTGTTTGTTTCGTGGATATCGGTGAGTAACTTTTTTTCTATACATGCTAGCGACCTGAGACTTGTTTAATCGCATTCAGCGCGTCAAATTACGCCGGAAACGGCCGTCTTTGTTTTGATATTGCTCGATAGACAAAGTCGATTTCCGTTTGTTTGTTTCGTCGATATCGGTGAGTAACTTTTTTTCTATACATGCTAACGACCTGAAACTACTTTGATCGCGTTCAGCGCGTCAAATTACGCCGAAAACGGCCGTCTTTGTTCTGATATTGCTCGATAGACGAAGTCAAATTCCGTTTGTTTGTTTCGTGGATATCGGTTAGTAACTTTTTTTCTATACATGCCAGCGACCTAAAACTTGTTTTATCGCATTCAGCGCGTCAAATTACGCCGGAAACGGCCGTCTCAATTTTTATATTGCTCGATAATTGGAGTCGAAGTCCGTTTGTTTGTTTCTTGGATATCGGTTGGTAACTTTTTTTCTATATATGCTAGCGACCTGAAACTTGTTTCATCGCATTCAGCGCGTCAAATTACGCCGAAAACGGCAGTCTTTGTCATTATATTGCTCGATACTTGAAGTCGAAGTCTGTTCGACCGTTTTTCGGATATTGGTTTGCAACTCTTTCTCTATACGTGCTAGCGACCTTGAACTTGTTTTATCGCATTCAGCGCGTCAAATTACGCCAGAAACGGCCGTCTTTGTTTCGATATTACTCGATATACGGAGTCGAAGTCCGTTTGTTTGTTTCTTGGATATCGGTTAGTAACTTCTTTTCTATACATGCCAGCGACCTACGACTTGTTTTATCGCATTCAGCGCGTCAAATTGCGCCAGAAACGGCCGTCTTTGTTTTGATATTACTCGATATACGAAGTCGAAGTCCGTTTGTTTGTTTTTCGGATATCGGTTAGTAACTTTTTTTCTTTACATGCTAGCGACCTAAAACTTGTTTTATCGCATTCAGCGAGTCAAATCACGCCAGAAACGGCCGTCTTTGTTTCGATATTACCCGATATACGAGGTCGAAGTCCGTTTTTTTGTTTTTCGGATGTAGGTTAGTAACTTTTTTTCTATACATGCCTTCGACCTTAAACTTGTTTGTTCGCATTCAGCGCGTCAAATTACGCCGGAAACGGCCGTCTTAGTTTTTATATTGCTCGATACTTGAAGTCGAAGTCCGTTTGTTTGTTTCTTGGATATCGGTTGGTAACTTTGTTTCTATATATGCTAGCGACCTAAAACTTGTTTCATCGCATGCAGCGCGTCAAATTACGCCGGAAACGGCAGTCTTTGTTATTATATTGCTCGATACTTGAAGTCGAAGTCTGTTTGACCGTTTCTTGGATATTGGTTTGTAACTCTTTCTCTATACGTGCTAGCGACCTTGAACTTGTTTTATCCCATTCAGCGCGTCAAATTACGCCAGAAACGGCCGTCTTTGTTTCGATATTACTCGATATACGGAGTCGAAGTCCGTTTGTTTGTTTTTCGGATATCGGTTAGAAACTTCTTTTCTATACATGCCAGCGACCTAAAACTTGTTTTATCGCATTCAGCGCGTCAAATTACGCCGGAAACGGCCGTCTTTGTTTCGATATTACCCGATATACAAAGTCGAAGTCCGTTTTTTTATTTTTCGGATGTCGGTTAGTAACTTTTCTTCTATACATGCCTTCGACCTTAAACTTGTTTTATCGCATTCAGCGCGTCAAATTACGCCAGAAACGGCCGTCTTTGGTTTGATTTTACTCGATATACGAAGTCGAAGTCCGTTTGTTTGTTTTTCGGATATCGGTTAGTAACTTTTTTTCTATACATGCCAGCGACCTAAAACTTGTTTCATCGCATTCAGCGCGTCAAATTACGCCGGAGACGGCAGTCTTTGTTATTATATTAATCGATACTTGAAGTCGGAGTCTGTTTGACCGTTTTTTGGATATTGGTTTGTAACTCTTTCTCTATACGTGCTAGCGACCTTGATCTTGTTTTATCGCATTCAGCGCGACAAATTACGCCAGAAACGGCCGTCTTTGTTTCGATATCACTCGATATACGAAGTCGAAGTCCGTTTGTTTGTTTTTCGGATATCGGTTAGTAACTTTTTTTCTATACATGCCAGCGACCTGGAACTTGTTTCATCGCATTCAGCGCGTCAAATTACGCCGGAAACGGCCGTCTCAGTTTTTATATTGCTCGATACTTGAAGTCGAAGTCCGTTTGTTTGTTTCTTGGATATCGGTTGGTAACTTTTTTTCTATATATGCTAGCGACCTGAAACTTGTTTCATCGCATTCAGCGCGTCAAATTACGCCGAAAACGGCAGTCTTTGTCATTATATTGCTCGATACTTGAAGTCGAAGTCTGTTCGACCGTTTTTCGGATATTGGTTTGCAACTCTTTCTCTATACGTGCTAGCGACCTTGAACTTGTTTTATCGCATTCAGCGCGTCAAATTACGCCAGAAACGGCCGTCTTTGTTTCGATATTACTCGATATACGGAGTCGAAGTCCGTTTGTTTGTTTCTTGGATATCGGTTAGTAACTTCTTTTCTATACATGCCAGCGACCTACGACTTGTTTTATCGCATTCAGCGCGTCAAATTGCGCCAGAAACGGCCGTCTTTGTTTTGATATTACTCGATATACGAAGTCGAAGTCCGTTTGTTTGTTTTTCGGATATCGGTTAGTAACTTTTTTTCTTTACATGCTAGCGACCTAAAACTTGTTTTATCGCATTCAGCGAGTCAAATCACGCCAGAAACGGCCGTCTTTGTTTCGATATTACCCGATATACGAGGTCGAAGTCCGTTTTTTTGTTTTTCGGATGTAGGTTAGTAACTTTTTTTCTATACATGCCTTCGACCTTAAACTTGTTTGTTCGCATTCAGCGCGTCAAATTACGCCGGAAACGGCCGTCTCAGTTTTTATATTGCTCGATACTTGAAGTCGAAGTCCGTTTGTTTGTTTCTTGGATATCGGTTGGTAACTTTGTTTCTATATATGCTAGCGACCTAAAACTTGTTTCATCGCATGCAGCGCGTCAAATTACGCCGGAAACGGCAGTCTTTGTTATTATATTGCTCGATACTTGAAGTCGAAGTCTGTTTGACCGTTTCTTGGATATTGGTTTGTAACTCTTTCTCTATACGTGCTAGCGACCTTGAACTTGTTTTATCGCATTCAGCGCGTCAAATTACGCCAGAAACGGCCGTCTTTGTTTCGATATTACTCGATATACGGAGTCGAAGTCCGTTTGTTTGTTTTTCGGATATCGGTTAGAAACTTCTTTTCTATACATGCCAGCGACCTAAAACTTGTTTTATCGCATTCAGCGCGTCAAATTACGCCGGAAACGGCCGTCTTTGTTTCGATATTACCCGATATACAAAGTCGAAGTCCGTTTTTTTATTTTTCGGATGTCGGTTAGTAACTTTTCTTCTATACATGCCTTCGACCTTAAACTTGTTTTATCGCATTCAGCGCGTCAAATTACGCCAGAAACGGCCGTCTTTGGTTTGATTTTACTCGATATACGAAGTCGAAGTCCGTTTGTTTGTTTTTCGGATATCGGTTAGTAACTTTTTTTCTATACATGCCAGCGACCTAAAACTTGTTTCATCGCATTCAGCGCGTCAAATTACGCCGGAGACGGCAGTCTTTGTTATTATATTAATCGATACTTGAAGTCGGAGTCTGTTTGACCGTTTTTTGGATATTGGTTTGTAACTCTTTCTCTATACGTGCTAGCGACCTTGATCTTGTTTTATCGCATTCAGCGCGACAAATTACGCCAGAAACGGCCGTCTTTGTTTCGATATCACTCGATATACGGAGTCGAAGTCCGTTTGTTTGTTTTTCGGATATCGGTTAGTAACTTTTTTTCTATACATGCCAGCGACCTGGAACTTGTTTCATCGCATTCAGCGCGTCAAATTACGCCGGAAACGGCCGTCTCAGTTTTTATATTGCTCGATACTTGAAGTCGAAGTCCGTTTGTTTGTTTCTTGGATATCGGTTGGTAACTTTTTTTCTATATATGCTAGCGACCTGAAACTTGTTTCATCGCATTCAGCGCGTCAAATTACGCCGAAAACAGCAGTCTTTGTCATTATATTGCTCGATACTTGAAGTCGAAGTCTGTTCGACCGTTTCTTGGATATTGGTTTGTAACTCTTTCTCTATACGTGCTAGCGACCTTGAACTTGTTTTATCGCATTCAGCGCGTCAAATTACGCCAGAAACGGCCGTCTTTGTTTCGATATTACTCGATATACGGAGTCGAAGTCCGTTTGTTTGTTTCTTGGATATCGGTTAGTAACTCCTTTTCTATACATGCCAGCGACCTACAACTTGTTTTATCGCATTCAGCGCGTCAAATTGCGACAGAAACGGCCGTCTTTGTTTCGATATTACTCGATATACGGAGTCGAAGTCCGTTTGTTTGTTTCTTGGATATCGGTTAGTAACTTCTTTTCTATACATGCCAGCGACCTACAACTTGTTTTATCGCATTCAGCGCGTCAAATTGCGCCAGAAACGGCCGTCTTTGTTTCGATATTACTCGATATACGAAGTCGAAGTCCGTTTGTTTGTTTTTCGGATATCGGTTAGTAACTTTTTTTCTATACATGCCTTCGACCTAAAACTTGTTTTATCGCATTCAGCGCCTCAAATTACGCCAAAAACGGCCGTCTATGTTTCGATATTACCCGATATACGAAGTCGAAGTCCGTTTTTTTGTTTTTCGGATGTCGGTTAGTAACTTTTTTTCTATACATGCCTTCGACCTAAAACTTGTTTTATCGCATTCAGCGCGTCAAATTACGCCGGAAACGGCCGTCTCAATTTTTATATTGCTCGATAATTGAAGTCGAAGTCCGTTTGTTCGTTTCTTGGATATCGGTTGGTAACTTTTTCTCTATACGTGCTAGCGACCTTGATCTTGTTTTATCGCATTCAGCGCGACAAATTACGCCAGAAACGGCCGTCTTTGTTTCGATATCACTCGATATACGGAGTCGAAGTCCGTTTGTTTGTTTTTCGGATATCGGTTAGTAACTTTTTTTCTATACATGCCAGCGACCTGGAACTTGTTTCATCGCATTCAGCGCGTCAAATTACGCCGGAAACGGCCGTCTCAGTTTTTATATTGCTCGATACTTGAAGTCGAAGTCCGTTTGTTTGTTTCTTGGATATCGGTTGGTAACTTTTTTTCTATATATGCTAGCGACCTGAAACTTGTTTCATCGCATTCAGCGCGTCAAATTACGCCGAAAACAGCAGTCTTTGTCATTATATTGCTCGATACTTGAAGTCGAAGTCTGTTCGACCGTTTCTTGGATATTGGTTTGTAACTCTTTCTCTATACGTGCTAGCGACCTTGAACTTGTTTTATCGCATTCAGCGCGTCAAATTACGCCAGAAACGGCCGTCTTTGTTTCGATATTACTCGATATACGGAGTCGAAGTCCGTTTGTTTGTTTCTTGGATATCGGTTAGTAACTCCTTTTCTATACATGCCAGCGACCTACAACTTGTTTTATCGCATTCAGCGCGTCAAATTGCGACAGAAACGGCCGTCTTTGTTTCGATATTACTCGATATACGGAGTCGAAGTCCGTTTGTTTGTTTCTTGGATATCGGTTAGTAACTTCTTTTCTATACATGCCAGCGACCTACAACTTGTTTTATCGCATTCAGCGCGTCAAATTGCGCCAGAAACGGCCGTCTTTGTTTCGATATTACTCGATATACGAAGTCGAAGTCCGTTTGTTTGTTTTTCGGATATCGGTTAGTAACTTTTTTTCTATACATGCCTTCGACCTAAAACTTGTTTTATCGCATTCAGCGCCTCAAATTACGCCAAAAACGGCCGTCTATGTTTCGATATTACCCGATATACGAAGTCGAAGTCCGTTTTTTTGTTTTTCGGATGTCGGTTAGTAACTTTTTTTTTATACATGCCTTCGACCTAAAACTTGTTTTATCGCATTCAGCGCGTCAAATTACGCCGGAAACGGCCGTCTCAATTTTTATATTGCTCGATAATTGAAGTCGAAGTCCGTTTGTTCGTTTCTTGGATATCGGTTGGTAACTTTTTTTCTGTATATGCTAGCGACCTGAAACTTGTTTCATCGCATTCAGCGCGTCAAATTACGCCGAAAACGGCAGTCTTTGTCATTATATTGCTCGATACTTGAAGTCGAAGTCTGTTCGACCGTTTCTTGGATATTGGTTTGTCACTCTTTCTCTATACGTGCTAGCGACCTTGAACTTGTTTTATCGCATTCAGCGCGTCAAATTACGCCAGAAACGGCTGTCTTTGTTTCGATATTACTCGATAAACGGAGTCGAAGTCCGTTTGTTTGTTTCTTGGATATCGGTTAGTAACTTCTTTTCTATACATGCCAGCGACCTACAACTTGTTTTATCGCATTCAGCGCGTCAAATTGCGCTAGAAACGGCCGTCTTTGTTTCGATATTGCTCGAAACACGAAGTCGAAGTCCGTTTGTTTGTTTTTCAGATATCGGTTGGTAACTTTCTTTCTATACATGCTAGCGACCTGAAACTTGTTTTATCGCATTCAGCGCGTCAAATTACGCCGGAAACGGCCGTCTTTGTTTCGATATTGCTCGAAACACGAAGTCGAAGTCCGTTTGTTTGTTTTTCAGATATCGGTTGGTAACTTTTTTTCTATACATGCTAGCGACCTGAAACTTGTTTTATCGCATTCAGCGCGTCAAATTACGCCGGAAACGGCCGTCTTTGTTTCGATATTGCTCGAAACACTAAGTCGAAGTCCGTTTGTTTGTTTGTCAGATATCGGTTGGTACCTTTTTTTCTATACATGCTAGCGAGCTAAAACTTGTTTTATCGCATTCAGCGCGTCAAATTACGCCGGAAACGGCCGTCTTTGTTTCGATACTGCTCGATAGACGAAGTCGATTTCCGTTTGTTTGTTTTTCAGATATCGGTTGGTAACTATTTTTCTATACATGCTAGCGACCTAAAACTTGTTTTATTGCATTCAGCGCGTCAAATTACGCCGGAAACGGCCGTCTTTGTTTCGATATTGCTCGAAACACGAAGTCGAAGTCCGTTTGTTAGTTTTTCAGATATCGGTTGGTAACTTTCTTTCTATACATGCTAGCGACCTAAAACTTGTTTGATCGCGTTCAGCGCGTCAAATTACGCCGAGAACGGCCGTCTTTGTTTTGATATTGCTCGATAGACAAAGTCGAATTCCGTTTGTTTGTTTCGTGGATATCGGTGAGTAACTTTTTTTTTATACATGCTAGCGACCTGAGACTTGTTTAATCGCATTCAGCGCGTCAAATTACGCCGGAAACGGCCGTCTTTGTTTTGATATTGCTCGATAGACAAAGTCGATTTCCGTTTGTTTGTTTCGTGGATATCGGTGAGTAACTTTTTTTCTATACATGCTAGTGACCTGAAACTACTTTGATCGCGTTCAGCGCGTCAAATTACGCCGGAAACGGCCGTCTTTTTTTTGATATTGCTTGATAGACGAAGTCAAATTCCGTTTGTTCGTTTCGTGGATATCGGTGAGTAACTTTTTTTCTATACATGCTAGCGAGCTAAAACTTGTTTTATCGCATTCAGCGCGTCAAATCACGCCGGAAACGGCCGTCTTCGTTTCGATACTGCTCGATAAACGAAGTCGATTTCCGTCTGTTTGTTTTTCGGATATCGGTTGGTAACTTTCTTTCTATACATGCTAGCAAGCTAAAACTTGTTTTATCGCATTCAGCGCGTCAAATCACGCCGGAAACGGCCGTCTTTGTTTTGATATTGCTCGATAGACGAAGTCGAAGTCCGTTTGTTTGTCTTTCAGATATCGGTTGGTAACTTTTTTTCTATACATGCTAGCGACCTGAAAATTGTTTTATCGCATTCAGCGCGTCAAATTACGCCGGAAACGGCCGTCTTTGTTTCGATACTGCTCGATAGACGAAGTCGATTTCCGTTTGTTTGTTTTTCAGATATCGGTTGGTAACTATTTTTCTATACATGCTAGCGAGCTAAAACTTGTTTTATCGCATTCAGCGCCTCAAATTACGCCAAAAACGGCCGTCTATGTTTCGATATTACCCGATATACGAAGTCGAAGTCCGTTTTTTTGTTTTTCGGATGTCGGTTAGTAACTTTTTTTCTATACATGCCTTCGACCTAAAACTTGTTTTATCGCATTCAGCGCGTCAAATTACGCCGGAAACGGCCGTCTCAATTTTTATATTGCTCGATAATTGAAGTCGAAGTCCGTTTGTTCGTTTCTTGGATATCGGTTGGTAACTTTTTTTCTGTATATGCTAGCGACCTGAAACTTGTTTCATCGCATTCAGCGCGTCAAATTACGCCGAAAACGGCAGTCTTTGTCATTATATTGCTCGATACTTGAAGTCGAAGTCTGTTCGACCGTTTCTTGGATATTGGTTTGTCACTCTTTCTCTATACGTGCTAGCGACCTTGAACTTGTTTTATCGCATTCAGCGCGTCAAATTACGCCAGAAACGGCTGTCTTTGTTTCGATATTACTCGATAAACGGAGTCGAAGTCCGTTTGTTTGTTTCTTGGATATCGGTTAGTAACTTCTTTTCTATACATGCCAGCGACCTACAACTTGTTTTATCGCATTCAGCGCGTCAAATTACGCCGGAAACGGCCGTCTTTGTTTCGATATTGCTCGAAACACGAAGTCGAAGTCCGTTTGTTTGTTTTTCAGATATCGGTTGGTAACTTTTTTTCTATACATGCTAGCGACCTGAAACTTGTTTTATCGCATTCAGCGCTCCAAATTACGCCGGAAACGGCCGTCTTTGTTTCGATATTGCTCGAAACACGAAGTCGAAGTCCGTTTGTTTGTTTTTTTGATATCGGTTGGTACCTTTTTTTCTATACATGCTAGCGAGCTAAAACTTGTTTTATCGCATTCAGCGCGTCAAATTACGCCGGAAATGGCCGTCTTTGTTTCGATACTGCTCGATAGACGAAGTCGATTTCCGTTTGTTTGTTTTTCAGATATCGGTTGGTAACTATTTTTCTATACATGCTAGCGACCTAAAACTTGTTTTATTGCATTCAGCGCGTCAAATTACGCCGGAAACGGCCGTCTTTGTTTCGATATTGCTCGAAACACGAAGTCGAAGTCCGTTTGTTAGTTTTTCAGATATCGGTTGGTAACTTTCTTTCTATACATGCTAGCGACCTAAAACTTGTTTGATCGCGTTCAGCGCGTCAAATTACGCCGAGAACGGCCGTCTTTGTTTCGATATTGCTCGATAGACGAAGTCGAATTCCGTTTGTTTGTTTCGTGGATATCGGTGAGTAACTTTTTTTTTATACATGCTAGCGACCTGAGACTTGTTTAATCGCATTCAGCGCGTCAAATTACGCCGGAAACGGCCGTCTTTGTTTTGATATTGCTCGATAGACAAAGTCGATTTCCGTTTGTTTGTTTCGTGGATATCGGTGAGTAACTTTTTTTCTATACATGCTAGTGACCTGAAACTACTTTGATCGCGTTCAGCGCGTCAAATTACGCCGGAAACGGCCGTCTTTTTTTTGATATTGCTTGATAGACGAAGTCAAATTCCGTTTGTTCGTTTCGTGGATATCGGTGAGTAACTTTTTTTCTATACATGCTAGCGACCTGAGACTTGTTGAATCGCATTCAGCGCGTCAAATTACGCCGGAAACGGCCGTCTTTGTTTTGATATTGCTCGATAGACAAAGTCGATTTCCGTTTGTTTGTTTCGTGGATATCGGTGAGTAACTTTTTTTCTATACATGCTAGCGACCTAAAACTTGTTTGATCGCGTTCAGCGCGTCAAATTACGCCGAAAACGGCAGTCTTTGTTTTGATATTGCTCGATAGACGAAGTCAAATTCCGTTTGTTTGTTTCGTGGATATCGGTGAGTAACTTTTTTTCTATACATGCTAGCGAGCTAAAACTTGTTTTATCGCATTCAGCGCGTCAAATCACGCCGGAGACGGCCGTCTTTGTTTTGATATTGCTCGATAGACGAAGTCGAAGTCCGTTTGTTTGTCTTTCAGATATCGGTTGGTAACTTTTTTTCTATACATGCTAGCGACCTGAAAATTGTTTTATCGCATTCAGCGCGTCAAATTACGCCGGAAACGGCCGTCTTTGTTTTGATATTGCTCGATAGACGAAGTCAAATTCCGTTTGTTTGTTTCGTGGATATCGGTGAGTAACTTTTTTTCTATACATGCTAGCGAGCTAAAACTTGTTTTATCGCATTCAGCGCGTCAAATCACGCCGGAAACGGCCGTCTTTGTTTTGATATTGCTCGATAGACGAAGTCAAATTCCGTTTGTTTGTTTCGTGGATATCGGTGAGTAACTTTTTTTCTATACATGCTAGCGAGCTAAAACTTGTTTTATCGCATTCAGCGCGTCAAATTACGCCGGAAACGGCCGTCTTTGTTTCGATATTGCTCGAAACACGAAGTCGAAGTCCGTTTGTTTGTTTTTCAGATATCGGTTGGTAACTTTCTTTCTATACGTGCTAGCGACCTAAAACTTGTTTGATCGCGTTCAGCGCGTCAAATTACGCCGAGAACGGCCGTCTTTGTTTTGATATTGCTCGATAGACGAAGTCGAATTCCGTTTGTTTGTTTCGTGGATATCGGTGAGTAACTTTTTTTTTATACATGCTAGCGACCTGAGACTTGTTTAATCGCATTCAGCGCGTCAAATTACGCCGGAAACGGCCGTCTTTGTTTTGATATTGCTCGATAGACAAAGTCGATTTCCGTTTGTTTGTTTCGTGGATATCGGTGAGTAACTTTTTTTCTATACATGCTAGTGACCTGAAACTACTTTGATCGCGTTCAGCGCGTCAAATTACGCCGGAAACGGCCGTCTTTTTTTTGATATTGCTTGATAGACGAAGTCAAATTCCGTTTGTTCGTTTCGTGGATATCGGTGAGTAACTTTTTTTCTATACATGCTAGCGACCTGAGACTTGTTGAATCGCATTCAGCGCGTCAAATTACGCCGGAAACGGCCGTCTTTGTTTTGATATTGCTCGATAGACAAAGTCGATTTCCGTTTGTTTGTTTCGTGGATATCGGTGAGTAACTTTTTTTCTATACATGCTAGCGACCTAAAACTTGTTTGATCGCGTTCAGCGCGTCAAATTACGCCGAAAACGGCAGTCTTTGTTTTGATATTGCTCGATAGACGAAGTCAAATTCCGTTTGTTTGTTTCGTGGATATCGGTGAGTAACTTTTTTTCTATACATGCTAGCGAGCTAAAACTTGTTTTATCGCATTCAGCGCGTCAAATCACGCCGGAGACGGCCGTCTTTGTTTTGATATTGCTCGATAGACGAAGTCGAAGTCCGTTTGTTTGTCTTTCAGATATCGGTTGGTAACTTTTTTTCTATACATGCTAGCGACCTGAAAATTGTTTTATCGCATTCAGCGCGTCAAATTACGCCGGAAACGGCCGTCTTTGTTTTGATATTGCTCGATAGACGAAGTCAAATTCCGTTTGTTTGTTTCGTGGATATCGGTGAGTAACTTTTTTTCTATACATGCTAGCGAGCTAAAACTTGTTTTATCGCATTCAGCGCGTCAAATCACGCCGGAAACGGCCGTCTTTGTTTTGATATTGCTCGATAGACGAAGTCAAATTCCGTTTGTTTGTTTCGTGGATATCGGTGAGTAACTTTTTTTCTATACATGCTAGCGAGCTAAAACTTGTTTTATCGCATTCAGCGCGTCAAATTACGCCGGAAACGGCCGTCTTTGTTTCGATATTGCTCGAAACACGAAGTCGAAGTCCGTTTGTTTGTTTTTCAGATATCGGTTGGTAACTTTCTTTCTATACGTGCTAGCGACCTAAAACTTGTTTGATCGCGTTCAGCGCGTCAAATTACGCCGAGAACGGCCGTCTTTGTTTTGATATTGCTCGATAGACGAAGTCGAATTCCGTTTGTTTGTTTCGTGGATATCGGTGAGTAACTTTTTTTCTATACATGCTAGCGACCTGAGACTTGTTTAATCGCATTCAGCGCGTCAAATTACGCCGGAAACGGCCGTCTTTGTTTTGATATTGCTCGATAGACAAAGTCGATTTCCGTTTGTTTGTTTCGTCGATATCGGTGAGTAACTTTTTTTCTATACATGCTAGCGACCTGAAACTACTTTGATCGCGTTCAGCGCGTCAAATTACGCCGAAAACGGCCGTCTTTGTTCTGATATTGCTCGATAGACGAAGTCAAATTCCGTTTGTTTGTTTCGTGGATATCGGTGAGTAACTTTTTTTCTATACATGCTAGCGAGCTAAAACTTGTTTTATCGCATTCAGCGCGTCAAATCACGCCGGAAACGGCCGTCTTTGTTTCGATACTGCTCGATAAACGAAGTCGATTTCCGTCTGTTTGTTTTTCGGATATCGGTTGGTAACTTTCTTTCTATACATGCTAGCGAGCTAAAACTTGTTTTATCGCATTCAGCGCGTCAAATCACGCCGGAAACGGCCGTCTTTGTTTTGATATTGCTCGATAGACGAAGTCGAAGTCCGTTTGTTTGTCTTTTAGATATCGGTTGGTAACTTTTTTTCTATACATGCTAGCGACCTGAAAATTGTTTTATCGCATTCAGCGCGTCAAATTACGCCGGAAACGGCCGTCTTTGTTTCGATACTGCTCGATAGACGAAGTCGATTTCCGTCTGTTTGTTTTTCAGATATCGGTTGGTAACTTTTTTTCTATACAT
The DNA here is from genome assembly GCF_021155765.1 of Diprion similis. NCBI lineage: Eukaryota > Metazoa > Arthropoda > Insecta > Hymenoptera > Diprionidae > Diprion > Diprion similis. Next base: position 14,336,964 of record NC_060113.1, on the reverse strand, counting down.
GCTAGCGACCTAAAACTTGTTTTATCGCATTCAGCGCGTCGAATTAGGCCGGAAACGGCCGTCTTTGTTTCGATATTGCTCGAAACACGAAGTCGAAGTCCGTTTGTTTGTTTTTCAGATATCGGTTGGTAACTTTTTTTCTATACATGCTAGCGAGCTAAAACTTGTTTTATCGCATTCAGCGCGTCAAATTACGCGGGAAACAGCTGTCTTTGTTTTGATATTGCTCGAAACACGAAGTCTAAGTCCGTTTGTTTGTTTCTCAGATATCGGTTGGTAACTTTTTTTCCATACATGCTAGCGACCTAAAACTTGTTTGATCGCGTTCAGCGCGTCAAATTACGCCGAGAACGGCCGTCTTTGTTTTGATATTGCTCGATAGACGAAGTCAAATTCCGTTTGTTTGTTTCGTGGATATCGGTGAGTAACTTTTTTTCTATACATGCTAGCGAGCTAAAACTTGTTTTATCGCATTCAGCGCGTCAAATTACGCCGGAAACGGCCGTCTTTGTTTCGATATTGCTCGAAACACGAAGTCGAAGTCCGTTTGTTTGTTTTTCAGATATCGGTTGGTAACTTTCTTTCTATACGTGCTAGCGACCTAAAACTTGTTTGATCGCGTTCAGCGCGTCAAATTACGCCGAGAACGGCCGTCTTTGTTTTGATATTGCTCGATAGACGAAGTCGAATTCCGTTTGTTTGTTTCGTGGATATCGGTGAGTAACTTTTTTTCTATACATGCTAGCGACCTGAGACTTGTTTAATCGCATTCAGCGCGTCAAATTACGCCGGAAACGGCCGTCTTTGTTTTGATATTGCTCGATAGACAAAGTCGATTTCCGTTTGTTTGTTTCGTCGATATCGGTGAGTAACTTTTTTTCTATACATGCTAGCGACCTGAAACTACTTTGATCGCGTTCAGCGCGTCAAATTACGCCGAAAACGGCCGTCTTTGTTCTGATATTGCTCGATAGACGAAGTCAAATTCCGTTTGTTTGTTTCGTGGATATCGGTGAGTAACTTTTTTTCTATACATGATAGCGAGCTAAAACTTGTTTTATCGCATTCAGCGCGTCAAATCACGCCGGAAACGGCCGTCTTAGTTTCGATACTGCTCGATAGACGAAGTCGATTTCCGTCTGTTTGTTTTTCGGATATCGGTTGGTAACTTTTTTTCTATACATGCTAGCGAGCTAAAACTTGTTTTATCGCATTCAGCGCGTCAAATCACGCCGGAAACGGCCGTCTTTGTTTTGATATTGCTCGATAGACAAAGTCTATTTCCGTTTGTTTGTTTCGTGGATATCGGTGAGTAACTTTCTTTCTATACATGCTAGCGACCTGAAACTTGTTTGATCGCGTTCAGCGCGTCAAATTACGCCGAAAACGGCCGTCTTTGTTTTGATATTGCTCGATAGTCGAAGTCAAATTCCGTTCGTTTGTTTCGTGGATATCGGTAAGTAACTTTTTTTCTATACATGCTAGCGAGCTAAAACTTGTTTTATCGCATTCAGCGCGTCAAATCACGCCGGAATCGGCCGTCTTTGTTTTGATATTGCTTGATAGACGAAGTCGAAGTCCGTTTGTTTGTCTTTCAGATATCGGTTGGTAACTTTTTTTCTATACATGCTAGCGACCTGAAAATTGTTTTATCGCATTCAGCGCGTCAAATTACGCCGGAAACGGCCGTCTTTGTTTTGATACTGCTCGATAAACGAAGTTGATTTCCGTCTGTTTGTATTTCAGATATCGGTTGGTAACTTTTTTTCTATACATGCTAGCGACCTAAAACTTGTTTTATCGCATTCAGCGCGTCAAATTACGCCGGGAACGGCCGTCTTTGTTTCGATATTGCTCGAAACACGAAGTCGAAGTCCGTTTGTTTGTTTTTCAGATATCGGTTGGTAACTTCTTTTCTACAATGCTAGCGAGCTAAAGCTTGTTTCATCGCATTCAGCGCGTCAAATTACGCCGGAAACAGCTGTCTTTGTTTTGATATTGCTCGAAACACGAAGTCTAAGTCCGTTTGTTTGTTTCTCAGATATCGGTTGGTAACTTTTTTTCTATACATGCTAGAGACCTACAACTTGTTTTATCGCATTCAGCGCGTCAAATTACGCCGGAAACGGCCGTCTTTGTTTCGATATTGCTCGAAACACGAAGTCGCAGTCCGTTTGTTTGTTTTTCAGATATCGGTTGGTAACTTTCTTTCTATACATGCTAGCGACCTAAAACTTGTTTGATCGCGTTCAGCGCGTCAAATTACGCCGAGAACGGCCGTCTTTGTTTTGATATTGCTCGATAGACGAAGTCGAATTCCGTTCGTTTGTTTCGTGGATATCGGTGAGTAACTTTTTTTCTATACATGCTAGCGACCTGAGACTTGTTGAATCGCATTCAGCGCGTCAAATTACGCCGGAAACGGCCGTCTTTGTTTTGATATTGCTCGATAGACAAAGTCGATTTCCGTTCGTTTGTTTCGTGGATATCGGTGAGTAACTTTTTTTCTATACATGCTAACGACCTAAAACTTGTTTGATCGCGTTCAGCGCGTCAAATTACGCCGAAAACGGCCGTCTTTGTTTTGATATTGCTCGAAACACGAAGTCAAATTCCGTTTGTTTGTTTCGTGGATATCGGTGAGTAACTTTTTTTCTATACATGCTAGCGACCTGAAAATTGTTTTATCGCATTCAGCGCGTCAAATTACGCCGGAAACGGCCGTCTTTGTTTTGATACTGCTCGATAAACGAAGTTGATTTCCGTCTGTTTGTATTTCAGATATCGGTTGGTAACTTTTTTTCTATACATGCTAGCGACCTAAAACTTGTTTTATCGCATTCAGCGCGTCAAATTACGCCGGGAACGGCCGTCTTTGTTTCGATATTGCTCGAAACACGAAGTCGAAGTCCGTTTGTTTGTTTTTCAGATATCGGTTGGTAACTTCTTTTCTACAATGCTAGCGAGCTAAAGCTTGTTTCATCGCATTCAGCGCGTCAAATTACGCCGGAAACAGCTGTCTTTGTTTTGATATTGCTCGAAACACGAAGTCTAAGTCCGTTTGTTTGTTTCTCAGATATCGGTTGGTAACTTTTTTTCTATACATGCTAGAGACCTACAACTTGTTTTATCGCATTCAGCGCGTCAAATTACGCCGGAAACGGCCGTCTTTGTTTCGATATTGCTCGAAACACGAAGTCGCAGTCCGTTTGTTTGTTTTTCAGATATCGGTTGGTAACTTTCTTTCTATACATGCTAGCGACCTAAAACTTGTTTGATCGCGTTCAGCGCGTCAAATTACGCCGAGAACGGCCGTCTTTGTTTTGATATTGCTCGATAGACGAAGTCGAATTCCGTTCGTTTGTTTCGTGGATATCGGTGAGTAACTTTTTTTCTATACATGCTAGCGACCTGAGACTTGTTGAATCGCATTCAGCGCGTCAAATTACGCCGGAAACGGCCGTCTTTGTTTTGATATTGCTCGATAGACAAAGTCGATTTCCGTTCGTTTGTTTCGTGGATATCGGTGAGTAACTTTTTTTCTATACATGCTAACGACCTAAAACTTGTTTGATCGCGTTCAGCGCGTCAAATTACGCCGAAAACGGCCGTCTTTGTTTTGATATTGCTCGAAACACGAAGTCAAATTCCGTTTGTTTGTTTCGTGGATATCGGTGAGTAACTTTTTTTCTATACATGCTAGCGAGCTAAAACTTGTTTTATCGCATTCAGCGCGACAAATTACGCCGGAAACGGCCGTCTTTGTTTCGATATTGCTCGAAACACGAAGTCGAAGTCCGTTTGTTTGTTTTTCAGATATCGGTTGGTCACTTTCTTTCTATACATGCTAGTGACCTAAAACTTGTTCGATCGCGTTCAGCGCGTCAAATTACGCCGAGAACGGCCGTCTTTGTTTTGATATTGCTCGATAGACGAAGTCGAATTCCGTTCGTTTGTTTCGTGGATATCGGTGAGTAACTTTTTTTCTATACATGCTAGCGACCTGAGACTTGTTTAATCGCATTCAGCGCGTCAAATTACGCCGGAAACGGCCGTCTTTGTTTTGATATTGCTCGATAGACAAAGTCGATTTCCGTTTGTTTGTTTCGTGGATATCGGTGAGTAACTTTTTTTCTATACATGCTAGCGACCTGAAACTACTTTGATCGCGTTCAGCGCGTCAAATTACGCCGGAAACGGCCGTCTTTGTTTTGATATTGCTTGATAGACGAAGTCAAATTCCGTTTGTTTGTTTCGTGGATATCGGTGAGTAACTTTTTTTCTATACATGCTAGCGAGCTAAAACTTGTTCTATCGCATTCAGCGCGTCAAATCACGCCGGAAACGGCCGTCTTTGTTTCGATACTGCTCGATAAACGAAGTCGATTTCCGTCTGTTTGTTTTTCGGATATCGGTTGGTAACTTTCTTTCTATACATGCTAGCGAGCTAAAACTTGTTTCATCGCATTCAGCGCGTCAAATCACGCCGGAAACGGCCGTCTTTGTTTTGATATTGCTCGATAGACGAAGTCGAAGTCCGTTTGTTTGTCTTTCAGATATCGGTTGGTAACTTTTTTTCTATACATGCTAGCGACCTGAAAATTGTTTTATCGCATTCAGCGCGTCAAATTACGCCGGAAACGGCCGTCTTCGTTTCGATACTGCTCGATAGACGAAGTCGATTTCCGTCTGTTTGTTTTTCAGATATCGGTTGGTAACTTTTTTTCTATACATGCTAGCGACCTAAAACTTGTTTTATCGCATTCAGCGCGTCGAATTAGGCCGGAAACGGCCGTCTTTGTTTCGATATTGCTCGAAACACGAAGTCGAAGTCCGTTTGTTTGTTTTTCAGATATCGGTTGGTAACTTTTTTTCTATACATGCTAGCGAGCTAAAACTTGTTTTATCGCATTCAGCGCGTCAAATTACGCCGGAAACGGCCGTCTTTGTTTCGATATTGCTCGAAACACGAAGTCGAAGTCCGTTTGTTTGTTTTTCAGATATCGGTTGGTAACTTTCTTTCTATACATGCTAGCGACCTAAAACTTGTTTGATCGCGTTCAGCGCGTCAAATTACGCCGAGAACGGCCGTCTTTGTTTTGATATTGCTCGATAGACGAAGTCGAATTCCGTTTGTTTGTTTCGTGGATATCGGTGAGTAACTTTTTTTCTATACATGCTAGCGACCTGAGACTTGTTTAATCGCATTCAGCGCGTCAAATTACGCCGGAAACGGCCGTCTTTGTTTTGATATTGCTCGATAGACAAAGTCGATTTCCGTTTGTTTGTTTCGTCGATATCGGTGAGTAACTTTTTTTCTATACATGCTAGCGACCTGAAACTACTTTGATCGCGTTCAGCGCGTCAAATTACGCCGAAAACGGCCGTCTTTGTTCTGATATTGCTCGATAGACGAAGTCAAATTCCGTTTGTTTGTTTCGTGGATATCGGTGAGTAACTTTTTTTCTATACATGCTAGCGAGCTAAAACTTGTTTTATCGCATTCAGCGCGTCAAATCACGCCGGAAACGGCCGTCTTTGTTTCGATACTGCTCGATAGACGAAGTCGATTTCCGTCTGTTTGTTTTTCGGATATCGGTTGGTAACTTTTTTTCTATACATGCTAGCGAGCTAAAACTTGTTTTATCGCATTCAGCGCGTCAAATCACGCCGGAAACGGCCGTCTTTGTTTTGATATTGCTCGATAGACGAAGTCGAACTCCGTTTGTTTGTCTTTCAGATATCGGTTGGTAACTTTTTTTCTATACATGCTAGCGACCTGAAAATTGTTTTATCGCATTCAGCGCGTCAAATTACGCCGGAAACGGCCGTCTTTGTTTCGATACTGCTCGATAGACGAAGTCGATTTTCGTCTGTTTGTTTTTCAGATATCGGTTGGTAACTTTTTTTCTATACATGCTAGCGACCTAAAACTTGTTTTATCGCATTCAGCGCGTCGAATTACGCCGGAAACGGCCGTCTTTGTTTCGATATTGCTCGAAACACGAAGTCGAAGTCCGTTTGTTTGTTTTTCAGATATCGGTTGGTAACTTTTTTTCTATACATGCTAGCGAGCTAAAACTTGTTTTATCGCATTCAGCGCGTCAAATTACGCCGGAAACAGCTGTCTTTGTTTTGATATTGCTCGAAACACGAAGTCTAAGTCCGTTTGTTTGTTTCTCAGATATCGGTTGGTAACTTTTCTTCCATACATGCTAGCGACCTAAAACTTGTTTGATCGCGTTCAGCGCGTCAAATTACGCCGAGAACGGCCGTCTTTGTTTTGATATTGCTCGATAGACGAAGTCAAATTCCGTTTGTTTGTTTCGTGGATATCGGTGAGTAACTTTTTTTCTATACATGCTAGCGAGCTAAAACTTGTTTTATCGCATTCAGCGCGTCAAATTACGCCGGAAACGGCCGTCTTTGTTTCGATATTGCTCGAAACACGAAGTCGAAGTCCGTTTGTTTGTTTTTCAGATATCGGTTGGTAACTTTCTTTCTATACGTGCTAGCGACCTAAAACTTGTTTGATCGCGTTCAGCGCGTCAAATCACGCCGGAAACGGCCGTCTTTGTTTCGATACTGCTCGATAGACGAAGTCGATTTCCGTCTGTTTGTTTTTCGGATATCGGTTGGTAACTTTTTTTCTATACATGCTAGCGAGCTAAAACTTGTTTTATCGCATTCAGCGCGTCAAATCACGCCGGAAACGGCCGTCTTTGTTTTGATATTGCTCGATAGACGAAGTCGAACTCCGTTTGTTTGTCTTTCAGATATCGGTTGGTAACTTTCTTTCTATACATGCTAGCGAGCTAAAACTTGTTTTATCGCATTCAGCGCGTCAAATCACGCCGGAAACGGCCGTCTTTGTTTTGATATTGCTCGATAGACGAAGTCGAAGTCCGTTTGTTTGTCTTTTAGATATCGGTTGGTAACTTTTTTTCTATACATGCTAGCGACCTGAAAATTGTTTTATCGCATTCAGCGCGTCAAATTACGCCGGAAACGGCCGTCTTTGTTTCGATACTGCTCGATAGACGAAGTCGATTTCCGTCTGTTTGTTTTTCAGATATCGGTTGGTAACTTTTTTTCTATACATGCTAGCGACCTAAAACTTGTTTTATCGCATTCAGCGCGTCGAATTAGGCCGGAAACGGCCGTCTTTGTTTCGATATTGCTCGAAACACGAAGTCGAAGTCCGTTTGTTTGTTTTTCAGATATCGGTTGGTAACTTTTTTTCTATACATGCTAGCGAGCTAAAACTTGTTTTATCGCATTCAGCGCGTCAAATTACGCGGGAAACAGCTGTCTTTGTTTTGATATTGCTCGAAACACGAAGTCTAAGTCCGTTTGTTTGTTTCTCAGATATCGGTTGGTAACTTTTTTTCCATACATGCTAGCGACCTAAAACTTGTTTGATCGCGTTCAGCGCGTCAAATTACGCCGAGAACGGCCGTCTTTGTTTTGATATTGCTCGATAGACGAAGTCAAATTCCGTTTGTTTGTTTCGTGGATATCGGTGAGTAACTTTTTTTCTATACATGCTAGCGAGCTAAAACTTGTTTTATCGCATTCAGCGCGTCAAATTACGCCGGAAACGGCCGTCTTTGTTTCGATATTGCTCGAAACACGAAGTCGAAGTCCGTTTGTTTGTTTTTCAGATATCGGTTGGTAACTTTCTTTCTATACGTGCTAGCGACCTAAAACTTGTTTGATCGCGTTCAGCGCGTCAAATTACGCCGAGAACGGCCGTCTTTGTTTTGATATTGCTCGATAGACGAAGTCGAATTCCGTTTGTTTGTTTCGTGGATATCGGTGAGTAACTTTTTTTCTATACATGCTAGCGACCTGAGACTTGTTTAATCGCATTCAGCGCGTCAAATTACGCCGGAAACGGCCGTCTTTGTTTTGATATTGCTCGATAGACAAAGTCGATTTCCGTTTGTTTGTTTCGTCGATATCGGTGAGTAACTTTTTTTCTATACATGCTAGCGACCTGAAACTACTTTGATCGCGTTCAGCGCGTCAAATTACGCCGAAAACGGCCGTCTTTGTTCTGATATTGCTCGATAGACGAAGTCAAATTCCGTTTGTTTGTTTCGTGGATATCGGTGAGTAACTTTTTTTCTATACATGATAGCGAGCTAAAACTTGTTTTATCGCATTCAGCGCGTCAAATCACGCCGGAAACGGCCGTCTTAGTTTCGATACTGCTCGATAGACGAAGTCGATTTCCGTCTGTTTGTTTTTCGGATATCGGTTGGTAACTTTTTTTCTATACATGCTAGCGAGCTAAAACTTGTTTTATCGCATTCAGCGCGTCAAATCACGCCGGAAACGGCCGTCTTTGTTTTGATATTGCTCGATAGACAAAGTCTATTTCCGTTTGTTTGTTTCGTGGATATCGGTGAGTAACTTTCTTTCTATACATGCTAGCGACCTGAAACTTGTTTGATCGCGTTCAGCGCGTCAAATTACGCCGAAAACGGCCGTCTTTGTTTTGATATTGCTCGATAGTCGAAGTCAAATTCCGTTCGTTTGTTTCGTGGATATCGGTAAGTAACTTTTTTTCTATACATGCTAGCGAGCTAAAACTTGTTTTATCGCATTCAGCGCGTCAAATCACGCCGGAATCGGCCGTCTTTGTTTTGATATTGCTTGATAGACGAAGTCGAAGTCCGTTTGTTTGTCTTTCAGATATCGGTTGGTAACTTTTTTTCTATACATGCTAGCGACCTGAAAATTGTTTTATCGCATTCAGCGCGTCAAATTACGCCGGAAACGGCCGTCTTTGTTTTGATACTGCTCGATAAACGAAGTTGATTTCCGTCTGTTTGTATTTCAGATATCGGTTGGTAACTTTTTTTCTATACATGCTAGCGACCTAAAACTTGTTTTATCGCATTCAGCGCGTCAAATTACGCCGGGAACGGCCGTCTTTGTTTCGATATTGCTCGAAACACGAAGTCGAAGTCCGTTTGTTTGTTTTTCAGATATCGGTTGGTAACTTCTTTTCTACAATGCTAGCGAGCTAAAGCTTGTTTCATCGCATTCAGCGCGTCAAATTACGCCGGAAACAGCTGTCTTTGTTTTGATATTGCTCGAAACACGAAGTCTAAGTCCGTTTGTTTGTTTCTCAGATATCGGTTGGTAACTTTTTTTCTATACATGCTAGAGACCTACAACTTGTTTTATCGCATTCAGCGCGTCAAATTACGCCGGAAACGGCCGTCTTTGTTTCGATATTGCTCGAAACACGAAGTCGCAGTCCGTTTGTTTGTTTTTCAGATATCGGTTGGTAACTTTCTTTCTATACATGCTAGCGACCTAAAACTTGTTTGATCGCGTTCAGCGCGTCAAATTACGCCGAGAACGGCCGTCTTTGTTTTGATATTGCTCGATAGACGAAGTCGAATTCCGTTCGTTTGTTTCGTGGATATCGGTGAGTAACTTTTTTTCTATACATGCTAGCGACCTGAGACTTGTTGAATCGCATTCAGCGCGTCAAATTACGCCGGAAACGGCCGTCTTTGTTTTGATATTGCTCGATAGACAAAGTCGATTTCCGTTCGATTGTTTCGTGGATATCGGTGAGTAACTTTTTTTCTATACATGCTAACGACCTAAAACTTGTTTGATCGCGTTCAGCGCGTCAAATTACGCCGAAAACGGCCGTCTTTGTTTTGATATTGCTCGAAACACGAAGTCAAATTCCGTTTGTTTGTTTCGTGGATATCGGTGAGTAACTTTTTTTCTATACATGCTAGCGAGCTAAAACTTGTTTTATCGCATTCAGCGCGACAAATTACGCCGGAAACGGCCGTCTTTGTTTCGATATTGCTCGAAACACGAAGTCGAAGTCCGTTTGTTTGTTTTTCAGATATCGGTTGGTCACTTTCTTTCTATACATGCTAGTGACCTAAAACTTGTTCGATCGCGTTCAGCGCGTCAAATTACGCCGAGAACGGCCGTCTTTGTTTTGATATTGCTCGATAGACGAAGTCGAATTCCGTTCGTTTGTTTCGTGGATATCGGTGAGTAACTTTTTTTCTATACATGCTAGCGACCTGAGACTTGTTTAATCGCATTCAGCGCGTCAAATTACGCCGGAAACGGCCGTCTTTGTTTTGATATTGCTCGATAGACAAAGTCGATTTCCGTTTGTTTGTTTCGTGGATATCGGTGAGTAACTTTTTTTCTATACATGCTAGCGACCTGAAACTACTTTGATCGCGTTCAGCGCGTCAAATTACGCCGGAAACGGCCGTCTTTGTTTTGATATTGCTTGATAGACGAAGTCAAATTCCGTTTGTTTGTTTCGTGGATATCGGTGAGTAACTTTTTTTCTATACATGCTAGCGAGCTAAAACTTGTTCTATCGCATTCAGCGCGTCAAATCACGCCGGAAACGGCCGTCTTTGTTTCGATACTGCTCGATAAACGAAGTCGATTTCCGTCTGTTTGTTTTTCGGATATCGGTTGGTAACTTTCTTTCTATACATGCTAGCGAGCTAAAACTTGTTTCATCGCATTCAGCGCGTCAAATCACGCCGGAAACGGCCGTCTTTGTTTTGATATTGCTCGATAGACGAAGTCGAAGTCCGTTTGTTTGTCTTTCAGATATCGGTTGGTAACTTTTTTTCTATACATGCTAGCGACCTGAAAATTGTTTTATCGCATTCAGCGCGTCAAATTACGCCGGAAACGGCCGTCTTCGTTTCGATACTGCTCGATAGACGAAGTCGATTTCCGTCTGTTTGTTTTTCAGATATCGGTTGGTAACTTTTTTTCTATACATGCTAGCGACCTAAAACTTGTTTTATCGCATTCAGCGCGTCGAATTAGGCCGGAAACGGCCGTCTTTGTTTCGATATTGCTCGAAACACGAAGTCGAAGTCCGTTTGTTTGTTTTTCAGATATCGGTTGGTAACTTTTTTTCTATACATGCTAGCGAGCTAAAACTTGTTTTATCGCATTCAGCGCGTCAAATTACGCCGGAAACGGCCGTCTTTGTTTCGATATTGCTCGAAACACGAAGTCGAAGTCCGTTTGTTTGTTTTTCAGATATCGGTTGGTAACTTTCTTTCTATACATGCTAGCGACCTAAAACTTGTTTGATCGCGTTCAGCGCGTCAAATTACGCCGAGAACGGCCGTCTTTGTTTTGATATTGCTCGATAGACGAAGTCGAATTCCGTTTGTTTGTTTCGTGGATATCGGTGAGTAACTTTTTTTCTATACATGCTAGCGACCTGAGACTTGTTTAATCGCATTCAGCGCGTCAAATTACGCCGGAAACGGCCGTCTTTGTTTTGATATTGCTCGATAGACAAAGTCGATTTCCGTTTGTTTGTTTCGTCGATATCGGTGAGTAACTTTTTTTATATACATGCTAGCGACCTGAAACTACTTTGATCGCGTTCAGCGCGTCAAATTACGCCGAAAACGGCCGTCTTTGTTCTGATATTGCTCGATAGACGAAGTCAAATTCCGTTTGTTTGTTTCGTGGATATCGGTGAGTAACTTTTTTTCTATACATGCTAGCGAGCTAAAACTTGTTTTATCGCATTCAGCGCGTCAAATCACGCCGGAAACGGCCGTCTTTGTTTCGATACTGCTCGATAGACGAAGTCGATTTCCGTCTGTTTGTTTTTCGGATATCGGTTGGTAACTTTTTTTCTATACATGCTAGCGAGCTAAAACTTGTTTTATCGCATTCAGCGCGTCAAATCACGCCGGAAACGGCCGTCTTTGTTTTGATATTGCTCGATAGACGAAGTCGAACTCCGTTTGTTTGTCTTTCAGATATCGGTTGGTAACTTTTTTTCTATACATGCTAGCGACCTGAAAATTGTTTTATCGCATTCAGCGCGTCAAATTACGCCGGAAACGGCCGTCTTTGTTTCGATACTGCTCGATAGACGAAGTCGATTTTCGTCTGTTTGTTTTTCAGATATCGGTTGGTAACTTTTTTTCTATACATGCTAGCGACCTAAAACTTGTTTTATCGCATTCAGCGCGTCGAATTACGCCGGAAACGGCCGTCTTTGTTTCGATATTGCTCGAAACACGAAGTCGAAGTCCGTTTGTTTGTTTTTCAGATATCGGTTGGTAACTTTTTTTCTATACATGCTAGCGAGCTAAAACTTGTTTTATCGCATTCAGCGCGTCAAATTACGCCGGAAACAGCTGTCTTTGTTTTGATATTGCTCGAAACACGAAGTCTAAGTCCGTTTGTTTGTTTCTCAGATATCGGTTGGTAACTTTTCTTCCATACATGCTAGCGACCTAAAACTTGTTTGATCGCGTTCAGCGCGTCAAATTACGCCGAGAACGGCCGTCTTTGTTTTGATATTGCTCGATAGACGAAGTCAAATTCCGTTTGTTTGTTTCGTGGATATCGGTGAGTAACTTTTTTTCTATACATGCTAGCGAGCTAAAACTTGTTTTATCGCATTCAGCGCGTCAAATTACGCCGGAAACGGCCGTCTTTGTTTCGATATTGCTCGAAACACGAAGTCGAAGTCCGTTTGTTTGTTTTTCAGATATCGGTTGGTAACTTTCTTTCTATACGTGCTAGCGACCTAAAACTTGTTTGATCGCGTTCAGCGCGTCAAATCACGCCGGAAACGGCCGTCTTTGTTTCGATACTGCTCGATAGACGAAGTCGATTTCCGTCTGTTTGTTTTTCGGATATCGGTTGGTAACTTTTTTTCTATACATGCTAGCGAGCTAAAACTTGTTTTATCGCATTCAGCGCGTCAAATCACGCCGGAAACGGCCGTCTTTGTTTTGATATTGCTCGATAGACGAAGTCGAACTCCGTTTGTTTGTCTTTCAGATATCGGTTGGTAACTTTTTTTCTATACATGCTAGCGACCTGAAAATTGTTTTATCGCATTCAGCGCGTCAAATTACGCCGGAAACGGCCGTCTTTGTTTCGATACTGCTCGATAGACGAAGTCGATTTTCGTCTGTTTGTTTTTCAGATATCGGTTGGTAACTTTTTTTCTATACATGCTAGCGACCTAAAACTTGTTTTATCGCATTCAGCGCGTCGAATTACGCCGGAAACGGCCGTCTTTGTTTCGATATTGCTCGAAACACGAAGTCGAAGTCCGTTTGTTTGTTTTTCAGATATCGGTTGGTAACTTTTTTTCTATACATGCTAGCGAGCTAAAACTTGTTTTATCGCATTCAGCGCGTCAAATTACGCCGGAAACAGCTGTCTTTGTTTTGATATTGCTCGAAACACGAAGTCTAAGTCCGTTTGTTTGTTTCTCAGATATCGGTTGGTAACTTTTCTTCCATACATGCTAGCGACCTAAAACTTGTTTGATCGCGTTCAGCGCGTCAAATTACGCCGAGAACGGCCGTCTTTGTTTTGATATTGCTCGATAGACGAAGTCAAATTCCGTTTGTTTGTTTCGTGGATATCGGTGAGTAACTTTTTTTCTATACATGCTAGCGAGCTAAAACTTGTTTTATCGCATTCAGCGCGTCAAATTACGCCGGAAACGGCCGTCTTTGTTTCGATATTGCTCGAAACACGAAGTCGAAGTCCGTTTGTTTGTTTTTCAGATATCGGTTGGTAACTTTCTTTCTATACGTGCTAGCAACCTAAAACTTGTTTGATCGCGTTCAGCGCGTCAAATTACGCCGAGAACGGCCGTCTTTGTTTTGATATTGCTCGATAGACGAAGTCGAATTCCGTTTGTTTGTTTCGTGGATATCGGTGAGTAACTTTTTTTCTATACATGCTAGCGACCTGAGACTTGTTTAATCGCATTCAGCGCGTCAAATTACGCCGGAAACGGCCGTCTTTGTTTTGATATTGCTCGATAGACAAAGTCGATTTCCGTTTGTTTGTTTCGTCGATATCGGTGAGTAACTTTTTTTCTATACATGCTAGCGACCTGAAACTACTTTGATCGCGTTCAGCGCGTCAAATTACGCCGAAAACGGCCGTCTTTGTTCTGATATTGCTCGATAGACGAAGTCAAATTCCGTTTGTTTGTTTCGTGGATATCGGTGAGTAACTTTTTTTCTATACATGCTAGCGAGCTAAAACTTGTTTTATCGCATTCAGCGCGTCAAATCACGCCGGAAACGGCCGTCTTTGTTTCGATACTGCTCGATAAACGAAGTCGATTTCCGTCTGTTTGTTTTTCGGATATCGGTTGGTAACTTTCTTTCTATACATGCTAGCGAGCTAAAACTTGTTTTATCGCATTCAGCGCGTCAAATCACGCCGGAAACGGCCGTCTTTGTTTTGATATTGCTCGATAGACGAAGTCGAAGTCCGTTTGTTTGTCTTTTAGATATCGGTTGGTAACTTTTTTTCTATACATGCTAGCGACCTGAAAATTGTTTTATCGCATTCAGCGCGTCAAATTACGCCGGAAACGGCCGTCTTTGTTTCGATACTGCTCGATAGACGAAGTCGATTTCCGTCTGTTTGTTTTTCAGATATCGGTTGGTAACTTTTTTTCTATACATGCTAGCGACCTAAAACTTGTTTTATCGCATTCAGCGCGTCGAATTAGGCCGGAAACGGCCGTCTTTGTTTCGATATTGCTCGAAACACGAAGTCGAAGTCCGTTTGTTTGTTTTTCAGATATCGGTTGGTAACTTTTTTTCTATACATGCTAGCGAGCTGAAACTTGTTTTATCGCATTCAGCGCGTCAAATTACGCGGGAAACAGCTGTCTTTGTTTTGATATTGCTCGAAACACGAAGTCTAAGTCCGTTTGTTTGTTTCTCAGATATCGGTTGGTAACTTTTTTTCCATACATGCTAGCGACCTAAAACTTGTTTGATCGCGTTCAGCGCGTCAAATTACGCCGAGAACGGCCGTCTTTGTTTTGATATTGCTCGATAGACGAAGTCAAATTCCGTTTGTTTGTTTCGTGGATATCGGTGAGTAACTTTTTTTCTATACATGCTAGCGAGCTAAAACTTGTTTTATCGCATTCATCGCGTCAAATTACGCCGGAAACGGCCGTCTTTGTTTCGATATTGCTCGAAACACGAAGTCGAAGTCCGTTTGTTTGTTTTTCAGATATCGGTTGGTAACTTTCTTTCTATACGTGCTAGCGACCTAAAACTTGTTTGATCGCGTTCAGCGCGTCAAATTACGCCGAGAACGGCCGTCTTTGTTTTGATATTGCTCGATAGACGAAGTCGAATTCCGTTTGTTTGTTTCGTGGATATCGGTGAGTAACTTTTTTTCTATACATGCTAGCGACCTGAGACTTGTTTAATCGCATTCAGCGCGTCAAATTACGCCGGAAACGGCCGTCTTTGTTTTGATATTGCTCGATAGACAAAGTCGATTTCCGTTTGTTTGTTTCGTCGATATCGGTGAGTAACTTTTTTTCTATACATGCTAGCGACCTGAAACTACTTTGATCGCGTTCAGCGCGTCAAATTACGCCGAAAACGGCCGTCTTTGTTCTGATATTGCTCGATAGACGAAGTCAAATTCCGTTTGTTTGTTTCGTGGATATCGGTGAGTAACTTTTTTTCTATACATGATAGCGAGCTAAAACTTGTTTTATCGCATTCAGCGCGTCAAATCACGCCGGAAACGGCCGTCTTAGTTTCGATACTGCTCGATAGACGAAGTCGATTTCCGTCTGTTTGTTTTTCGGATATCGGTTGGTAACTTTTTTTCTATACATGCTAGCGAGCTAAAACTTGTTTTATCGCATTCAGCGCGTCAAATCACGCCGGAAACGGCCGTCTTTGTTTTGATATTGCTCGATAGACGAAGTCGAACTCCGTTTGTTTGTCTTTCAGATATCGGTTGGTAACTTTTTTTCTATACATGCTAGCGACCTGAAAATTGTTTTATCGCATTCAGCGCGTCAAATTACGCCGGAAACGGCCGTCTTTGTTTCGATACTGCTCGATAGACGAAGTCGATTTTCGTCTGTTTGTTTTTCAGATATCGGTTGGTAACTTTTTTTCTATACATGCTAGCGACCTAAAACTTGTTTTATCGCATTCAGCGCGTCGAATTACGCCGGAAACGGCCGTCTTTGTTTCGATATTGCTCGAAACACGAAGTCGAAGTCCGTTTGTTTGTTTTTCAGATATCGGTTGGTAACTTTTTTTCTATACATGCTAGCGAGCTAAAACTTGTTTTATCGCATTCAGCGCGTCAAATTACGCCGGAAACAGCTGTCTTTGTTTTGATATTGCTCGAAACACGAAGTCTAAGTCCGTTTGTTTGTTTCTCAGATATCGGTTGGTAACTTTTCTTCCATACATGCTAGCGACCTAAAACTTGTTTGATCGCGTTCAGCGCGTCAAATTACGCCGAGAACGGCCGTCTTTGTTTTGATATTGCTCGATAGACGAAGTCAAATTCCGTTTGTTTGTTTCGTGGATATCGGTGAGTAACTTTTTTTCTATACATGCTAGCGAGCTAAAACTTGTTTTATCGCATTCAGCGCGTCAAATTACGCCGGAAACGGCCGTCTTTGTTTCGATATTGCTCGAAACACGAAGTCGAAGTCCGTTTGTTTGTTTTTCAGATATCGGTTGGTAACTTTCTTTCTATACGTGCTAGCGACCTAAAACTTGTTTGATCGCGTTCAGCGCGTCAAATTACGCCGAGAACGGCCGTCTTTGTTTTGATATTGCTCGATAGACGAAGTCGAATTCCGTTTGTTTGTTTCGTGGATATCGGTGAGTAACTTTTTTTCTATACATGCTAGCGACCTGAGACTTGTTTAATCGCATTCAGCGCGTCAAATTACGCCGGAAACGGCCGTCTTTGTTTTGATATTGCTCGATAGACAAAGTCGATTTCCGTTTGTTTGTTTCGTCGATATCGGTGAGTAACTTTTTTTCTATACATGCTAGCGACCTGAAACTACTTTGATCGCGTTCAGCGCGTCAAATTACGCCGAAAACAGCCGTCTTTGTTCTGATATTGCTCGATAGACGAAGTCAAATTCCGTTTGTTTGTTTCGTGGATATCGGTGAGTAACTTTTTTTCTATACATGCTAGCGAGCTAAAACTTGTTTTATCGCATTCAGCGCGTCAAATCACGCCGGAAACGGCCGTCTTTGTTTCGATACTGCTCGATAGACGAAGTCGATTTCCGTCTGTTTGTTTTTCGGATATCGGTTGGTAACTTTTTTTCTATACATGCTAGCGAGCTAAAACTTGTTTTATCGCATTCAGCGCGTCAAATCACGCCGGAAACGGCCGTCTTTGTTTCGATACTGCTCGATAGACGAAGTCGATTTCCGTCTGTTTGTTTTGCGGATATCGGTTGGTAACTTTTTTTCTATACATGCTAGCGAGCTAAAACTTGTTTTATCGCATTCAGCGCGTCAAATTACGCCGGAAACGGCCGTCTTTGTTTTGATATTGCTTGAAACACGAAGTCGAAGTCCGTTTGTTTGTTTCTCAGATATCGGTTGGTAACTTTTTTTCTATACATGCTAGCGACCTGAAACTTGTTTAATCGCATTTAGCGCGTCAAATTACGCCGGAAACGGCCGTCTTTGTTTTGATATTGCTCGATAGACAAAGTCGATTTTCGTTTGTTTGTTTCGTGGATATCGGTGAGTAACTTTTTTTCTATAAATGCTAGCGACCTAAAACTTGTTTGATCGCGTTCAGCGCGTCAAATTACGCCGAAAACGGCCGTCTTCGTTTTGATATTGCTCGATAGACGAAGTCAAATTCCGTTTGTTTGTTTTTCAGATATCGGTTGGTACCTTTTTTTCTATACATGCTAGCGAGCTAAAACTTGTTTTATCGCATTCAGCGCGTCAAATCACGCCGGAAACGGCCGTCTTTGTTTTGATATTGCTTGATAGACGAAGTCGAATTCCGTTTGTTTGTTTCGTGGATATCGGTGAGTAACTTTTTTTCTATACATGCTAGCGACCTGAGACTTGTTTAATCGCATTCAGCGCGTCAAATTACGCCGGAAACGGCGGTCTTTGTTTTGATATTGCTCGATAGACAAAGTCGATTTCCGTTTGTTTGTTTCGTGGATATCGGTGAGTAACTTTTTTTCTATACATGCTAGCGACCTGAGACTTGTTTAATCGCATTCAGCGCGTCAAATTACGCCGAAAACGGCCGTCTTTGTTTTGATATTGCTCGATAGACGAAGTCGGAGTCCGTTTGTTTGTCTTTCAGATATCGGTTGGTAACTTTTTTTCTATACATGCTAGCGACCTGAAAATTGTTTTATCGCATTCAGCGCGTCAAATTACGCCGGAAACGGCCGTCTTTGTTTCGATATTGCTCGAAACACGAAGTCGAAGTCCGTTTGTTTGTTTTTCAGATATCGGTTGGTAACTTTTCTTCTATACATGCTAGCGAGCTAAAACTTGTTTTATCGCATTCAGCGCGTCGAATTACGCCGGAAACGGCCGTCTTTGTTTCGATATTGCTCGAAACACGAAGTCGAAGTCCGTTTGTTTGTTTTTCAGATATCGGTTGGTAACTTTTTTTCTATACATGCTAGCGAGCTAAAACTTGTTTTATCGCATTCAGCGCGTCAAATTACGCCGGAAACAGCTGTCTTTGTTTTGATATTGCTCGAAACACGAAGTCTAAGTCCGTTTGTTTGTTTCTCAGATATCAGTTGGTAACTTTTTTTCTATACATGCTAGCGACCTGAAACTTGTTTAATCGCATTTAGCGCGTCAAATTACGCCGGAAACGGCCGTCTTTGTTTTGATATTGCTCGATAGACAAAGTCGATTTCCGTTTGTTTGTTTCGTGGATATCGGTGAGTAACTTTTTTTCTATACATGCTAGCGACCTAAAACTTGTTTGATCGCGTTCAGCGCGTCAAATTACGCCGAAAACGGCCGTCTTTGTTTTGATATTGCTCGATAGACAAAGTCGATTTCCGTTTGTTTATTTCGTCGATATCGGTGAGTAACTTTTTTTCTATACATGCTAGCGACCTAAAACTTGTTTGATCGCGTTCAGCGCGTCAAATTACGCCGAAAACGGCCGTCTTTGTTTTGATATTGCTCGATAGACGAAGTCAAATTCCGTTTGTTTGTTTTTCAGATATCGGTTGGTAACTTTTTTTCTATACATGCTAGCGAGCTTAAACTTGTTTTATCGCATTCAGCGCGTCAAATCACGCCGGAAACGGCCGTCTTTGTTTTGATATTGCTCGATAGACGAAGTCGAAGTCCGTTTGTTTGTCTTTCAGATATCGGTTGGTAACTTTTTTTCTATACATGCTAGCGAGCTTAAACTTGTTTTATCGCATTCAGCGCGTCAAATCACGCCGGAAACGGCCGTCTTTGTTTTGATATTGCTCGATAGACGAAGTCGAAGTCCGTTTGTTTGTCTTTCAGATATCGGTTGGTAACTTTTTTTCTATACATGCTAGCGACCTGAAAATTGTTTTATCGCATTCAGCGCGTCAAATTACGCCGGAAACGGCCGTCTTTGTTTCGATATTGCTCGAAACACGAAGTCGAAGTCCGTTTGTTTGTTTTTCAGATATCGGTTGGTAACTTTTCTTCTATACATGCTAGCGAGCTAAAACTTGTTTTATCGCATTCAGCGCGTCAAATTACGCCGGAAACAGCTGTCTTTGTTTTGATATTGCTCGAAACACGAAGTCTAAGTCCGTTTGTTTGTTTCTCAGATATCGGTTGGTAACTTTTTTTCTATACGTGCTAGCAACCTAAAACTTGTTTTATCGCATTCAGCGCGTCAAATTACGCCGGAAACGGCCGTCTTTGTTTTGATATTGCTCGAAACACGAAGTCGAAGTCCGTTTGTTTGTTTTTCAGATATCGGTTGGTAACTTTTTTTCTATACATGCTAGCGACCTGAAACTTGTTTCATCGCATTCAGCGCGTCAAATTACGCCGGAAACGGCCGTCTTTGTTTTGATATTGCTCGAAACACGAAGTCGAAGTCCGTTTGTTTGTTTTTCAGATATCGGTTGGTAACTTTTTTTCTATACATGCTAGCGACCTGAAACTTGTTTAATCGCATTCAGCGCGTCAAATTACGCCGGAAACGGCCGTCTTTGTTTTGATATTGCTCGATAGACGAAGTCGATTTTCGTTTGTTTGTTTTTCAGATATCGGTTGGTAACTTTTTTTCTTTACATGCTAGCGACCTAAAACTTGTTGTATCGCATTCAGCGCGTCAAATTACGCCGGAAACGGCCGTCTTTGTTTCGATATTGCTCGAAACACGAAGTCGAAGTCCGTTTGTTTGTTTTTCAGATATCGGTTGGTAACTTTTCTTCTATACATGCTAGCGAGCTAAAACTTGTTTTATCGCATTCAGCGCGTCAAATTACGCCGGAAACAGCTGTCTTTGTTTTGATATTGCTCGAAACACGAAGTCTAAGTCCGTTTGTTTGTTTCTCAGATATCGGTTGGTAACTTTTTTTCTATACGTGCTAGCAACCTAAAACTTGTTTTATCGCATTCAGCGCGTCAAATTACGCCGGAAACGGCCGTCTTTGTTTTGATATTGCTCGAAACACGAAGTCGAAGTCCGTTTGTTTGTTTTTCAGATATCGGTTGGTAACTTTTTTTCTATACATGCTAGCGACCTGAAACTTGTTCAATCGCATTCAGCGCGTCAAATTACGCCGGAAACGGCCGTCTTTGTTTTGATATTGCTCGAAACACGAAGTCGAAGTCCGTTTGTTTGTTTTTCAGATATCGGTTGGTAACTTTTTTTCTATACATGCTAGCGACCTGAAACTTGTTTAATCGCATTTAGCGCGTCAAATTACGCCGGAAACGGCCGTCTTTGTTTTGATATTGCTCGATAGACGGAGTCGATTTCCGTTTGTTTGTTTTTCAGATATCGGTTGGTAACTTTTCTTCTATACATGCTAGCGAGCTAAAACTTGTTTTATCGCATTCAGCGCGTCAAATTACGCCGGAAACAGCTGTCTTTGTTTTGATATTGCTCGAAACACGAAGTCTAAGTCCGTTTGTTTGTTTCTCAGATATCGGTTGGTAACTTTTTTTCTATACGTGCTAGCAACCTAAAACTTGTTTTATCGCATTCAGCGCGTCAAATTACGCCGGAAACGGCCGTCTTTGTTTTGATATTGCTCGAAACACGAAGTCGAAGTCCGTTTGTTTGTTTTTCAGATATCGGTTGGTAACTTTTTTTCTATACATGCTAGCGACCTGAAACTTGTTCAATCGCATTCAGCGCGTCAAATTACGCCGGAAACGGCCGTCTTTGTTTTGATATTGCTCGAAACACGAAGTCGAAGTCCGTTTGTTTGTTTTTCAGATATCGGTTGGTAACTTTTTTTCTATACATGCTAGCGACCTGAAACTTGTTTAATCGCATTTAGCGCGTCAAATTACGCCGGAAACGGCCGTCTTTGTTTTGATATTGCTCGATAGACGGAGTCGATTTCCGTTTGTTTGTTTTTCAGATATCGGTTGGTAACTTTTTTTCTATACATGCTAGCGACCTAAAACTTGTTTTATCGCATTCAGCGCGTCAAATTACGCCGGAAACGGCCGTCTTTGTTTCGATATTGCTCGAAACACGAAGTCGAAGTCCGTTTGTTTGTTTTTCAGATATCGGTTGGTAACTTTTTTTCTATACATGCTAGCGAGCTAAAACTTGTTTTATCGCATTCAGCGCGTCAAATTACGCCGGAAACGGCCGTCTTTGTTTTGATATTGCTCGAAACACGAAGTCGAAGTCCGTTTGTTTGTTTTTCAGATATCGGTTGGTAACTTTTTTCCTATACGTGCTAGCAACCTAAAACTTGTTTTATCGCATTCAGCGCGTCAAATTACGCCGGAAACGGCCGTCTTTGTTTTGATATTGCTCGAAACACGAAGTCGAAGTCCGTTTGTTTGTTTTTCAGATATCGGTTAGTAACTTTTTTTCTATACATGCTAGCGACCTAAAACTTGTTTGATCGCGTTCAGCGAGTCAAATTACGCCGAGAACGGCCGTCTTTGTTTTGATATTGCTCGATAGACGAAGTCGAATTCCGTTTGTTTGTTTCGTGGATATCGGTGAGTAACTTTTTTTCTATACATGCTAGCGACCTGAGACTTGTTTAATCGCATTCAGTGCGTCAAATTACGCCGGAAACGGCCGTCTTTGTTTTGATATTGCTCGATAGACAAAGTCGATTTCCGTTTGTTTGTTTCGTGGATATCGGTGAGTAACTTTTTTTCTATACATGCTAGCGACCTAAAACTTGTTTGATCGCGTTCAGCGCGTCAAATTACGCCGAAAACGGCCGTCTTTGTTTTGATATTGCTCGATAGACGAAGTCAAATTCCGTTTGTTTGTTTTCCAGATATCGGTTGGTAACTTTTTTTCTATACATGCTAGCGAGCTTAAACTTGTTTTATCGCATTCAGCGCGTCAAATCACGCCGGAAACGGCCGTCTTTGTTTTGATATTGCTCGATAGACGAAGTCGAAGTCCGTTTGTTTGTCTTTCAGATATCGGTTGGTAACTTTTTTTCTATACATGCTAGCGACCTGAAAATTGTTTTATCGCATTCAGCGCGTCAAATTACGCCGGAAACGGCCGTCTTTGTTTCGATATTGCTCGAAACACGAAGTCGAAGTCCGTTTGTTTGTTTTTCAGATATCGGTTGGTAACTTTTCTTCTATACATGCTAGCGAGCTAAAACTTGTTTTATCGCATTCAGCGCGTCAAATTACGCCGGAAACAGCTGTCTTTGTTTTGATATTGCTCGAAACACGAAGTCTAAGTCCGTTTGTTTGTTTCTCAGATATCGGTTGGTAACTTTTTTTCTATACGTGCTAGCAACCTAAAACTTGTTTTATCGCATTCAGCGCGTCAAATTACGCCGGAAACGGCCGTCTTTGTTTTGATATTGCTCGAAACACGAAGTCGAAGTCCGTTTGTTTGTTTTTCAGATATCGGTTGGTAACTTTTTTTCTATACATGCTAGCGACCTGAAACTTGTTGAATCGCATTTAGCGCGTCAAATTACGCCGGAAACGGCCGTCTTTGTTTTGATATTGCTCGAAACACGAAGTCGAAGTCCGTTTGTTTGTTTTTCAGATATCGGTTGGTAACTTTTTTTCTTTACATGCTAGCGACCTAAAACTTGTTTTATCGCATTCAGCGCGTCAAATTACGCCGGAAACGGCCGTCTTTGTTTTGATATTGCTCGATAGACGAAGTCGATTTCCGTTTGTTTGTTTTTCAGATATCGGTTGGTAACTTTTTTTCTATACATGCTAGCGACCTAAAACTTGTTTTATCGCATTCAGCGCGTCAAATTACGCCGGAAACGGCCGTCTTTGTTTCGATATTGCTCGAAACACGAAGTCGAAGTCCGTTTGTTTGTTTTTCAGATATCGGTTGGTAACTTTTCTTCTATACATGCTAGCAAGCTAAAACTTGTTTTATCGCATTCAGCGCGTCAAATTACGCCGGAAACAGCTGTCTTTGTTTTGATATTGCTCGAAACACGAAGTCTAAGTCCGTTTGTTTGTTTCTCAGATATCGGTTGGTAACTTTTTTTCTATACGTGCTAGCAACCTAAAACTTGTTTTATCGCATTCAGCGCGTCAAATTACGCCGGAAACGGCCGTCTTTGTTTTGATATTGCTCGAAACACGAAGTCGAAGTCCGTTTGTTTGTTTTTCAGATATCGGTTGGTAACTTTTTTTCTATACATGCTAGCGACCTGAAACTTGTTCAATCGCAGTCAGCGCGTCAAATTACGCCGGAAACGGCCGTCTTTGTTTTGATATTGCTCGAAACACGAAGTCGAAGTCCGTTTGTTTATTTTTCAGATATCGGTTGGTAACTTTTTTTCTATACATGCTAGCGACCTGAAACTTGTTTAATCGCATTTAGCGCGTCAAATTACGCCGGAAACGGCCGTCTTTGTTTTGATATTGCTCGATAGACGAAGTCGATTTCCGTTTGTTTGTTTTTTAGATATCGGTTGGTAACTTTTTTTCTATACATGCTAGCGACCTAAAACTTGTTTTATCGCATTCAGCGCGTCAAATTACGCCGGAAACGGCCGTCTTTGTTTCGATATTGCTCGAAACACGAAGTCGAAGTCCGTTTGTTTGTTTTTCAGATATCGGTTGGTAACTTTTTTTCTATACATGCTAGCGAGCTAAAACTTGTTTTATCGCATTCAGCGCGTCAAATTACGCCGGAAACAGCTGTCTTTGTTTCGATATTGCTCGAAACACGAAGTCGAAGTCCGTTTGTTTGTTTTTCAGATATCGGTTGGTAACTCTTCTTCTATACATGCTAGCGACCTGAAACTTGTTCAATCGCATTCAGCGCGTCAAATTACGCCGAAAACGGCCGTCTTTGTTTTGATATTGCTCGAAACACGAAGTCGAAGTCCGTTTGTTTGTTTTTCAGATATCGGTTGGTAACTTTTTTTCTATACATGCTAGCGACCTGAAACTTGTTTAATCGCATTTAGCGCGTCAAATTACGCCGGAAACGGCCGTCTTTGTTTTGATATTGCTCGATAGACGAAGTCGATTTCCGTTTGTTTGTTTTTTAGATATCGGTTGGTAACTTTTTTTCTATACATGCTAGCGACCTAAAACTTGTTTTATCGCATTCAGCGCGTCAAATTACGCCGGAAACGGCCGTCTTTGTTTCGATATTGCTCGAAACACGAAGTCGAAGTCCGTTTGTTTGTTTTTCAGATATCGGTTGGTAACTTTTTTTCTATACATGCTAGCGAGCTGAAACTTGTTTTATCGCATTCAGCGCGTCAAATTACGCCGGAAACAGCTGTCTTTGTTTCGATATTGCTCGAAACACGAAGTCGAAGTCCGTTTGTTTGTTTTTCAGATATCGGTTGGTAACTCTTCTTCTATACATGCTAGCGACCTGAAACTTGTTCAATCGCATTCAGCGCGTCAAATTACGCCGAAAACGGCCGTCTTTGTTTTGATATTGCTCGAAACACGAAGTCGAAGTCCGTTTGTTTGTTTTTCAGATATCGGTTGTTAACTTTTTTTCTATACATGCTAGCGACCTGAAACTTGTTCAATCGCATTCAGCGCGTCAAATTACGCCGGAAACGGCCGTCTTTGTTTTGATATTGCTCGAAACACGAAGTCGAAGTCCGTTTGTTTGTTTTTCAGATATCGGTTGGTAACTTTTTTTCTATACATGCTAGCGAGCTAAAACTTGTTTTATCGCATTCAGCGCGTCAAATTACGCCGGAAACAGCTGTCTTCGTTTTGATATTGCTCGAAACACGAAGTCTAAGTCCGTTTGTTTGTTTCTCAGATATCGGTTGGTAACTTTTTTTCTATACGTGCTAGCAACTTAAAACTTGTTTTATCGCATTCAGCGCGTCAAATTACGCCGGAAACGGCCGTCTTTGTTTTGATATTGCTCGAAACACGAAGTCGAAGTCCGTTTGTTTGTTTTTCAGATATCGGTTGGTAACTTTTTTTCTATACATGCTAGCGACCTGAAACTTGTTTCATCGCATTCAGCGCGTCAAATTACGCCGGAAACGGCCTTCTTTGTTTTGATATTGCTCGAAACACGAAGTCGATTTCCGTTTGTTTGTTTTTCAGATATCGGTTGGTAACTTTTTTTCTATACATGCTAGCGACCTGAAACTTGTTTTATCGCATTCAGCCCGTCAAATTACGCCGGAAACGGCCGTCTTTGTTTTGATATTGCTCGATAGACGAAGTCGATTTCCGTTTGTTTGTTTTTCAGATATCGGTTGGTAACTTTTTTTCTATACATGCTAGCGACCTAAAACTTGTTTTATCGCATTCAGCGCGTCAAATTACGCCGGAAACAGCTGTCTTTGTTTCGATATTGCTCGAAACACGAAGTCGAAGTCCGTTTGTTTGTTTTTCAGATATCGGTTGGTAACTTTTTTTCTATACGTGCTAGCAACCTAAAACTTGTTTTATCGCATTCAGCGCGTCAAATTACGCCGGAAACGGCCGTCTTTGTTTTGATATTGCTCGAAACACGAAGTCGAAGTCCGTTTGTTTGTTTTTCAGATATCGGTTGGTAACTTTTTTTCTATACATGCTAGCGACCTGAAACTTGTTCAATCGCAGTCAGCGCGTCAAATTACGCCGGAAACGGCCGTCTTTGTTTTAATATTGCTCGAAACACGAAGTCGAAGTCCGTTTGTTTGTTTTTCAGATATCGGTTGGTAACTTTTTTTCTATACATGCTAGCGACCTGAAACTTGTTTAATCGCATTTAGCGCGTCAAATTACGCCGGAAACGGCCGTCTTTGTTTTGATATTGCTCGATAGACGAAGTCGATTTCCGTTTGTTTGTTTTTTAGATATCGGTTGGTAACTTTTTTTCTATACATGCTAGCGACCTAAAACTTGTTTTATCGCATTCAGCGCGTCAAATTACGCCGGAAACGGCCGTCTTTGTTTCGATATTGCTCGAAACACGAAGTCGAAGTCCGTTTGTTTGTTTTTCAGATATCGGTTGGTAACTTTTTTTCTATACATGCTAGCGAGCTAAAACTTGTTTTATCGCATTCAGCGCGTCAAATTACGCCGGAAACAGCTGTCTTTGTTTCGATATTGCTCGAAACACGAAGTCGAAGTCCGTTTGTTTGTTTTTCAGATATCGGTTGGTAACTCTTCTTCTATACATGCTAGCGACCTGAAACTTGTTCAATCGCATTCAGCGCGTCAAATTACGCCGAAAACGGCCGTCTTTGTTTTGATATTGCTCGAAACACGAAGTCGAAGTCCGTTTGTTTGTTTTTCAGATATCGGTTGTTAACTTTTTTTCTATACATGCTAGCGACCTGAAACTTGTTCAATCGCATTCAGCGCGTCAAATTACGCCGGAAACGGCCGTCTTTGTTTTGATATTGCTCGAAACACGAAGTCGATTTCCGTTTGTTTGTTTTTCAGATATCGGTTGGTAACTTTTTTTCTATACATGCTAGCGACCTGAAACTTGTTTTATCGCATTCAGCGCGTCAAATTACGCCGGAAACGGCCGTCTTTGTTTTGATATTGCTCGATAGACGAAGTCGATTTCCGTTTGTTTGTTTTTCAGATATCGGTTGGTAACTTTTTTTCTATACATGCTAGCGACCTAAAACTTGTTTTATCGCATTCAGCGCGTCAAATTACGCCGGAAACGGCCGTCTTTGTTTCGATATTGCTCGAAACACGAAGTCGAAGTCCGTTTGTTTGTTTTTCAGATATCAGTTGGTAACTTTTTTCTATACATGCTAGCGACCTGAAACTTGTTTAATCGCATTTAGCGCGTCAAATTACGCCGGAAACGGCCGTCTTTGTTTTGATATTGCTCGATAGACAAAGTCGATTTCCGTTTGTTTGTTTCGTGGATATCGGTGAGTAACTTTTTTTCTATACATGCTAGCGACCTAAAACTTGTTTGATCGCGTTCAGCGCGTCAAATTACGCCGAAAACGGCCGTCTTTGTTTTGATATTGCTCGATAGACGAAGTCAAATTCCGTTTGTTTGTTTTTCAGATATCGGTTGGTAACTTTTTTTCTATACGTGCTAGCAACCTAAAACTTGTTTTATCGCATTCAGCGCGTCAAATTACGCCGGAAACGGCCGTCTTTGTTTTGATATTGCTCGAAACACGAAGTCGAAGTCCGTTTGTTTGTTTTTCAGATATCGGTTGGTAACTTTTTTCCTATACGTGCTAGCAACCTAAAACTTGTTTTATCGCATTCAGCGCGTCAAATTACGCCGGAAACGGCCGTCTTTGTTTTGATATTGCTCGAAACACGAAGTCGAAGTCCGTTTGTTTGTTTTTCAGATATCGGTGAGTAACTTTTTTTCTATACATGCTAGCGACCTGAGACTTGTTGAATCGCATTCAGTGCGTCAAATTACGCCGGAAACGGCCGTCTTTGTTTTGATATTGCTCGATAGACAAAGTCGATTTCCGTTTGTTTGTTTCGTGGATATCGGTGAGTAACTTTTTTTCTATACATGCTAGCGACCTAAAACTTGTTTGATCGCGTTCAGCGCGTCAAATTACGCCGAAAACGGCCGTCTTTGTTTTGATATTGCTCGAAACACGAAGTCGGAGTCCGTTTGTTTGTTTTTCAGATATCGGTTGGTAACTTTTTTTCTATACATGCTAGCGACCTGAAACTTGTTTCATCGCATTCAGCGCGTCAAATTACGCCGGAAACGGCCGTCTTTGTTTTGATATTGCTCGAAACACGAAGTCGAAGTCCGTTTGTTTGTTTTTCAGATATCGGTTGGTAACTTTTTTTCTATACATGCTAGCGACCTGAAACTTGTTTAATCGCATTCAGCGCGTCAAATTACGCCGGAAACGGCCGTCTTTGTTTTGATATTGCTCGATAGACGAAGTCGATTTTCGTTTGTTTGTTTTTCAGATATCGGTTGGTAACTTTTTTTCTTTACATGCTAGCGACCTAAAACTTGTTTTATCGCATTCAGCGCGTCAAATTACGCCGGAAACGGCCGTCTTTGTTTTGATATTGCTCGATAGACGAAGTCGATTTCCGTTTGTTTGTTTTTCAGATATCGGTTGGTAACTTTTTTTCTATACATGCTAGCGACCTAAAACTTGTTTTATCGCATTCAGCGCGTCAAATTACGCCGGAAACGGCCGTCTTTGTTTCGATATTGCTCGAAACACGAAGTCGAAGTCCGTTTGTTTGTTTTTCAGATATCGGTTGGTAACTTTTCTTCTATACATGCTAGCAAGCTAAAACTTGTTTTATCGCATTCAGCGCGTCAAATTACGCCGGAAACAGCTGTCTTTGTTTTGATATTGCTCGAAACACGAAGTCTAAGTCCGTTTGTTTGTTTCTCAGATATCGGTTGGTAACTTTTTTTCTATACGTGCTAGCAACCTAAAACTAGTTTTATCGCATTCAGCGCGTCAAATTACGCCGGAAACGGCCGTCTTTGTTTTGATATTGCTCGAAACACGAAGTCGAAGTCCGTTTGTTTGTTTTTCAGATATCGGTTGGTAACTTTTCTTCTATACATGCTAGCGACCTGAAACTTGTTCAATCGCATTCAGCGCGTCAAATTACGCCGGAAACGGCCGTCTTTGTTTTGATATTGCTCGAAACACGAAGTCGAAGTCCGTTTGTTTGTTTTTCAGATATCGGTTGGTAACTTTTTTTCTATACATGCTAGCGACCTGAAACTTGTTTAATCGCATTTAGCGCGTCAAATTACGCCGGAAACGGCCGTCTTTGTTTTGATATTGCTCGATAGACGAAGTCGATTTCCGTTTGTTTGTTTTTCAGATATCGGTTGGTAACTTTTTTTCTATACATGCTAGCGACCTAAAACTTGTTTTATCGCATTCAGCGCGTCAAATTACGCCGGAAACGGCCGTCTTTGTTTCGATATTGCTCGAAACACGAAGTCGAAGTCCGTTTGTTTGTTTTTCAGATATCGGTTGGTAACTTTTTTTCTATACATGCTAGCGAGCTAAAACTTGTTTTATCGCATTCAGCGCGTCAAATTACGCCGGAAACAGCTGTCTTTGTTTCGATATTGCTCGAAACACGAAGTCGAAGTCCGTTTGTTTGTTTTTCAGATATCGGTTGGTAACTTTTTTTCTATACATGCTAGCGAGCTAAAACTTGTTCAATCGCATTCAGCGCGTCAAATTACGCCGAAAACGGCCGTCTTTGTTTTGATATTGCTCGAAACACGAAGTCGAAGTCCGTTTGTTTGTTTTTCAGATATCGGTTGGTAACTTTTTTTCTATACATGCTAGCGACCTGAAACTTGTTCAATCGCATTCAGCGCGTCAAATTACGCCGGAAACGGCCGTCTTTGTTTTGATATTGCTTGAAACACGAAGTCGAAGTCCGTTTGTTTGTTTTTCAGATATCGGTTGGTAACTTTTTTTCTATACATGCTAGCGAGCTAAAACTTGTTTTATCGCATTCAGCGCGTCAAATTACGCCGGAAACAGCTGTCTTTGTTTTGATATTGCTCGAAACACGAAGTCTAAGTCCGTTTGTTTGTTTCTCAGATATCGGTTGGTACCTTTTTTTCTATACGTGCTAGCAACCTAAAACTTGTTTTATCGCATTCAGCGCGTCAAATTACGCCGGAAACGGCCGTCTTTGTTTTGATATTGCTCGAAACACGAAGTCGAAGTCCGTTTGTTTGTTTTTCAGATATCGGTTGGTAACTTTTTTTCTATACATGCTAGCGACCTGAAACTTGTTTCATCGCATTCAGCGCGTCAAATTACGCCGGAAACGGCCGTCTTTGTTTTGATATTGCTCGAAACACGAAGTCGATTTCCGTTTGTTTGTTTTTCAGATATCGGTTGGTATCTTTTTTTCTATACATGCTAGCGACCTGAAACTTGTTTTATCGCATTCAGCGCGTCAAATTACGCCGGAAACGGCCGTCTTTGTTTTGATATTGCTTGATAGACGAAGTCGATTTCCGTTTGTTTGTTTTTCAGATATCGGTTGGTAACTTTTTTTCTATACATGCTAGCGACCTAAAACTTGTTTTATCGCATTCAGCGCGTCAAATTACGCCGGAAACGGCCGTCTTTGTTTCGATATTGCTCGAAACACGAAGTCGAAGTCCGTTTGTTTGTTTTTCAGATATCAGTTGGTAACTTTTTTTCTATACATGCTAGCGACCTGAAACTTGTTTAATCGCATTTAGCGCGTCAAATTACGCCGGAAACGGCCGTCTTTGTTTTGATATTGCTCGATAGACAAAGTCGATTTCCGTTTGTTTGTTTCGTGGATATCGGTGAGTAACTTTTTTTCTATACATGCTAGCGACCTAAAACTTGTTTGATCGCGTTCAGCGCGTCAAATTACGCCGAAAACGGCCGTCTTTGTTTTGATATTGCTCGATAGACGAAGTCAAATTCCGTTTGTTTGTTTTTCAGATATCGGTTGGTAACTTTTTTTCTATACGTGCTAGCAACCTAAAACTTGTTTTATCGCATTCAGCGCGTCAAATTACGCCGGAAACGGCCGTCTTTGTTTTGATATTGCTCGAAACACGAAGTCGAAGTCCGTTTGTTTGTTTTTCAGATATCGGTTGGTAACTTTTTTCCTATACGTGCTAGCAACCTAAAACTTGTTTTATCGCATTCAGCGCGTCAAATTACGCCGGAAACGGCCGTCTTTGTTTTGATATTGCTCGAAACACGAAGTCGAAGTCCGTTTGTTTGTTTTTCAGATATCGGTTAGTAACTTTTTTTCTATACATGCTAGCGACCTAAAACTTGTTTGATCGCGTTCAGCGCGTCAAATTACGCCGAGAACGGCCGTCTTTGTTTTGATATTGCTCGATAGACGAAGTCGAATTCCGTTTGTTTGTTTCGTGGATATCGGTGAGTAACTTTTTTTCTATACATGCTAGCGACCTGAGACTTGTTTAATCGCATTCAGTGCGTCAAATTACGCCGGAAACAGCCGTCTTTGTTTCGATATTGCTCGATAGACAAAGTCGATTTCCGTTTGTTTGTTTCGTGGATATCGGTGAGTAACTTTTTTTCTATACATGCTAGCGACCTAAAACTTGTTTGATCGCGTTCAGCGCGTCAAATTACGCCGAAAACGGCCGTCTTTGTTTTGATATTGCTCGAAACACGAAGTCGAAGTCCGTTTGTTTGTTTTTCAGATATCGGTTGGTAACTTTTTTTCTATACATGCTAGCGAGCTAAAACTTGTTTTATCGCATTCAGCGCGTCAAATTACGCCGGAAACAGCTGTCTTTGTTTTGATATTGCTCGAAACACGAAGTCTAAGTCCGTTTGTTTGTTCCTCAGATATCGGTTGGTAACTTTTTTTCTATACGTGCTAGCAACCTAAAACTTGTTTTATCGCATTCAGCG
This sequence comes from Diprion similis, assembly GCF_021155765.1. Classification (NCBI taxonomy): domain Eukaryota; kingdom Metazoa; phylum Arthropoda; class Insecta; order Hymenoptera; family Diprionidae; genus Diprion; species Diprion similis. The sequence goes on along the minus strand of NC_060113.1, from coordinate 14,305,112 downwards.
CGTCAAATTACGCCGGAAACGGCCGTCTTTGTTTTGATATTGCTCGAAACACGAAGTCGAAGTCCGTTTGTTTGTTTTTCAGATATCGGTTGGTAACTTTTTTTCTATACATGCTAGCGACCTGAAACTTGTTTCATCGCATTCAGCGCGTCAAATTACGCCGGAAACGGCCGTCTTTGTTTTGATATTGCTCGAAACACGAAGTCGATTTCCGTTTGTTTGTTTTTCAGATATCGGTTGGTAACTTTTTTTCTATACATGCTAGCGACCTGAAACTTGTTTTATCGCATTCAGCGCGTCAAATTACGCCGGAAACGGCCGTCTTTGTTTTGATATTGCTCGATAGACGAAGTCGATTTCCGTTTGTTTGTTTTTCAGATATCGGTTGGTAACTTTTTTTCTATACATGCTAGCGACCTAAAACTTGTTTTATCGCATTCAGCGCGTCAAATTACGCCGGAAACAGCTGTCTTTGTTTCGATATTGCTCGAAACACGAAGTCGAAGTCCGTTTGTTTGTTTTTCAGATATCGGTTGGTAACTTTTCTTCTATACATGCTAGCGACCTGAAACTTGTTCAATCGCATTCAGCGCGTCAAATTACGCCGAAAACGGCCGTCTTTGTTTTGATATTGCTCGAAACACGAAGTCGAAGTCCGTTTGTTTGTTTTTCAGATATCGGTTGGTAACTTTTTTTCTATACATGCTAGCGACCTGAAACTTGTTCAATCGCATTCAGCGCGTCAAATTACGCCGGAAACGGCCGTCTTTGTTTTGATATTGCTCGAAACACGAAGTCGAAGTCCGTTTGTTTGTTTTTCAGATATCGGTTGGTAACTTTTTTTCTATACATGCTAGCGAGCTAAAACTTGTTTTATCGCATTCAGCGCGTCAAATTACGCCGGAAACAGCTGTCTTTGTTTTGATATTGCTCGAAACACGAAGTATAAGTCCGTTTGTTTGTTTCTCAGATATCGGTTGGTAACTTTTTTTCTATACGTGCTAGCAACCTAAAACTTGTTTTATCGCATTCAGCGCGTGAAATTACGCCGGAAACGGCCGTCTTTGTTTTGATATTGCTCGAAACACGAAGTCGAAGTCCGTTTGTTTGTTTTTCAGATATCGGTTGGTAACTTTTTTTCTATACATGCTAGCGACCTGAAACTTGTTTCATCGCATTCAGCGCGTCAAATTACGCCGGAAACGGCCGTCTTTGTTTTGATATTGCTCGAAACACGAAGTCGATTTCCGTTTGTTTGTTTTTCAGATATCGGTTGGTAACTTTTTTTCTATACATGCTAGCGACCTGAAACTTGTTTTATCGCATTCAGCGCGTCAAATTACGCCGGAAACGGCCGTCTTTGTTTTGATATTGCTCGATAGACGAAGTCGATTTCCGTTTGTTTGTTTTTCAGATATCGGTTGGTAACTTTTTTTCTATACATGCTAGCGACCTAAAACTTGTTTTATCGCATTCAGCGCGTCAAATTACGCCGGAAACGGCCGTCTTTGTTTCGATATTGCTCGAAACACGAAGTCGAAGTCCGTTTGTTTGTTTTTCAGATATCAGTTGGTAACTTTTTTCTATACATGCTAGCGACCTGAAACTTGTTTAATCGCATTTAGCGCGTCAAATTACGCCGGAAACGGCCGTCTTTGTTTTGATATTGCTCGATAGACAAAGTCGATTTCCGTTTGTTTGTTTCGTGGATATCGGTGAGTAACTTTTTTTCTATACATGCTAGCGACCTAAAACTTGTTTGATCGCGTTCAGCGCGTCAAATTACGCCGAAAACGGCCGTCTTTGTTTTGATATTGCTCGATAGACGAAGTCAAATTCCGTTTGTTTGTTTTTCAGATATCGGTTGGTAACTTTTTTTCTATACGTGCTAGCAACCTAAAACTTGTTTTATCGCATTCAGCGCGTCAAATTACGCCGGAAACGGCCGTCTTTGTTTTGATATTGCTCGAAACACGAAGTCGAAGTCCGTTTGTTTGTTTTTCAGATATCGGTTGGTAACTTTTTTCCTATACGTGCTAGCAACCTAAAACTTGTTTTATCGCATTCAGCGCGTCAAATTACGCCGGAAACGGCCGTCTTTGTTTTGATATTGCTCGAAACACGAAGTCGAAGTCCGTTTGTTTGTTTTTCAGATATCGGTGAGTAACTTTTTTTCTATACATGCTAGCGACCTGAGACTTGTTGAATCGCATTCAGTGCGTCAAATTACGCCGGAAACGGCCGTCTTTGTTTTGATATTGCTCGATAGACAAAGTCGATTTCCGTTTGTTTGTTTCGTGGATATCGGTGAGTAACTTTTTTTCTATACATGCTAGCGACCTAAAACTTGTTTGATCGCGTTCAGCGCGTCAAATTACGCCGAAAACGGCCGTCTTTGTTTTGATATTGCTCGAAACACGAAGTCGAAGTCCGTTTGTTTGTTTTTCAGATATCGGTTGGTAACTTTTTTTCTATACATGCTAGCGACCTGAAACTTGTTTCATCGCATTCAGCGCGTCAAATTACGCCGGAAACGGCCGTCTTTGTTTTGATATTGCTCGAAACACGAAGTCGAAGTCCGTTTGTTTGTTTTTCAGATATCGGTTGGTAACTTTTTTTCTATACATGCTAGCGAGCTTAAACTTGTTTTATCGCATTCAGCGCGTCAAATCACGCCGGAAACGGCCGTCTTTGTTTTGATATTGCTCGAAACACGAAGTCTAAGTCCGTTTGTTTGTTTCTCAGATATCGGTTGGTAACTTTTTTTCTATACGTGCTAGCAACCTAAAACTTGTTTTATTGCATTCAGCGCGTCAAATTACGCCGGAAACGGCCGTCTTTGTTTTGATATTGCTCGAAACACGAAGTCGAAGTCCGTTTGTTTGTTTTTCAGATATCGGTTGGTAACTTTTTTTCTATACATGCTAGCGACCTGAAACTTGTTTCATCGCATTCAGCGCGTCAAATTACGCCGGAAACGGCCGTCTTTGTTTTGATATTGCTCGAAACACGAAGTCGAAGTCCGTTTGTTTGTTTTTCAGATATCGGTTGGTAACTTTTTTTCTATACATGCTAGCGAGCTAAAACTTGTTTTATCGCATTCAGCGCGTCAAATTACGCCGGAAACAGCTGTCTTTGTTTCGATATTGCTCGAAACACGAAGTCGAAGTCCGTTTGTTTGTTTTTCAGATATCGGTTGGTAACTTTTTTTCTATACATGCTAGCGACCTGAAACTTGTTTCATCGCATTCAGCGCGTCAAATTACGCCGGAAACGGCCGTCTTTGTTTTGATATTGCTCGAAACACGAAGTCGAAGTCCGTTTGTTTGTTTTTCAGATATCGGTTGGTAACTTTTTTTCTATACATGCTAGCGAGCTAAAACTTGTTTTATCGCATTCAGCGCGTCAAATTACGCCGGAAACAGCTGTCTTTGTTTCGATATTGCTCGAAACACGAAGTCGAAGTCCGTTTGTTTGTTTTTCAGATATCGGTTGGTAACTTTTCTTCTATACATGCTAGCGACCTGAAACTTGTTCAATCGCATTCAGCGCGTCAAATTACGCCGAAAACGGCCGTCTTTGTTTTGATATTGCTCGATAGACGAAGTCAAATTCCGTTTGTTTGTTTTTCAGATATCGGTTGGTACCTTTTTTTCTATACATGCTAGCGAGCTGAAACTTGTTTTATCGCATTCAGCGCGTCAAATCACGCCGGAAACGGCCGTCTTTGTTTCGATATTGCTCGAAACACGAAGTCGAAGTCCGTTTGTTTGTTTTTCAGATATCGGTTGGTAACTTTTCTTCTATACATGCTAGCAAGCTAAAACTTGTTTTATCGCATTCAGCGCGTCAAATTACGCCGGAAACAGCTGTCTTTGTTTTGATATTGCTCGAAACACGAAGTCTAAGTCCGTTTGTTTGTTTCTCAGATATCGGTTGGTAACTTTTTTTCTATACGTGCTAGCAACCTAAAACTTGTTTTATCGCATTCAGCGCGTCAAATTACGCCGGAAACGGCCGTCTTTGTTTTGATATTGCCCGAAACACGAAGTCGAAGTCCGTTTGTTTGTTTTTCAGATATCGGTTGGTAACTTTTTTTCTATACATGCTAGCGACCTGAAACTTGTTCAATCGCATTCAGCGCGTCAAATTACGCCGGAAACGGCCGTCTTTGTTTTGATATTGCTCGAAACACGAAGTCGAAGTCCGTTTGTTTGTTTTTCAGATATCGGTTGGTAACTTTTTTTCTATACATGCTAGCGACCTGAAACTTGTTTAATCGCATTTAGCGCGTCAAATTACGCCGGAAACGGCCGTCTTTGTTTTGATATTGCTCGATAGACGAAGTCGATTTCCGTTTGTTTGTTTCGTGGATATCGGTGAGTAACTTTTTTTCTATACATGCTAGTGACCTGAGACTTGTTTAATCGCATTCAGCGCGTCAAATTACGCCGGAAACGGCCGTCTTTGTTTTGATATTGCTCGATAGACAAAGTCGATTTCCGTTTGTTTGTTTCGTGGATATCGGTGAGTAACTTTTTTTCTATACATGCTAGCGACCTGAAACTTGTTCAATCGCATTCAGCGCGTCAAATTACGCCGAAAACGGCCGTCTTTGTTTTGATATTGCTCGATAGACGAAGTCAAATTCCGTTTGTTTGTATTTCAGATATCGGTTGGTAACTTTTTTTCTATACATGCTAGCGACCTAAAACTTGTTTCATCGCATTCAGCGCGTCAAATTACGCCGGAAACGGCCGTCTTTGTTTCGATATTGCTCGAAACACGAAGTCGAAGTCCGTTTGTTTGTTTTTCGGATATCGGTTGGTAACTTTTTTTCTATACATGCTAGCAAGCTAAAACTTGTTTTATCGCATTCAGCGCGTCAAATTACGCCGGAAACAGCTGTCTTTGTTTTGATATTGCTCGAAACACGAAGTCTAAGTCCGTTTGTTTGTTTCTCAGATATCGGTTGGTAACTTTTTTTCTATACGTGCTAGCAACCTAAAACTTGTTTTATCGCATTCAGCGCGTCAAATTACGCCGGAAACGGCCGTCTTTGTTTTGATATTGCTCGAAACACGAAGTCGAAGTCCGTTTGTTTGTTTTTCAGATATCGGTTGGTAACTTTTTTTCTATACATGCTAGCGACCTGAAACTTGTTCAATCGCATTCAGCGCGTCAAATTACGCCGGAAACGGCCGTCTTTGTTTTGATATTGCTCGAAACACGAAGTCGAAGTCCGTTTGTTTGTTTTTCAGATATCGGTTGGTAACTTTTTTTCTATACATGCTAGCGACCTGAAACTTGTTTAATCGCATTTAGCGCGTCAAATTACGCCGGAAACGGCCGTCTTTGTTTTGATATTGCTCGATAGACGAAGTCGATTTCCGTTTGTTTGTTTTTCAGATATCGGTTGGTAACTTTTTTTCTATACATGCTAGCGACCTAAAACTTGTTTTATCGCATTCAGCGCGTCAAATTACGCCGGAAACGGCCGTCTTTGTTTCGATATTGCTCGAAACACGAAGTCGAAGTCCGTTTGTTTGTTTTTCAGATATCGGTTGGTAACTTTTCTTCTATACATGCTAGCGAGCTAAAACTTGTTTTATCGCATTCAGCGCGTCAAATTACGCCGGAAACAGCTGTCTTTGTTTTGATATTGCTCGAAACACGAAGTCTGAGTCCGTTTGTTTGTTTCTCAGATATCGGTTGGTAACTTTTTTTCTATACGTGCTAGCAACCTAAAACTTGTTTTATCGCATTCAGCGCGTCAAATTACGCCGGAAACGGCCGTCTTTGTTTTGATATTGCTCGAAACACGAAGTCGAAGTCCGTTTGTTTGTTTTTCAGATATCGGTTGGTAACTTTTTTTCTATACATGCTAGCGACCTGAAACTTGTTTCATCGCATTCAGCGCGTCAAATTACGCCGGAAACGGCCGTCTTTGTTTTGATATTGCTCGAAACACGAAGTCGAAGTCCGTTTGTTTGTTTTTCAGATATCGGTTGGTAACTTTTTTTCTATACATGCTAGCGACCTGAAACTTGTTTAATCGCATTCAGCGCGTCAAATTACGCCGGAAACGGCCGTCTTTGTTTTGATATTGCTCGATAGACGAAGTCGATTTCCGTTTGTTTGTTTTTCAGATATCGGTTGGTAACTTTTTTTCTATACATGCTAGCGACCTAAAACTTGTTTTATCGCATTCAGCGCGTCAAATTACGCCGGAAACGGCCGTCTTTGTTTCGATATTGCTCGAAACACGAAGTCGAAGTCCGTTTGTTTGTTTTTCAGATATCGGTTGGTAACTTTTTTTCTATACATGCTAGCGAGCTAAAACTTGTTTTATCGCATTTAGCGCGTCAAATTACGCCGGAAACAGCTGTCTTTGTTTTGATATTGCTCGAAACACGAAGTCTAAGTCCGTTTGTTTGTTTCTCAGATATCGGTTGGTAACTTTTTTTCTATACGTGCTAGCAACCCAAAACTTGTTTTATCGCATTCAGCGCGTCAAATTACGCCGGAAACGGCCGTCTTTGTTTTGATATTGCTCGAAACACGAAGTCGAAGTCCGTTTGTTTGTTTTTCAGATATCGGTTGGTAACTTTTTTTCTATACATGCTAGCGACCTAAAACTTGTTTGATCGCGTTCAGCGCGTCAAATTACGCCGAGAACGGCCGTCTTTGTTTTGATATTGCTCGATAGACGAAGTCGAATTCCGTTTGTTTGTTTCGTGGATATCGGTGAGTAACTTTTTTTCTATACATGCTAGTGACCTGAGACTTGTTTAATCGCATTCAGCGCGTCAAATTACGCCGGAAACGGCCGTCTTTGTTTTGATATTGCTCGATAGACAAAGTCGATTTCCGTTTGTTTGTTTCGTGGATATCGGTGAGTAACTTTTTTTCTATACATGCTAGCGACCTAAAACTTGTTTGATCGCGTTCAGCGCGTCAAATTACGCCGAAAACGGCCGTCTTTGTTTTGATATTGCTCGATAGACGAAGTCAAATTCCGTTTGTTTGTTTTTCAGATATCGGTTGGTAACTTTTTTTCTATACATGCTAGCGACCTAAAACTTGTTTTATCGCATTCAGCGCGTCAAATTACGCCGGAAACGGCCGTCTTTGTTTCGATATTGCTCGAAACACGAAGTCGAAGTCCGTTTGTTTGTTTTTCAGATATCGGTTGGTAACTTTTTTTCTATACATGCTAGCAAGCTAAAACTTGTTTTATCGCATTCAGCGCGTCAAATTACGCCGGAAACAGCTGTCTTTGTTTTGATATTGCTCGAAACACGAAGTCTAAGTCCGTTTGTTTGTTTCTCAGATATCGGTTGGTAACTTTTTTTCTATACGTGCTAGCAACCTAAAACTTGTTTTATCGCATTCAGCGCGTCAAATTACGCCGGAAACGGCCGTCTTTGTTTTGATATTGCTCGAAACACGAAGTCGAAGTCCGTTTGTTTGTTTTTCAGATATCGGTTGGTAACTTTTTTTCTATACATGCTAGCGACCTGAAACTTGTTTCATCGCATTCAGCGCGTCAAATTACGCCGGAAACGGCCGTCTTTGTTATGATATTGCTCGAAACACGAAGTCGAAGTCCGTTTGTTTGTTTTTCAGATATCGGTTGGTAACTTTTTTTCTATACATGCTAGCGACCTGAAACTTGTTTAATCGCATTCAGCGCGTCAAATTACGCCGGAAGCGGCCGTCTTTGTTTTGATATTGCTCGATAGACGAAGTCGATTTCCGTTTGTTTGTTTTTCAGATATCGGTTGGTAACTTTTTTTCTATACATGCTAGCGACCTAAAACTTGTTTTATCGCATTCGGCGCGTCAAATTACGCCGGAAACGGCCGTCTTTGTTTCGATATTGCTCGAAACACGAAGTCGAAGTCCGTTTGTTTGTTTTTCAGATATCGGTTGGTAACTTTTTTTCTATACATGCTAGCGACCTAAAACTTGTTTGATCGCGTTCAGCGCGTCAAATTACGCCGAGAACGGCCGTCTTTGTTTTGATATTGCTCGATAGACGAAGTCGAATTCCGTTTGTTTGTTTCGTGGATATCGGTGAGTAACTTTTTTTCTATACATGCTAGTGACCTGAGACTTGTTGATTCGCATTCAGCGCGTCAAATTACGCCGGAAACGGCCGTCTTTGTTTTGATATTGCTCGATAGACAAAGTCGATTTCCGTTTGTTTGTTTCGTGGATATCGGTGAGTAACTTTTTTTCTATACATGCTAGCGACCTAAAACTTGTTTGATCGCGTTCAGCGCGTCAAATTACGCCGAAAACGGCCGTCTTTGTTTTGATATTGCTCGATAGACGAAGTCAAATTCCGTTTGTTTGTTTTTCAGATATCGGTTGGTAACTTTTTTTCTATACATGCTAGCGACCTAAAACTTGTTTTATCGCATTCAGCGCGTCAAATTACGCCGGAAACGGCCGTCTTTGTTTCGATATTGCTCGAAACACGAAGTCGAAGTCCGTTTGTTTGTTTTTCAGATATCGGTTGGTAACTTTTTTTCTATACATGCTAGCAAGCTAAAACTTGTTTTATCGCATTCAGCGCGTCAAATTTCGCCGGAAACAGCTGTCTTTGTTTTGATATTGCTCGAAACACGAAGTCTAAGTCCGTTTGTTTGTTTCTCAGATATCGGTTGGTAACTTTTTTTCTATACGTGCTAGCAACCTAAAACTTGTTTTATCGCATTCAGCGCGTCAAATTACGCCGGAAACGGCCGTCTTTGTTTTGATATTGCTCGAAACACGAAGTCGAAGTCCGTTTGTTTGTTTTTCAGATATTGGTTGGTAACTTTTTTTCTATACATGCTAGCGACCTGAAACTTGTTTCATCGCATTCAGCGCGTCAAATTACGCCGGAAACGGCCGTCTTTGTTATGATATTGCTCGAAACACGAAGTCGAAGTCCGTTTGTTTGTTTTTCAGATATCGGTTGGTAACTTTTTTTCTATACATGCTAGCGACCTGAAACTTGTTTAATCGCATTCAGCGCGTCAAATTACGCCGGAAGCGGCCGTCTTTGTTTTGATATTGCTCGATAGACGAAGTCGATTTCCGTTTGTTTGTTTTTCAGATATCGGTTGGTAACTTTTTTTCTATACATGCTAGCGCCCTAAAACTTGTTTTATCGCATTCGGCGCGTCAAATTACGCCGGAAACGGCCGTCTTTGTTTCGATATTGCTCGAAACACGAAGTCAAAGTCCGTTTGTTTGTTTTTCAGATATCGGTTGGTAACTTTTTTTCTATACATGCTAGCAAGCTAAAACTTGTTTTATCGCATTCAGCGCGTCAAATTACGCCGAAAACGGCCGTCTTTGTTTTGATATCGCTCGAAACACGAAGTCGAAGTCCGTTTGTTTGTTTTTCAGATATCGGTTGGTAACTTTTTTTCTATACATGCTAGCGACCTGAAACTTGTTTAATCGCATTGAGCGCGTCAAATTACGCCGGAAACGGCCGTCTTTGTTTTGATATTGCTCGAAACACGAAGTCTAAGTCCGTTTGTTTGTTTCTCAGATATCGGTTGGTAACTTTTTTTCTATACGTGCTAGCAACCTAAAACCTGTTTTATCGCATTCAGCGCGTCAAATTACGCCGGAAACGGCCGTCTTTGTTTTGATATTGCTCGAAACACGAAGTCGAAGTCCGTTTGTTTGTTTTTCAGATATCGGTTGGTAACTTTTTTTCTATACATGCTAGCGACCTGAAACTTGTTCAATCGCATTCAGCGCGTCAAATTACGCCGGAAACGGCCGTCTTTGTTTTGATATCGCTCGAAACACGAAGTCGAAGTCCGTTTGTTTGTTTTTCAGATATCGGTTGGTAACTTTTTTTCTATACATGCTAGCGACCTGAAACTTGTTTAATCGCATTGAGCGCGTCAAATTACGCCGGAAACGGCCGTCTTTGTTTTGATATTGCTCGATAGACGAAGTCAAATTCCGTTTGTTTGTTTTTCAGATATCGGTTGGTAACTTTTTTTCTATACATGCTAGCGACCTGAAACTTGTTTAATCGCATTCAGCGCGTCAAATTACGCCGGAAACGGCCGTCTTTGTTTTGATATTGCTCGATAGACGAAGTCGATTTCCGTTTGTTTGTTTTTCAGATATCGGTTGGTAACTTTTTTTCTATACATGCTAGCGACCTAAAACTTGTTTTATCGCATTCAGCGCGTCAAATTACGCCGGAAACGGCCGTCTTTGTTTCGATATTGCTCGAAACACGAAGTCGAAGTCCGTTTGTTTGTTTTTCAGATATCGGTTGGTAACTTTTTTTCTATACATGCTAGCGAGCTAAAACTTGTTTTATCGCATTCAGCGCGTCAAATTACGCCGGAACCAGCTGTCTTTGTTTTGATATTGCTCGATAGACGAAGTCGAATTCCGTTTGTTTGTTCCGTGGATATCGGTGAGTAACTTTTTTTCTATACATGCTAGCGACCTGAGACTTGTTTAATCGCATTCAGCGCGTCAAATTACGCCGGAAACGGCCGTCTTTGTTTTGATATTGCTCGATAGACAAAGTCGATTTCCGTTTGTTTGTTTCGTGGATATCGGTGAGTAACTTTTTTTCTATACATGCGAGCGACCTAAAACTTGTTTGATCGCGTTCAGCGCGTCAAATTACGCCGAAAACGGCCGTCTTTGTTTTGATATTGCTCGATAGACGAAGTCAAATTCCGTTTGTTTGTTTTTCAGATATCGGTTGGTAACTTTTTTTCTATACATGCTAGCGACCTAAAACTTGTTTTATCGCATTCAGCGCGTCAAATTACGCCGGAAACGGCCGTCTTTGTTTCGATATTGCTCGAAACACGAATTCGAAGTCCGTTTGTTTGTTTTTCAGATATCGGTTGGTAACTTTTTTTCTATACATGCTAGCAAGCTAAAACTTGTTTTATCGCATTCAGCGCGTCAAATTACGCCGGAAACGGCCGTCTTTGTTTTGATATTGCTCGATAGACGAAGTCGATTTCCGTTTGTTTGTTTTTCAGATATCGGTTGGTAACTTTTTTTCTATACATGCTAGCGACCTAAAACTTGTTTTATCGCATTCGGCGCGTCAAATTACGCCGGTAACGGCCGTCTTTGTTTCGATATTGCTCGAAACACGAAGTCGAAGTCCGTTTGTTTGTTTTTCAGATATCGGTTGGTAACTTTTTTTCTATACATGCTAGCGAGCTAAAACTTGTTTTATCGCATTCAGCGCGTCAAATTACGCCGGAAACATTTGTCTTTGTTTTGATATTGCTCGAAACACGAAGTCTAAGTCTGTTTGTTTGTTTCTCAGATATCGGTTGGTAACTTTTTTTCTATACATGCTAGCGACCTGAAACTTGTTTAATCGCATTCAGCGCGTCAAATTACGCCGGAAACGGCCGTCTTTGTTTTGATATTGCTCGAAACACGAAGTCGAAGTCCGTTTGTTTGTTTTTCAGATATCGGTTGGTAACTTTTTTTCTATACATGCTAGCGACCTGAAACTTGTTCAATCGCATTCAGCGCGTCAAATTACGCCGGAAACGGCCGTCTTTGTTTTGATATTGCTCGAAACACGAAGTCGAAGTCCGTTTGTTTGTTTTTCAGATATCGGTTGGTAACTTTTTTTCTATACATGCTAGCGACCTGAAACTTGTTTAATCGCATTTAGCGCGTCAAATTACGCCGGAAACGGCCGTCTTTGTTTTGATATTGCTCGATAGACGAAGTCAAATTCCGTTTGTTTGTTTTTCAGATATCGGTTGGTAACTTTTTTTCTATACATGCTAGCGAGCTAAAACTTGTTTTATCGCATTCAGCGCGTCAAATCACGCCGGAAACGGCCGTCTTTGTTTTGATATTGCTCGATAGACGAAGTCGAAGTCCGTTTGTTTGTCTTTCAGATATCGGTTGGTCACTTTTTTTCTATACATGCTAGCGACCTGAAAATTGTTTTATCGCATTCAGCGCGTCAAATTACGCCGGAAACGGCCGTCTTTGATTCGATACTGCTCGATAGACGAAGTCGATTTCCGTCTGTTTGTTTTTCAGATATCGGTTGGTAACTTTTTTTCTATACATGCTAGCGACCTAAAACTTGTTTTATCGCATTCAGCGCGTCAAATTACGTCGGAAACGGCCGTCTTTGTTTCGATATTGCTCGAAACACGTGATCGAAGTCCGTTTGTTTGTTTTTCAGATATCGGTTGGTAACTTTTTTTCTATACATGCTAGCGACCTAAAACTTGTTTGATCGCGTTCAGCGCGTCAAATTACGCCGAGAACGGCCGTCTTTGTTTTGATATTGCTCGATAGACGAAGTCGAATTCCGTTTGTTTGTTTCGTGGATATCGGTGAGTAACTTTTTTTCTATACATGCTAGCGACCTGAGACTTGTTCAATCGCATTCAGCGCGTCAAATTACGCTGGAAACGGCCGTCTTTGTTTTGATATTGCTCGATAGACAAAGTCGATTTCCGTTTGTTTGTTTCGTGGATATCGGTGAGTAACTTTTTTTCTATACATGCTAGCGACCTAAAACTTGTTTGATCGCGTTCAGCGCGTCAAATTACGCCGAAAACGGCCGTCTTTGTTTTGATATTGCTCGATAGACGAAGTCAAATTCCGTTTGTTTGTTTTTCAGATATCGGTTGGTAACTTTTTTTCTATACATGCTAGCGACCTAGAACTTGTTTTATCGCATTCAGCGCGTCAAATTACGCCGGAACCGGCCGTCTTTGTTTCGATATTGCTCGAAACACGTGGTCGAAGTCCGTTTGTTTGTTTTTCAGATATCGGTTGGTAACTTTTTTTCTATACATGCTAGCGAGCTAAAAATTGTTTTATCGCATTCAGCGCGTCAAATCACGCCGGAAACGGCCGTCTTTGTTTTGCTATTGCTCGATAGACGAAGTCGAAGTCCGTTTGTTTGTCTTTCAGATATCGGTTGGTCACTTTTTTTCTATACATGCTAGCGACCTGAAAATTGTTTTATCGCATTCAGCGCGTCAAATTACGCCGGAAACGGCCGTCTTTGTTTCGATACTGCTCGATAGACGAAGTCGATTTCCGTCTGTTTGTTTTTCAGATATCGGTTGGTAACTTTTTTTCTATACATGCTAGCGACCTGAAACTTGTTTTATCGCATTCAGCGCGTCAAATTACGCCGGAAACGGCCGTCTTTGTTTCGATATTGCTCGAAACACGTGGTCGAAGTCCGTTTGTTTGTTTTTCAGATATCAGTTGGTAACTTTTTTTCTATACATGCTAGCGACCTAAAACTTGTTTGATCCCGTTCAGCGCGTCAAATTACGCCGAGAACGGCCGTCTTTGTTTTGATATTGCTCGATAGACGAAGTCGAATTCCGTTTGTTTGTTTCGTGGATATCGGTGAGTAACTTTTTTTCTATACATGCTAGCGACCTGAGACTTGTTTAATCGCATTCAGCGCGTCAAATTACGCCGGAAACGGCCGTCTTTGTTTTGATATTGCTCGATAGACAAAGTCGATTTCCGTTTGTTTGTTTCGTGGATATCGGTGAGTAACTTTTTTTCTATACATGCTAGCGACCTAAAACTTGTTTGATCGCGTTCAGCGCGTCAAATTACGCCGAAAACGGCCGTCTTTGTTTTGGGATTGCTCGATAGACGAAGTCAAATTCCGTTTGTTTGTTTTTCAGATATCGGTTGGTAACTTTTTTTCTATACATGCTAGCGACCTAGAACTTGTTTTATCGCATTCAGCGCGTCAAATTACGCCGGAAACGGCCGTCTTTGTTTCGATATTGCTCGAAACACGAAGTCGAAGTCCGTTTGTTTGTTTTTCAGATATCGGTTGGTAACTTTTTTTCTATACATGCTAGCAAGCTAAAACTTGTTTGATCGCATTCAGCGCGTCAAATTACGCCGGAAACAGCTGTCTTTGTTTTGATATTGCTCGAAACACGAAGTCTAAGTCCGTTTGTTTGTTTCTCAGATATCGGTTGGTAACTTTTTTTTCTATACGTGCTAGCGACCTGAAACTTGTTTTATCGCATTCAGCGCGTCAAATTACGCCGGAAACGGCCGTCTTTGTTTTGATATTGCTCGAAACACGAAGTCGAAGTCCGTTTGTTTGTTTTCCAGTTATCGGTGGGTAACTTTTTTTCTATACATGCTAGCGACCTAAAACTTGTTTTATCGCATTCAGCGCGTCAAATTACGCCGGAAACGGTCGTCTTTGTTCTGATATTGCTCAAAACACGGAGTCGAATTCCGTTTGGTTGTTTCGTGGATATCGGTGAGTAACTTTTTTTCTATACATGCTAGCGACCTAAAACTTGTTTTATCGCATTCAGCCCGTCAAATTACGCCGGAAACGGCCGTCTTTGTTTTGATATTGCTCGAAACACGGAGTCGAAGTCCGTTTGTTTGTTTTCCAGTTATCGGTGAGTAACTTTTTTTCTATACATGCTAGCGACCTAAAACTTGTTTCATCGCATTCAGCGCGTCAAATTACGCCGGAAACGGTCGTCTTTGTTCTGATATTGCTCAAAACACGGAGTCGAATTCCGTTTGTTTGTTTCGTGGATATCGGTGAGTAACTTTTTTTCTATACATGCTAGCGACCTAAAACTTGTTTTATCGCATTCAGCGCGTCAAATTACGCCGGAAACAGCTGTCTTTGTTTTGATATTGCTCGAAACACGAAGTCTAAGTCCGTTTGTTTGTTTCTCTGATATCGGTTGGTAACTTTTTTTCTATACGTGCTAGCAACCTAAAACTTGTTTTATCGCATTCAGCGCGTCAAATTACGCCGGAAACGGCCGTCTTTGTTTTGATATTGCTCGAAACACGAAGTCGAAGTCCGTTTGTTTGTTTTTCAGATATCGGTTGGTAACTTTTTTTCTATACATGCTAGCGACCTGAAACTTGTTCAATCGCATTCAGCGCGTCAAATTACGCCGGAAACGGCCGTCTTTGTTTTGATATTGCTCGAAACACAAAGTCGAAGTCCGTTTGTTTGTTTTTCAGATATCGGTTGGTAACTTTTTTTCTATACATGCTAGCGACCTGAAACTTGTTTAATTGCATTTAGCGCGTCAAATTACGCCGGAAACGGCCGTCTTTGTTTTGATATTGCTCGATAGACGAAGTCAAATTCCGTTTGTTTGTTTTTCAGATATCGGTTGGTAACTTTTTTTCTATACATGCTAGCGAGCTAAAACTTGTTTCATCGCATTCAGCGCGTCAAATCACGCCGGAAACGGCCGTCTTTGTTTTGATATTGCTCGATAGACGAAGTCGAAGTCCGTTTGTTTGTCTTTCAGATATCGGTTGGTAACTTTTTTTCTATACATGCTAGCGACCTGAAAATTGTTTTATCGCATTCAGCGCGTCAAATTACGCCGGAAACGGCCGTCTTTGTTTCGATACTGCTCGATAGACGAAGTCGATTTCCGTCTGTTTGTTTTTCAGATATCGGTTGGTAACTTTTTCTCTATACATGCTAGCGACCTAAAACTTGTTTTATCGCATTCGGCGCGTCAAATTACGCCGGAAACGGCCGTCTTTGTTTCGATATTGCTCGAAACACGAAGTCGAAGTCCGTTTGTTTGTTTTTCAGATATCGGTTGGTAACTTTTTTTCTATACATGCTAGCGAGCTAAAACTTGTTTGATCGCATTCAGCGCGTCAAATTACGCCGGAAACAGCTGTCTTTGTTTTGATATTGCTCGAAACACGAAGTCTAAGTCCGTTTGTTTGTTTCTCAGATATCGGTTAGTAACTTTTTTTCTATACATGCTAGCGACCTGAAACTTGTTTAATCGCATTTAGCGCGTCAAATTACGCCGGAAACGGCCGTCTTTGTTTTGATATTGCTTGATAGACAAAGTCGATTTCCGTTTGTTTGTTTCGTGGATATCGGTGAGTAACTTTTTTTCTATACATGCTAGCGACCTAAAACTTGTTTGATCGCGTTCAGCGCGTCAAATTACGCCGAAAACGGCCGTCTTTGTTTTGATATTGCTCAAAAGACGAAGTCAAATTCCGTTTGTTTGGTTTTCAGATATCGGTTGGTAACTTTTTTTCTATACATGCTAGCGAGCTAAAACTTGTTTTATCGCATTCAGCGCGTCAAATTACGCCGGAAACGGCCGTCTTTGTTTCGATATTGCTCGAAACACGTGGTCGAAGTCCGTTTGTTTGTTTTTCAGATATCAGTTGGTAACTTTTTTTCTATACATGCTAGCGACCTAAAACTTGTTTGATCCCGTTCAGCGCGTCAAATTACGCCGAGAACGGCCGTCTTTGTTTTGATATTGCTCGATAGACGAAGTCGAATTCCGTTTGTTTGTTTCGTGGATATCGGTGAGTAACTTTTTTTCTATACATGCTAGCGACCTGAGACTTGTTTAATCGCATTCAGCGCGTCAAATTACGCCGGAAACGGCCGTCTTTGTTTTGATATTGCTCGATAGACAAAGTCGATTTCCGTTTGTTTGTTTCGTGGATATCGGTGAGTAACTTTTTTTCTATACATGCTAGCGACCTAAAACTTGTTTGATCGCGTTCAGCGCGTCAAATTACGCCGAAAACGGCCGTCTTTGTTTTGGGATTGCTCGATAGACGAAGTCAAATTCCGTTTGTTTGTTTTTCAGATATCGGTTGGTAACTTTTTTTCTATACATGCTAGCGACCTAGAACTTGTTTTATCGCATTCAGCGCGTCAAATTACGCCGGAAACGGCCGTCTTTGTTTCGATATTGCTCGAAACACGAAGTCGAAGTCCGTTTGTTTGTTTTTCAGATATCGGTTGGTAACTTTTTTTCTATACATGCTAGCAAGCTAAAACTTGTTTGATCGCATTCAGCGCGTCAAATTACGCCGGAAACAGCTGTCTTTGTTTTGATATTGCTCGAAACACGAAGTCTAAGTCCGTTTGTTTGTTTCTCAGATATCGGTTGGTAACTTTTTTTTCTATACGTGCTAGCGACCTGAAACTTGTTTTATCGCATTCAGCGCGTCAAATTACGCCGGAAACGGCCGTCTTTGTTTTGATATTGCTCGAAACACGAAGTCGAAGTCCGTTTGTTTGTTTTCCAGTTATCGGTGGGTAACTTTTTTTCTATACATGCTAGCGACCTAAAACTTGTTTTATCGCATTCAGCGCGTCAAATTACGCCGGAAACGGTCGTCTTTGTTCTGATATTGCTCAAAACACGGAGTCGAATTCCGTTTGGTTGTTTCGTGGATATCGGTGAGTAACTTTTTTTCTATACATGCTAGCGACCTAAAACTTGTTTTATCGCATTCAGCCCGTCAAATTACGCCGGAAACGGCCGTCTTTGTTTTGATATTGCTCGAAACACGGAGTCGAAGTCCGTTTGTTTGTTTTCCAGTTATCGGTGAGTAACTTTTTTTCTATACATGCTAGCGACCTAAAACTTGTTTCATCGCATTCAGCGCGTCAAATTACGCCGGAAACGGTCGTCTTTGTTCTGATATTGCTCAAAACACGGAGTCGAATTCCGTTTGTTTGTTTCGTGGATATCGGTGAGTAACTTTTTTTCTATACATGCTAGCGACCTAAAACTTGTTTTATCGCATTCAGCGCGTCAAATTACGCCGGAAACAGCTGTCTTTGTTTTGATATTGCTCGAAACACGAAGTCTAAGTCCGTTTGTTTGTTTCTCTGATATCGGTTGGTAACTTTTTTTCTATACGTGCTAGCAACCTAAAACTTGTTTTATCGCATTCAGCGCGTCAAATTACGCCGGAAACGGCCGTCTTTGTTTTGATATTGCTCGAAACACGAAGTCGAAGTCCGTTTGTTTGTTTTTCAGATATCGGTTGGTAACTTTTTTTCTATACATGCTAGCGACCTGAAACTTGTTCAATCGCATTCAGCGCGTCAAATTACGCCGGAAACGGCCGTCTTTGTTTTGATATTGCTCGAAACACAAAGTCGAAGTCCGTTTGTTTGTTTTTCAGATATCGGTTGGTAACTTTTTTTCTATACATGCTAGCGACCTGAAACTTGTTTAATTGCATTTAGCGCGTCAAATTACGCCGGAAACGGCCGTCTTTGTTTTGATATTGCTCGATAGACGAAGTCAAATTCCGTTTGTTTGTTTTTCAGATATCGGTTGGTAACTTTTTTTCTATACATGCTAGCGAGCTAAAACTTGTTTCATCGCATTCAGCGCGTCAAATCACGCCGGAAACGGCCGTCTTTGTTTTGATATTGCTCGATAGACGAAGTCGAAGTCCGTTTGTTTGTCTTTCAGATATCGGTTGGTAACTTTTTTTCTATACATGCTAGCGACCTGAAAATTGTTTTATCGCATTCAGCGCGTCAAATTACGCCGGAAACGGCCGTCTTTGTTTCGATACTGCTCGATAGACGAAGTCGATTTCCGTCTGTTTGTTTTTCAGATATCGGTTGGTAACTTTTTCTCTATACATGCTAGCGACCTAAAACTTGTTTTATCGCATTCGGCGCGTCAAATTACGCCGGAAACGGCCGTCTTTGTTTCGATATTGCTCGAAACACGAAGTCGAAGTCCGTTTGTTTGTTTTTCAGATATCGGTTGGTAACTTTTTTTCTATACATGCTAGCGAGCTAAAACTTGTTTGATCGCATTCAGCGCGTCAAATTACGCCGGAAACAGCTGTCTTTGTTTTGATATTGCTCGAAACACGAAGTCTAAGTCCGTTTGTTTGTTTCTCAGATATCGGTTAGTAACTTTTTTTCTATACATGCTAGCGACCTGAAACTTGTTTAATCGCATTTAGCGCGTCAAATTACGCCGGAAACGGCCGTCTTTGTTTTGATATTGCTTGATAGACAAAGTCGATTTCCGTTTGTTTGTTTCGTGGATATCGGTGAGTAACTTTTTTTCTATACATGCTAGCGACCTAAAACTTGTTTGATCGCGTTCAGCGCGTCAAATTACGCCGAAAACGGCCGTCTTTGTTTTGATATTGCTCAAAAGACGAAGTCAAATTCCGTTTGTTTGGTTTTCAGATATCGGTTGGTAACTTTTTTTCTATACATGCTAGCGAGCTAAAACTTGTTTTATCGCATTCAGCGCGTCAAATCACGCCGGAAACAGCCGTCTTTGTTTTGATATTGCTCGATAGACGAAGTCGAATTCCGTTTGTTTGTTTCGTGGATATCGGTGAGTAACTTTTTTTCTATACATGCTAGCGACCTGAGACTTGTTTAATCGCATTCAGCGCGTCAAATTACGCCGGAAACGGCCGTCTTTGTTTTGATATTGCTCGATAGACAAAGTCGATTTCCGTTTGTTTGTTTCGTGGATATCGGTGAGTAACTTTTTTTCTATACATGCTAGCGACCTAAAACTTGTTTGATCGCGTTCAGCGCGTCAAATTACCTCGAAAACGGCCGTCTTTGTTTTGATATTGCTCGATAGACGAAGTCAAATTCCGTTTGTTTGTTTTTTAGATATCGGTTGGTAACTTTTTTTCTATACATGCTAGCGAGTTTAAACTTGTTTTATCGCATTCAGCGCGTCAAATTACGCCGGAAACAGCTGTCTTTGTTTTGATATTGCTCGAAACACGAAGTCTAAGTCCGTTTGTTTGTTTCTCAGATATCGGTTGGTAACTTTCTTTCTATACGTGCTAGCAACCTAAAACTTGTTTTATCGCATTCAGCGCGTCAAATTACGCCGGAAACGGCCGTCTTTGTTTTGATATTGCTCGAAACACGAAGTCGAAGTCCGTTTGTTTGTTTTTCAGATATCGGTTGGTAACTTTTTTTCTATACATGCTAGCGACCTGAAACTTGTTTAATCGCATTTAGCGCGTCAAATTACGCCGGAAACGGCCGTCTTTGTTTTGATATTGCTCGATAGACAAAGTCGATTTCCGTTTGTTTGTTTCGTGGATATCGGTGAGTAACTTTTTTTCTATACATGCTAGCGACCTCAAACTTGTTTGATCGCGTTCAGCGCGTCAAATTACGCCGAAAACGGCCGTCTTTGTTTTGATATTGCTCGATAGACGAAGTCAAATTCCGTTTGTTTGTTTTTCAGATATCGGTTGGTAACTTTTTTTCTATACATGCTAGCGAGCTAAAACTTGTTTTATCGCATTCAGCGCGTCAAATCACGCCGGAAACGGCCGTCTTTGTTTTGATATTGCTCGATAGACAAAGTCGAAGTCCGTTTGTTTGTCTTTCAGATATCGGTTGGTAACTTTTTTTCTATACATGCTAGCGACCTGAAAATTGTTTTATCGCATTCAGCGCGTCAAATTACGCCGGAAACGGCCGTCTTTGTTTTGATACTGCTCGATAGACGAAGTCGATTTCCGTCTGTTTGTTTTTCAGATATCGGTTGGTATCTTTTTTTCTATACATGCTAGCGACCTAAAACTTGTTTTATCGCATTCAGCGCGTCAAATTACGCCGGAAACGGCCGTCTTTGTTTCGATATTGCTCGAAACACGAAGTCGAAGTCCGTTTGTTTGTTTTTCAGATATCGGTCGGTAACTTTTTTTCTATACATGCTAGCGAGCTAAAACTTGTTTTATCGCATTCAGCGCGTCAAATTACGCCGGAAACATTTGTCTTTGTTTTGATATTGCTCGAAACACGAAGTCTAAGTCCGTTTGTTTGTTTCTCAGATATCGGTTGGTAACTTTTTTTCTATACATGCTAGCGACCTGAAACTTGTTTAATCGCATTCAGCGCGTCAAATTACGCCGGAAACGGCCGTCTTTGTTTTGATATTGCTCGATAGACGAAGTCGATTTCCGTTTGTTTGTTTTTCAGATATCGGTTGGTAACTTTTTTTCTATACATGCTAGCGACCTAAAACTTGTTTTATCGCATTCGGCGCGTCAATATACGCCGGAAACGGCCGTCTTTGTTTCGATATTGCTCGAAACACGAAGTCGAAGTCCGTTTGTTTGTTTTTCAGATATCGGTTGGTAACTTTTTTTCTATACATGCTAGCGAGCTAAAACTTGTTTTATCGCATTCAGCGCGTCAAATTACGCCGGAAACATTTGTCTTTGTTTTGATATTGCTCGAAACACGAAGTCTTAGTCCGTTTGTTTGTTTCTCTGATATCGGTTGGTAACTTTTTTTCTATACGTGCTAGCAACCTAAAACTTGTTTTATCGCATTCAGCGCGTCAAATTACGCCGGAAACGGCCGTCTTTGTTTTGATATTGCTCGAAACACGAAGTCGAAGTCCGTTTGTTTGTTTTTCAGATATCGGTTGGTAACTTTTTTTCTATACATGCTAGCGACCTGAAACTTGTTCAATCGCATTCAGCGCGTCAAATTACGCCGGAAACGGCCGTCTTTGTTTTGATATTGCTCGAAACACGAAGTCGAAGTCCGTTTGTTTGTTTTTCAGATATCGGTTGGTAACTTTTTTTCTATACATGCTAGCGACCTGAAACTTGTTTAATCGCATTTAGCGCGTCAAATTACGCCGGAAACGGCCGTCTTTGTTTTGATATTGCTCGATAGACGAAGTCAAATTCCGTTTGTTTGTTTTTCAGATATCGGTTGGTAACTTTTTTTCTATACATGCTAGCGAGCTAAAACTTGTTTTATCGCATTCAGCGCGTCAAATCACGCCGGAAACGGCCGTCTTTGTTTTGATATTGCTCGATAGACGAAGTCGAAGTCCGTTTGTTTGTCTTTCAGATATCGGTTGGTAACTTTTTTTCTATACATGCTAGCGACCTGAAAATTGTTTTATCGCATTCAGCGCGTCAAATTACGCCGGAAACGGCCGTCTTTGTTTCGATACTGCTCGATAGACGAAGTCGATTTCCGTCTGTTTGTTTTTCAGATATCGGTTGGTAACTTTTTCTCTATACATGCTAGCGACCTGAAACTTGTTTTATCGCATTCAGCGCGTCAAATTACGCCGGAAACGGCCGTCTTTGTTTCGATATTGCTCGAAACACGAAGTCGAAGTCCGTTTGTTTGTTTCGTGGATATCGGTGAGTAACTTTTTTTCTATACATGCTAGCGACCTGAGACTTGTTGATTCGCATTCAGCGCGTCAAATTACGCCGAAAACGGCCGTCTTTGTTTTGATATTGCTCGATAGACGAAGTCAAATTCCGTTTGTTTATTTTTCAGATATCGGTTGGTAACTTTTTTTCTATACATGCTAGCGAGCTAAAACTTGTTTTATCGCATTCAGCGCGTCAAATCACGCCGGAAACGGCCGTCTTTGTTTTGATATTGCTCGATAGACGAAGTCGAAGTCCGTTTGTTTGTCTTTCAGATATCGGTTGGTCACTTTTTTTCTATACATGCTAGCGACCTGAAAATTGTTTTATCGCATTCAGCGCGTCAAATTACGCCGGAAACGGCCGTCTTTGTTTCGATACTGCTCGATAGACGAAGTCGATTTCCGTCTGTTTGTTTTTCAGATATCGGTTGGTAACTTTTTTTCTATACATGCTAGCGACCTAAAACTTGTTTTATCGCATTCAGCGCGTCAAATTACGTCGGAAACGGCCGTCTTTGTTTCGATATTGCTCGAAACACGTGATCGAAGTCCGTTTGTTTGTTTTTCAGATATCGGTTGGTAACTTTTTTTCTATACATGCTAGCGACCTAAAACTTGTTTGATCGCGTTCAGCGCGTCAAATTACGCCGAGAACGGCCGTCTTTGTTTTGATATTGCTCGATAGACGAAGTCGAATTCCGTTTGTTTGTTTCGTGGATATCGGTGAGTAACTTTTTTTCTATACATGCTAGCGACCTGAGACTTGTTCAATCGCATTCAGCGCGTCAAATTACGCCGGAAACGGCCGTCTTTGTTTTGATATTGCTCGATAGACAAAGTCGATTTCCGTTTGTTTGTTTCGTGGATATCGGTGAGTAACTTTTTTTCTATACATGCTAGCGACCTAAAACTTGTTTGATTGCGTTCAGCGCGTCAAATTACGCCGAAAACGGCCGTCTTTGTTTTGATATTGCTCGATAGACGAAGTCAAATTCCGTTTGTTTGTTTTTCAGATATCGGTTGGTAACTTTTTTTCTATACATGCTAGCGACCTAGAACTTGTTTTATCGCATTCAGCGCGTCAAATTACGCCGGAAACGGCCGTCGTTGTTTCGATATTGCTCGAAACACGTGGTCGAAGTCCGTTTGTTTGTTTTTCAGATATCGGTTGGTAACTTTTTTTCTATACATGCTAGCGAGCTAAAAATTGTTTTATCGCATTCAGCGCGTCAAATCACGCCGGAAACGGCCGTCTTTGTTTTGATATTGCTCGATAGACGAAGTCGAAGTCCGTTTGTTTGTCTTTCAGATATCGGTTGGTCACTTTTTTTCTATACATGCTAGCGACCTGAAAATTGTTTTATCGCATTCAGCGCGTCAAATTACGCCGGAAACGGCCGTCTTTGTTTCGATACTGCTCGATAGACGAAGTCGATTTCCGTCTGTTTGTTTTTCAGATATCGGTTGGTAACTTTTTTTCTATACATGCTAGCGACCTGAAACTTGTTTTATCGCATTCAGCGCGTCAAATTACGCCGGAAACGGCCGTCTTTGTTTCGATATTGCTCGAAACACGTGGTCGAAGTCCGTTTGTTTGTTTTTCAGATATCGGTTGGTAACTTTTTTTCTATACATGCTAGCGACCTAAAACTTGTTTGATCCCGTTCAGCGCGTCAAATTACGCCGAGAACGGCCGTCTTTGTTTTGATATTGCTCGATAGACGAAGTCGAATTCCGTTTGTTTGTTTCGTGGATATCGGTGAGTAACTTTTTTTCTATACATGCTAGCGACCTGAGACTTGTTTAATCGCATTCAGCGCGTCAAATTACGCCGGAAACGGCCGTCTTTGTTTTGATATTGCTCGATAGACAAAGTCGATTTCCGTTTGTTTGTTTCGTGGATATCGGTGAGTAACTTTTTTTCTATACATGCTAGCGACCTAAAACTTGTTTGATCGCGTTCAGCGCGTCAAATTACGCCGAAAACGGCCGTCTTTGTTTTGGGATTGCTCGATAGACGAAGTCAAATTCCGTTTGTTTGTTTTTCAGATATCGGTTGGTAACTTTTTTTCTATACATGCTAGCGACCTAGAACTTGTTTTATCGCATTCAGCGCGTCAAATTACGCCGGAAACGGCCGTCTTTGTTTCGATATTGCTCGAAACACGAAGTCGAAGTCCGTTTGTTTGTTTTTCAGATATCGGTTGGTAACTTTTTTTCTATACATGCTAGCAAGCTAAAACTTGTTTGATCGCATTCAGCGCGTCAAATTACGCCGGAAACAGCTGTCTTTGTTTTGATATTGCTCGAAACACGAAGTCTAAGTCCGTTTGTTTGTTTCTCAGATATCGGTTGGTAACTTTTTTTCTATACGTGCTAGCGACCTGAAACTTGTTTTATCGCATTCAGCGCGTCAAATTACGCCGGAAACGGCCGTCTTTGTTTTGATATTGCTCGAAACACGAAGTCGAAGTCCGTTTGTTTGTTTTCCAGTTATCGGTGGGTAACTTTTTTTCTATACATGCTAGCGACCTAAAACTTGTTTTATCGCATTCAGCCCGTCAAATTACGCCGGAAACGGCCGTCTTTGTTTTGATATTGCTCGAAACACGGAGTCGAAGTCCGTTTGTTTGTTTTCCAGTTATCGGTGAGTAACTTTTTTTCTATACATGCTAGCGACCTAAAACTTGTTTCATCGCATTCAGCGCGTCAAATTACGCCGGAAACGGTCGTCTTTGTTCTGATATTGCTCAAAACACGGAGTCGAATTCCGTTTGTTTGTTTCGTGGATATCGGTGAGTAACTTTTTTTCTATACATGCTAGCGACCTAAAACTTGTTTTATCGCATTCAGCGCGTCAAATTACGCCGGAAACAGCTGTCTTTGTTTTGATATTGCTCGAAACACGAAGTCTAAGTCCGTTTGTTTGTTTCTCTGATATCGGTTGGTAACTTTTTTTCTATACGTGCTAGCAACCTAAAACTTGTTTTATCGCATTCAGCGCGTCAAATTACGCCGGAAACGGCCGTCTTTGTTTTGATATTGCTCGAAACACGAAGTCGAAGTCCGTTTGTTTGTTTTTCAGATATCGGTTGGTAACTTTTTTTCCATACATGCTAGCGACCTGAAACTTGTTCAATCGCATTCAGCGCGTCAAATTACGCCGGAAACGGCCGTCTTTGTTTTGATATTGCTCGAAACACAAAGTCGAAGTCCGTTTGTTTGTTTTTCAGATATCGGTTGGTAACTTTTTTTCTATACATGCTAGCGACCTGAAACTTGTTTAATTGCATTTAGCGCGTCAAATTACGCCGGAAACGGCCGTCTTTGTTTTGATATTGCTCGATAGACGAAGTCAAATTCCGTTTGTTTGTTTTTCAGATATCGGTTGGTAACTTTTTTTCTATACATGCTAGCGAGCTAAAACTTGTTTTATCGCATTCAGCCCGTCAAATTACGCCGGAAACGGCCGTCTTTGTTTTGATATTGCTCGAAACACGGAGTCGAAGTCCGTTTGTTTGTTTTCCAGTTATCGGTGAGTAACTTTTTTTCTAGACATGCTAGCGAGCTAAAACTTGTTTCATCGCATTCAGCGCGTCAAATCACGCCGGAAACGGCCGTCTTTGTTTTGATATTGCTCGATAGACGAAGTCGAAGTCCGTTTGTTTGTCTTTCAGATATCGGTTGGTAACTTTTTTTCTATACATGCTAGCGA
This sequence comes from Diprion similis, assembly GCF_021155765.1. NCBI lineage: Eukaryota > Metazoa > Arthropoda > Insecta > Hymenoptera > Diprionidae > Diprion > Diprion similis. Next base: position 14,279,387 of record NC_060113.1, on the reverse strand, counting down.
CCTGAAAATTGTTTTATCGCATTCAGCGCGTCAAATTACGCCGGAAACGGCCGTCTTTGTTTCGATACTGCTCGATAGACGAAGTCGATTTCCGTCTGTTTGTTTTTCAGATATCGGTTGGTAACTTTTTCTCTATACATGCTAGCGACCTAAAACTTGTTTTATCGCATTCGGCGCGTCAAATTACGCCGGAAACGGCCGTCTTTGTTTCGATATTGCTCGAAACACGAAGTCGAAGTCCGTTTGTTTGTTTTTCAGATATCGGTTGGTAACTTTTTTTCTATACATGCTAGCGAGCTAAAACTTGTTTGATCGCATTCAGCGCGTCAAATTACGCCGGAAACAGCTGTCTTTGTTTTGATATTGCTCGAAACACGAAGTCTAAGTCCGTTTGTTTGTTTCTCAGATATCGGTTAGTAACTTTTTTTCTATACATGCTAGCGACCTGAAACTTGTTTAATCGCATTTAGCGCGTCAAATTACGCCGGAAACGGCCGTCTTTGTTTTGATATTGCTTGATAGACAAAGTCGATTTCCGTTTGTTTGTTTCGTGGATATCGGTGAGTAACTTTTTTTCTATACATGCTAGCGACCTAAAACTTGTTTGATCGCGTTCAGCGCGTCAAATTACGCCGAAAACGGCCGTCTTTGTTTTGATATTGCTCGAAAGACGAAGTCAAATTCCGTTTGTTCGGTTTTCAGATATCGGTTGGTAACTTTTTTTCTATACATGCTAGCGAGCTAAAACTTGTTTTATCGCATTCAGCGCGTCAAATCACGCCGGAAACAGCCGTCTTTGTTTTGATATTGCTCGATAGACGAAGTCGAATTCCGTTTGTTTGTTTCGTGGATATCGGTGAGTAACTTTTTTTCTATACATGCTAGCGACCTGAGACTTGTTTAATCGCATTCAGCGCGTCAAATTACGCCGGAAACGGCCGTCTTTGTTTTGATATTGCTCGATAGACAAAGTCGATTTCCGTTTGTTTGTTTCGTGGATATCGGTGAGTAACTTTTTTTCTATACATGCTAGCGACCTAAAACTTGTTTGATCGCGTTCAGCGCGTCAAATTACCTCGAAAACGGCCGTCTTTGTTTTGATATTGCTCGATAGACGAAGTCAAATTCCGTTTGTTTGTTTTTTAGATATCGGTTGGTAACTTTTTTTCTATACATGCTAGCGAGTTTAAACTTGTTTTATCGCATTCAGCGCGTCAAATTACGCCGGAAACAGCTGTCTTTGTTTTGATATTGCTCGAAACACGAAGTCTAAGTCCGTTTGTTTGTTTCTCAGATATCGGTTGGTAACTTTCTTTCTATACGTGCTAGCAACCTAAAACTTGTTTTATCGCATTCAGCGCGTCAAATTACGCCGGAAACGGCCGTCTTTGTTTTGATATTGCTCGAAACACGAAGTCGAAGTCCGTTTGTTTGTTTTTCAGATATCGGTTGGTAACTTTTTTTCTATACATGCTAAAGACCTGAAACTTGTTTAATCGCATTTAGCGCGTCAAATTACGCCGGAAACGGCCGTCTTTGTTTTGATATTGCTCGATAGACAAAGTCGATTTCCGTTTGTTTGTTTCGTGGATATCGGTGAGTAACTTTTTTTCTATACATGCTAGCGACCTCAAACTTGTTTGATCGCGTTCAGCGCGTCAAATTACGCCGAAAACGGCCGTCTTTGTTTTGATATTGCTCGATAGACGAAGTCAAATTCCGTTTGTTTGTTTTTCAGATATCGGTTGGTAACTTTTTTTCTATACATGCTAGCGAGCTAAAACTTGTTTTATCGCATTCAGCGCGTCAAATCACGCCGGAAACGGCCGTCTTTGTTTTGATATTGCTCGATAGACGAAGTCGAAGTCCGTTTGTTTGTCTTTCAGATATCGGTTGGTAACTTTTTTTCTATACATGCTAGCGACCTGAAAATTGTTTTATCGCATTCAGCGCGTCAAATTACGCCGGAAACGGCCGTCTTTGTTTTGATACTGCTCGATAGACGAAGTCGATTTCCGTCTGTTTGTTTTTCAGATATCGGTTGGTATCTTTTTTTCTATACATGCTAGCGACCTAAAACTTGTTTTATCGCATTCAGCGCGTCAAATTACGCCGGAAACGGCCGTCTTTGTTTCGATATTGCTCGAAACACGAAGTCGAAGTCCGTTTGTTTGTTTTTCAGATATCGGTCGGTAACTTTTTTTCTATACATGCTAGCGAGCTAAAACTTGTTTTATCGCATTCAGCGCGTAAAATTACGCCGGAAACAGCTGTCTTTGTTTTGATATTGCTCGAAACACGAAGTCGAAGTCCGTTTGTTTGTTTTTCAGATATCGGTTGGTAACTTTTTTTCTATACATGCTAGCGACCTGAAACTTGTTTAATCGCATTTAGCGCGTCAAATTACGCCGGAAACGGCCGTCTTTGTTTTGATATTGCTCGATAGACAAAGTCGATTTCCGTTTGTTTGTTTCGTGGATATCGGTGAGTAACTTTTTTTCTATACATGCTAGCGACCTCAAACTTGTTTGATCGCGTTCAGCGCGTCAAATTACGCCGAAAACGGCCGTCTTTGTTTTGATATTGCTCGATAGACGAAGTCAAATTCCGTTTGTTTGTTTTTCAGATATCGGTTGGTAACTTTTTTTCTATACATGCTAGCGAGCTAAAACTTGTTTTATCGCATTCAGCGCGTCAAATCACGCCGGAAACGGCCGTCTTTGTTTTGATATTGCTCGATAGACGAAGTCGAAGTCCGTTTGTTTGTCTTTCAGATATCGGTTGGTAACTTTTTTTCTATACATGCTAGCGACCTGAAAATTGTTTTATCGCATTCAGCGCGTCAAATTACGCCGGAAACGGCCGTCTTTGTTTTGATACTGCTCGATAGACGAAGTCGATTTCCGTCTGTTTGTTTTTCAGATATCGGTTGGTATCTTTTTTTCTATACATGCTAGCGACCTAAAACTTGTTTTATCGCATTCAGCGCGTCAAATTACGCCGGAAACGGCCGTCTTTGTTTCGATATTGCTCGAAACACGAAGTCGAAGTCCGTTTGTTTGTTTTTCAGATATCGGTCGGTAACTTTTTTTCTATACATGCTAGCGAGCTAAAACTTGTTTTATCGCATTCAGCGCGTAAAATTACGCCGGAAACAGCTGTCTTTGTTTTGATATTGCTCGAAACACGAAGTCTAAGTCCGTTTGTTTGTTTCTCAGATATCGGTTGGTAACTTTTTTTCTATACATGCTAGCGACCTGAAACTTGTTTAATCGCATTTAGCGCGTCAAATTACGCCGGAAACGGCCGTCTTTGTTTTGATATTGCTCGATAGACAAAGTCGATTTCCGTTTGTTTGTTTCGTGGATATCGGTGAGTAACTTTTTTTCTATACATGCTAGCGACCTAAAACTTGTTTGATAGCGTTCAGCGCGTCAAATTACGCCGAAAACGGCCGTCTTTGTTTTGATATTGCTCGATAGACGAAGTCAAATTCCGTTTGTTTGTTTTTCAGATATCGGTTGGTAACTTTTTTTCTATACATGCTAGCGAGCTAAAACTTGTTTTATCGCATTCAGCGCGTCAAATCACGCCGGAAACGGCCGTCTTTGTTTTGATATTGCTCGATAGACGAAGTCGAATTCCGTTTGTTTGTTTCGTGGATATCGGTGAGTAACTTTTTTTCTATACATGCTAGCGACCTGAGACTTGTTTAATCGCATTCAGCGCGTCAAATTACGCCGGAAACGGCCGTCTTTGTTTTGATATTGCTCGATAGACAAAGTCGATTTCCGTTTGTTTGTTTCGTGGATATCGGTGAGTAACTTTTTTTCTATACATGCTAGCGACCTAAAACTTGTTTGATCGCGTTCAGCGCGTCAAATTACGCCGAAAACGGCCGTCTTTGTTTTGATATTGCTCGATAGACGAAGTCAAATTCCGTTTGTTTGTTTTTCAGATATCGGTTGGTAACTTTTTTTCTATACATGCTAGCGAGCTCAATCTTGTTTTATCGCATTCAGCGCGTCAAATTACGCCGGAAACAGCTGTCTTTGTTTTGATATTGCTCGAAACACGAAGTCTAAGTCCGTTTGTCTGTTTCTCAGATATCGGTTGGTAACTTTCTTTCTATACGTGCTAGCAACCTAAAACTTGTTTTATCGCATTCAGCGCGTCAAATTACGCCGGAAACGGCCGTCTTTGTTTTGATATTGCTCGAAACACGAAGTCGAAGTCCGTTTGTTTGTTTTTCAGATATCGGTTGGTAACTTTTTTTCTATACATGCTAGCGACCTGAAACTTGTTTAATCGCATTCAGCGCGTCAAATTACGCCGGAAACGGCCGTCTTTGTTTTGATATTGCTCGAAACACGAAGTCGAAGTCCGTTTGTTTGTTTTTCAGATATCGGATGGTAACTTTTTTTCTATACATGCTAGCGACCTGAAACTTGTTTAATCGCATTTAGCGCGTCAAATTACGCCGGAAACGGCCGTCTTTGTTTTGATATTGCTCGATAGACAAAGTCGATTTCCGTTTGTTTGTTTCGTGGATATCGGTGAGTAACTTTTTTTCTATACATGCTAGCGACCTGAAACTTGTTTAATCGCATTTAGCGCGTCAAATTACGCCGGAAACGGCCGTCTTTGTTTTGATATTGCTCGATAGACGAAGTCAAATTCCGTTTGTTTGTTTTTCAGATATCGGTTGGTAACTTTTTTTCTATACATGCTAGCGAGCTAAAACTTGTTTTATCGCATTCAGCGCGTCAAATCACGCCGGAAACGGCCGTCTTTGTTTTGATATTGCTCGATAGACGAAGTCGAAGTCCGTTTGTTTGTCTTTCAGATATCGGTTGGTAACTTTTTTTCTATACATGCTAGCGACCTGAAAATTGTTTTATCGCATTCAGCGCGTCAAATTACGCCGGAAACGGCCGTCTTTGTTTCGATACTGCTCGATAGACGAAGTCGATTTCCGTCTGTTTGTTTTTCAGATATCGGTTGGTAACTTTTTCTCTATACATGCTAGCGACCTGAAACTTGTTTTATCGCATTCAGCGCGTCAAATTACGCCGGAAACGGCCGTCTTTGTTTTGATATTGCTCGAAACACGAAGTCGAAGTCCGTTTGTTTGTTTTTCAGATATCGGTTGGTAACTTTTTTTCTATACATGCTAGCGACCTGAAACTTGTTTAATCGCATTCAGCGCGTCAAATTACGCCGGAAACGGCCGTCTTTGTTTTGATATTGCTCGAAACACGAAGTCGAAGTCCGTTTGTTTGTTTTTCAGATATCGGATGGTAACTTTTTTTCTATACATGCTAGCGACCTGAAACTTGTTTAATCGCATTTAGCGCGTCAAGTGACGCCGGAAACGGCCGTCTTTGTTTTGATATTGCTCGATAGACAAAGTCGATTTCCGTTTGTTTGTTTCGTGGATATCGGTGAGTAACTTTTTTTCTATACATGCTAGCGACCTGAAACTTGTTTAATCGCATTTAGCGCGTCAAATTACGCCGGAAACGGCCGTCTTTGTTTTGATATTGCTCGATAGACGAAGTCAAATTCCGTTTGTTTGTTTTTCAGATATCGGTTGGTAACTTTTTTTCTATACATGCTAGCGAGCTAAAACTTGTTTTATCGCATTCAGCGCGTCAAATCACGCCGGAAACGGCCGTCTTTGTTTTGATATTGCTCGATAGACGAAGTCGAAGTCCGTTTGTTTGTCTTTCAGATATCGGTTGGTAACTTTTTTTCTATACATGCTAGCGACCTGAAAATTGTTTTATCGCATTCAGCGCGTCAAATTACCCCGGAAACGGCCGTCTTTGTTTCGATACTGCTCGATAGACGAAGTCGATTTCCGTCTGTTTGTTTTTCAGATATCGGTTGGTAACTTTTTCTCTATACATGCTAGCGACCTGAAACTTGTTTTATCGCATTCAGCGCGTCAAATTACGCCGGAAACGGCCGTCTTTGTTTCGATATTGCTCGAAACACGAAGTCGAAGTCCGTTTGTTTGTTTTTCAGATATCGGTTGGTAACTTTTTTTCTATACATGCTAGCGAGCTAAAACTTGTTTTATCGCATTCAGCGCGTCAAATTACGCCGGAAACAGCTGTCTTTGTTTTGATATTGCTCGAAACACGAAGTCTAAGTCCGTTTGTTTGTTTCTCTGATATCGGTTGGTAACTTTTTTTCTATACGTGCTAGCAACCTAAAACTTGTTTTATCGCATTCAGCGCGTCAAATTACGCCGGAAACGGCCGTCTTTGTTTTGATATTGCTCGAAACACGAAGTCGAAGTCCGTTTGTTTGTTTTTCAGATATCGGTTGGTAACTTTTTTTCTATACATGCTAGCGACCTGAAACTTGTTCAATCGCATTCAGCGCGTCAAATTACGCCGGAAACGGCCGTCTTTGTTTTGATATCGCTCGAAACACGAAGTCGAAGTCCGTTTGTTTGTTTTTCAGATATCGGTTGGTAACTTTTTTTCTATACGTGCTAGCAACCTAAAACTTGTTTTATCGCATTCAGCGCGTCAAATTACGCCGGAAACGGCCGTCTTTGTTTTGATATTGCTCGAAACACGAAGTCGAAGTCCGTTTGTTTGTTTTTCAGATATCGGTTGGTAACTTTTTTTCTATACATGCTAGCGACCTGAAACTTGTTCAATCGCATTCAGCGCGTCAAATTACGCCGGAAACGGCCGTCTTTGTTTTGATATCGCTCGAAACACGAAGTCGAAGTCCGTTTGTTTGTTTTTCAGATATCGGTTGGTAACTTTTTTTCTATACATGCTAGCGACCTGAAACTTGTTTTATCGCATTTAGCGCGTCAATTTACGCCGGAAACGGCCGTCTTTGTTTCGATATTGCTCGATAGACGAAGTCAAATTCCGTTTGTTTGTTCCGTGGATATCGGTGAGTAACTTTTTTTCTATACATGCTAGCGACCTGAGACTTGTTTAATCGCATTCAGCGCGTCAAATTACGCCGGAAACGGCCGTCTTTGTTTTGATATTGCTCGATAGACAAAGTCGATTTCCGTTTGTTTGTTTCGTGGATATCGGTGAGTAACTTTTTACTCTATACATGCGAGCGACCTAAAACTTGTTTGACCGCGTTCAGCGCGTCAAATTACGCCGGAAACAGCTGTCTTTGTTTCGATATTGCTCGAAACACGAAGTCTAAGTCCGTTTGTTTGTTTCTCAGATATCGGTTGGTAACTTTTTTTCTATACATGCTAGCGACCTGAAACTTGTTCAATCGCATTCAGCGCGTCAAATTACGCCGGAAACGGCCGTCTTTGTTTTGATATTGCTCGATAGACGAAGTCGATTTCCGTTTGTTTGTTTTTCAGATATCGGTTGGTAACTTTTTTTCTATACATGCTAGCGACCTAAAACTTGTTTTATCGCATTCGGCGCGTCAAATTACGCCGGAAACGGCCGTCTTTGTTTCGATATTGCTCGAAACACGAAGTCGAAGTCCGTTTGTTTGTTTTTCAGATATCGGTTGGTAACTTTTTTTCTATACATGCTAGCGAGCTAAAACTTGTTTTATCGCATTCAGCGCGTCAAATTACGCCGGAAACATTTGTCTTTGTTTTGATATTGCTCGAAACACGAAGTCTTAGTCCGTTTGTTTGTTTCTCTGATATCGGTTGGTAACTTTTTTTCTATACGTGCTAGCAACCTAAAACTTGTTTTATCGCATTCAGCGCGTCAAATTACGCCGGAAACGGCCGTCTTTGTTTTGATATTGCTCGAAACACGAAGTCGAAGTCCGTTTGTTTGTTTTTCAGATATCGGTTGGTAACTTTTTTTCTATACATGCTAGCGACCTGAAACTTGTTCAATCGCATTCAGCGCGTCAAATTACGCCGGAAACGGCCGTCTTTGTTTTGATATTGCTCGATAGACAAAGTCGATTTCCGTTTGTTTGTTTCGTGGATATCGGTGAGTAACTTTTTTTCTATACATGCTAGCGACCTAAAACTTGTTTGATCGCGTTCAGCGCGTCAAATTACGCCGAAAACGGCCGTCTTTGTTTTGATATTGCTCGATAGACGAAGTCAAATTCCGTTTGTTTGTTTTTCAGATATCGGTTGGTAACTTTTTTTCTATACATGCTAGCGACCTAAAACTTGTTTTATCGCATTCAGCGCGTCAAATTACGCCGAAAACAGCTGTCTTTGTTTTGATATTGCTCGAAACACGAAGTCTAAGTCCGTTTGTTTGTTTCTCAGATATCGGTTGGTAACTTTTTTTCTATACGTGCTAGCAACCTAAAACTTGTTTTATCGCATTCAGCGCGTCAAATTACGCCGGAAACGGCCGTCTTTGTTTTGATATTGCTCGAAACACGAAGTCGAAGTCCGTTTGTTTGTTTTTCAGATATCGGTTGGTAACTTTTTTTCTATACATGCTAGCGACCTGAAACTTGTTCAATCGCATTCAGCGCGTCAAATTACGCCGGAAACGGCCGTCTTTGTTTTGATATTGCTCGATAGACAAAGTCGATTTCCGTTTGTTTGTTTTTCAGATATCGGTTGGTAACTTTTTTTCTATACATGCTAGCGAGCTAAAACTTGTTTTATCGCATTCAGCGCGTCAAATTACGCCGGAAACATTTGTCTTTGTTTTGATATTGCTCGAAACACGAAGTCTTAGTCCGTTTGTTTGTTTCTCTGATATCGGTTGGTAACTTTTTTTCTATACGTGCTAGCAACCTAAAACTTGTTTTATCGCATTCAGCGCGTCAAATTACGCCGGAAACGGCCGTCTTTGTTTTGATATTGCTCGAAACACGAAGTCGAAGTCCGTTTGTTTGTTTTTCAGATATCGGTTGGTAACTTTTTTTCTATACATGCTAGCGACCTGAAACTTGTTCAATCGCATTCAGCGCGTCAAATTACGCCGGAAACGGCCGTCTTTGTTTTGATATTGCTCGATAGACAAAGTCGATTTCCGTTTGTTTGTTTCGTGGATATCGGTGAGTAACTTTTTTTCTATACATGCTAGCGACCTAAAACTTGTTTGATCGCGTTCAGCGCGTCAAATTACGCCGAAAACGGCCGTCTTTGTTTTGATATTGCTCGATAGACGAAGTCGAATTCCGTTTGTTTGTTTTTCAGATATCGGTTGGTAACTTTTTTTCTATACATGCTAGCGACCTAAAACTTGTTTTATCGCATTCAGCGCGTCAAATTACGCCGAAAACAGCTGTCTTTGTTTTGATATTGCTCGAAACACGAAGTCTAAGTCCGTTTGTTTGTTTCTCAGATATCGGTTGGTAACTTTTTTTCTATACGTGCTAGCAACCTAAAACTTGTTTTATCGCATTCAGCGCGTCAAATTACGCCGGAAACGGCCGTCTTTGTTTTGATATTGCTCGAAACACGAAGTCGAAGTCCGTTTGTTTGTTTTTCAGATATCGGTTGGTAACTTTTTTTCTATACATGCTAGCGACCTGAAACTTGTTCAATCGCATTCAGCGCGTCAAATTACGCCGGAAACGGCCGTCTTTGTGTTGATATTGCTCGATAGACAAAGTCGATTTCCGTTTGTTTGTTTCGTGGATATCGGTGAGTAACTTTTTTTCTATACATGCTAGCGACCTAAAACTTGTTTGATCGCGTTCAGCGCGTCAAATTACGCCGAAAACGGCCGTCTTTGTTTTGATATTGCTCGATAGACGAAGTCAAATTCCGTTTGTTTGTTTTTCAGATATCGGTTGGTAACTTTTTTTCTATACATGCTAGCGACCTAAAACTTGTTTTATCGCATTCAGCGCGTCAAATTACGCCGAAAACAGCTGTCTTTGTTTTGATATTGCTCGAAACACGAAGTCTAAGTCCGTTTGTTTGTTTCTTAGATATCGGTTGGTAACTTTTTTTCTATACGTGCTAGCAACCTAAAACTTGTTTTATCGCATTCAGCGCGTCAAATCACGCCGGAAACGGCCGTCTTTGTTTTGATATTGCTCGATAGACGAAGTCGAAGTCCGTTTGTTTGTCTTTCAGATATCGGTTGGTAACTTTTTTTCTATACATGCTAGCGACCTGAAAATTGTTTTATCGCATTCAGCGCGTCAAATCACGCCGGAAACGGCCGTCTTTGTTTTGATATTGCTCGATAGACGAAGTCGAATTCCGTTTGTTTGTTTCGTGGATATCGGTGAGTAACTTTTTTTCTATACATGCTAGCGACCTGAGACTTGTTGATTCGCATTCAGCGCGTCAAATTACGCCGAAAACGGCCGTCTTTGTTTTGATATTGCTCGATAGACGAAGTCAAATTCCGTTTGTTTGTTTTTCAGATATCGGTTGGTAACTTTTTTTCTATACATGCTAGCGAGCTAAAACTTGTTTTATCGCATTCAGCGCGTCAAATCACGCCGGAAACGGCCGTCTTTGTTTTGATATTGCTCGATAGACGAAGTCGAAGTCCGTTTGTTTGTCTTTCAGATATCGGTTGGTCACTTTTTTTCTATACATGCTAGCGACCTGAAAATTGTTTTATCGCATTCAGCGCGTCAAATTACGCCGGAAACGGCCGTCTTTGTTTCGATACTGCTCGATAGACGAAGTCGATTTCCGTCTGTTTGTTTTTCAGATATCGGTTGGTAACTTTTTTTCTATACATGCTAGCGACCTAAAACTTGTTTTATCGCATTCAGCGCGTCAAATTACGCCGGAAACGGCCGTCTTTGTTTCGATATTGCTCGAAACACGTGGTCGAAGTCCGTTTGTTTGTTTTTCAGATATCGGTTGGTAACTTTTTTTTTATACATGCTAGCGACCTAAAACTTGTTTGATCGCGTTCAGCGCGTCAAATTACGCCGAGAACGGCCGTCTTTGTTTTGATATTGCTCGATAGACGAAGTCGAATTCCGTTTGTTTGTTTCGTGGATATCGGTGTGTAACTTTTTTTCTATACATGCTAGCGACCTGAGACTTGTTTAATCGCATTCAGCGCGTCAAATTACGCCGGAAACGGCCGTCTTTGTTTTGATATTGCTCGATAGACAAAGTCGATTTCCGTTTGTTTGTTTCGTGGATATCGGTGAGTAACTTTTTTTCTATACATGCTAGCGACCTAAAACTTGTTTGATCGCGTTCAGCGCGTCAAATTACGCCGAAAACGGCCGTCTTTGTTTTGATATTGCTCGATAGACGAAGTCAAATTCCGTTTGTTTGTTTTTCAGATATCGGTTGGTAACTTTTTTTCTATACATGCTAGCGACCTAGAACTTGTTTTATCGCATTCAGCTCGTCAAATTACGCCGGAAACGGCCGTCTTTGTTTCGATATTGCTCGAAACACGTGGTCGAAGTCCGTTTGTTTGTTTTTCAGATATCGGTTGGTAACTTTTTTTCTATACATGCTAGCGAGCTAAAAATTGTTTTATCGCATTCAGCGCGTCAAATCACGCCGGAAACGGCCGTCTTTGTTTTGATATTGCTCGATAGACGAAGTCGAAGTCCGTTTGTTTGTCTTTCAGATATCGGTTGGTCACTTTTTTTCTATACATGCTAGCGACCTGAAAATTGTTTTATCGCATTCAGCGCGTCAAATCACGCCGGAAACGGCCGTCTTTGTTTTGATATTGCTCGATAGACGAAGTCGAAGTCCGTTTGTTTGTCTTTCAGATATCGGTTGGTAACTTTTTTTCTATACATGCTAGCGACCTGAAAATTGTTTTATCGCATTCAGCGCGTCAAATCACGCCGGAAACGGCCGTCTTTGTTTTGATATTGCTCGATAGACGAAGTCGAATTCCGTTTGTTTGTTTCGTGGATATCGGTGAGTAACTTTTTTTCTATACATGCTAGCGACCTGAGACTTGTTGATTCGCATTCAGCGCGTCAAATTACGCCGAAAACGGCCGTCTTTGTTTTGATATTGCTCGATAGACGAAGTCAAATTCCGTTTGTTTGTTTTTCAGATATCGGTTGGTAACTTTTTTTCTATACATGCTAGCGAGCTAAAACTTGTTTTAACGCATTCAGCGCGTCAAATCACGCCGGAAACGGCCGTCTTTGTTTTGATATTGCTCGATAGACGAAGTCGAAGTCCGTTTGTTTGTCTTTCAGATATCGGTTGGTCACTTTTTTTCTATACATGCTAGCGACCTGAAAATTGTTTTATCGCATTCAGCGCGTCAAATTACGCCGGAAACGGCCGTCTTTGTTTCGATACTGCTCGATAGACGAAGTCGATTTCCGTCTGTTTGTTTTTCAGATATCGGTTGGTAACTTTTTTTCTATACATGCTAGCGACCTAAAACTTGTTTTATCGCATTCAGCGCGTCAAATTACGCCGGAAACGGCCGTCTTTGTTTCGATATTGCTCGAAACACGTGATCGAAGTCCGTTTGTTTGTTTTTCAGATATCGGTTGGTAACTTTTTTTCTATACATGCTAGCGAGCTAAAACTTGTTTTATCGCATTCAGCGCGTCAAATTACGCCAGAAACATTTGTCTTTGTTTTGATATTGCTCGAAACACGAAGTCTTAGTCCGTTTGTTTGTTTCTCTGATATCGGTTGGTAACTTTTTTTCTATACGTGCTAGCAACCTAAAACTTGTTTTATCGCATTCAGCGCGTCAAATTACGCCGGAAACGGCCGTCTTTGTTTTGATATTGCTCGAAACACGAAGTCGAAGTCCGTTTGTTTGTTTTTCAGATATCGGTTGGTAACTTTTTTTCTATACATGCTAGCGACCTGAAACTTGTTCAATCGCATTCAGCGCGTCAAATTACGCCGGAAACGGCCGTCTTTGTTTTGATATTGCTCGAAACACGAAGTCGAAGTCCGTTTGTTTGTTTTTCAGATATCGGTTGGTAACTTTTTTTCTATACATGCTAGCGACCTGAAACTTGTTTAATCGCATTTAGCGCGTCAAATTACGCCGGAAACGGCCGTCTTTGTTTTGATATTGCTCGATAGACGAAGTCAAATTCCGTTTGTTTGTTTTTCAGATATCGGTTGGTAACTTTTTTTCTATACATGCTAGCGAGCTAAAACTTGTTTTATCGCATTCAGCGCGTCAAATCACGCCGGAAACGGCCGTCTTTGTTTTGATATTGCTCGATAGACGAAGTCGAAGTCCGTTTGTTTGTCTTTCAGATATCGGTTGGTAACTTTTTTTCTATACATGCTAGCGACCTGAAAATTGTTTTATCGCATTCAGCGCGTCAAATTACGCCGGAAACGGCCGTCTTTGTTTCGATACTGCTCGATAGACGAAGTCGATTTCCGTCTGTTTGTTTTTCAGATATCGGTTGGTAACTTTTTCTCTATACATGCTAGCGACCTGAAACTTGTTTTATCGCATTCAGCGCGTCAAATTACGCCGGAAACGGCCGTCTTTGTTTCGATATTGCTCGAAACACGAAGTCGAAGTCCGTTTGTTTGTTTCGTGGATATCGGTGAGTAACTTTTTTTCTATACATGCTAGCGACCTGAGACTTGTTGATTCGCATTCAGCGCGTCAAATTACGCCGAAAACGGCCGTCTTTGTTTTGATATTGCTCGATAGACGAAGTCAAATTCCGTTTGTTTGTTTTTCAGATATCGGTTGGTAACTTTTTTTCTATACATGCTAGCGAGCTAAAACTTGTTTTATCGCATTCAGCGCGTCAAATCACGCCGGAAACGGCCGTCTTTGTTTTGATATTGCTCGATAGACGAAGTCGAAGTCCGTTTGTTTGTCTTTCAGATATCGGTTGGTCACTTTTTTTCTATACATGCTAGCGACCTGAAAATTGTTTTATCGCATTCAGCGCGTCAAATTACGCCGGAAACGGCCGTCTTTGTTTCGATACTGCTCGATAGACGAAGTCGATTTCCGTCTGTTTGTTTTTCAGATATCGGTTGGTAACTTTTTTTCTATACATGCTAGCGACCTAAAACTTGTTTTATCGCATTCAGCGCGTCAAATTACGTCGGAAACGGCCGTCTTTGTTTCGATATTGCTCGAAACACGTGATCGAAGTCCGTTTGTTTGTTTTTCAGATATCGGTTGGTAACTTTTTTTCTATACATGCTAGCGACCTAAAACTTGTTTGATCGCGTTCAGCGCGTCAAATTACGCCGAGAACGGCCGTCTTTGTTTTGATATTGCTCGATAGACGAAGTCGAATTCCGTTTGTTTGTTTCGTGGATATCGGTGAGTAACTTTTTTTCTATACATGCTAGCGACCTGAGACTTGTTCAATCGCATTCAGCGCGTCAAATTACGCCGGAAACGGCCGTCTTTGTTTTGATATTGCTCGATAGACAAAGTCGATTTCCGTTTGTTTGTTTCGTGGATATCGGTGAGTAACTTTTTTTCTATACATGCTAGCGACCTAAAACTTGTTTGATCGCGTTCAGCGCGTCAAATTACGCCGAAAACGGCCGTCTTTGTTTTGATATTGCTCGATAGACGAAGTCAAATTCCGTTTGTTTGTTTTTCAGATATCGGTTGGTAACTTTTTTTCTATACATGCTAGCGACCTAGAACTTGTTTTATCGCATTCAGCGCGTCAAATTACGCCGGAAACGGCCGTCTTTGTTTCGATATTGCTCGAAACACGTGGTCGAAGTCCGTTTGTTTGTTTTTCAGATATCGGTTGGTAACTTTTTTTCTATACATGCTAGCGAGCTAAAAATTGTTTTATCGCATTCAGCGCGTCAAATCACGCCGGAAACGGCCGTCTTTGTTTTGATATTGCTCGATAGACGAAGTCGAAGTCCGTTTGTTTGTCTTTCAGATATCGGTTGGTCACTTTTTTTCTATACATGCTAGCGACCTGAAAATTGTTTTATCGCATTCAGCGCGTCAAATTACGCCGGAAACGGCCGTCTTTGTTTCGATACTGCTCGATAGACGAAGTCGATTTCCGTCTGTTTGTTTTTCAGATATCGGTTGGTAACTTTTTTTCTATACATGCTAGCGACCTGAAACTTGTTTGATCGCATTCAGCGCGTCAAATTACGCCGGAAACAGCTGTCTTTGTTTTGATATTGCTCGAAACACGAAGTCTAAGTCCGTTTGTTTGTTTCTCAGATATCGGTTGGTAACTTTTTTTCTATACGTGCTAGCGACCTGAAACTTGTTTTATCGCATTCAGCGCGTCAAATTACGCCGGAAACGGCCGTCTTTGTTTTGATATTGCTCGAAACACGAAGTCGAAGTCCGTTTGTTTGTTTTCCAGTTATCGGTGGGTAACTTTTTTTCTATACATGCTAGCGACCTAAAACTTGTTTTATCGCATTCAGCCCGTCAAATTACGCCGGAAACGGCCGTCTTTGTTTTGATATTGCTCGAAACACGGAGTCGAAGTCCGTTTGTTTGTTTTCCAGTTATCGGTGAGTAACTTTTTTTCTATACATGCTAGCGACCTAAAACTTGTTTCATCGCATTCAGCGCGTCAAATTACGCCGGAAACGGTCGTCTTTGTTCTGATATTGCTCAAAACACGGAGTCGAATTCCGTTTGTTTGTTTCGTGGATATCGGTGAGTAACTTTTTTTCTATACATGCTAGCGACCTAAAACTTGTTTTATCGCATTCAGCGCGTCAAATTACGCCGGAAACAGCTGTCTTTGTTTTGATATTGCTCGAAACACGAAGTCTAAGTCCGTTTGTTTGTTTCTCAGATATCGGTTGGTAACTTTCTTTCTATACGTGCTAGCAACCTAAAACTTGTTTTATCGCATTCAGCGCGTCAAATTACGCCGGAAACAGCTGTCTTTGTTTTGATATTGCTCGAAACACGAAGTCTAAGTCCGTTTGTTTGTTTCTCTGATATCGGTTGGTAACTTTTTTTCTATACGTGCTAGCAACCTAAAACTTGTTTTATCGCATTCAGCGCGTCAAATTACGCCGGAAACGGCCGTCTTTGTTTTGATATTGCTCGAAACACGAAGTCGAAGTCCGTTTGTTTGTTTTTCAGATATCAGTTGGTAACTTTTTTTCCATACATGCTAGCGACCTGAAACTTGTTCAATCGCATTCAGCGCGTCAAATTACGCCGGAAACGGCCGTCTTTGTTTTGATATTGCTCGAAACACAAAGTCGAAGTCCGTTTGTTTGTTTTTCAGATATCGGTTGGTAACTTTTTTTCTATACATGCTAGCGACCTGAAACTTGTTTAATTGCATTTAGCGCGTCAAATTACGCCGGAAACGGCCGTCTTTGTTTTGATATTGCTCGATAGACGAAGTCAAATTCCGTTTGTTTGTTTTTCAGATATCGGTTGGTAACTTTTTCTCTATACATGCTAGCGAGCTAAAACTTGTTTTATCGCATTCAGCCCGTCAAATTACGCCGGAAACGGCCGTCTTTGTTTTGATATTGCTCGAAACACGGAGTCGAAGTCCGTTTGTTTGTTTTCCAGTTATCGGTGAGTAACTTTTTTTCTAGACATGCTAGCGAGCTAAAACTTGTTTCATCGCATTCAGCGCGTCAAATCACGCCGGAAACGGCCGTCTTTGTTTTGATATTGCTCGATAGACGAAGTCGAAGTCCGTTTGTTTGTCTTTCAGATATCGGTTGGTAACTTTTTTTCTATACATGCTAGCGACCTGAAAATTGTTTTATCGCATTCAGCGCGTCAAATTACGCCGGAAACGGCCGTCTTTGTTTCGATACTGCTCGATAGACGAAGTCGATTTCCGTCTGTTTGTTTTTCAGATATCGGTTGGTAACTTTTTCTCTATACATGCTAGCGACCTAAAACTTGTTTTATCGCATTCGGCGCGTCAAATTACGCCGGAAACGGCCGTCTTTGTTTCGATATTGCTCGAAACACGAAGTCGAAGTCCGTTTGTTTGTTTTTCAGATATCGGTTGGTAACTTTTTTTCTATACATGCTAGCGAGCTAAAACTTGTTTGATCGCATTCAGCGCGTCAAATTACGCCGGAAACAGCTGTCTTTGTTTTGATATTGCTCGAAACACGAAGTCTAAGTCCGTTTGTTTGTTTCTCAGATATCGGTTAGTAACTTTTTTTCTATACATGCTAGCGACCTGAAACTTGTTTAATCGCATTTAGCGCGTCAAATTACGCCGGAAACGGCCGTCTTTGTTTTGATATTGCTTGATAGACAAAGTCGATTTCCGTTTGTTTGTTTCGTGGATATCGGTGAGTAACTTTTTTTCTATACATGCTAGCGACCTAAAACTTGTTTGATCGCGTTCAGCGCGTCAAATTACGCCGAAAACGGCCGTCTTTGTTTTGATATTGCTCGAAAGACGAAGTCAAATTCCGTTTGTTTGGTTTTCAGATATCGGTTGGTAACTTTTTTTCTATACATGCTAGCGAGCTAAAACTTGTTTTATCGCATTCAGCGCGTCAAATCACGCCGGAAACAGCCGTCTTTGTTTTGATATTGCTCGATAGACGAAGTCGAATTCCGTTTGTTTGTTTCGTGGATATCGGTGAGTAACTTTTTTTCTATACATGCTAGCGACCTGAGACTTGTTTAATCGCATTCAGCGCGTCAAATTACGCCGGAAACGGCCGTCTTTGTTTTGATATTGCTCGATAGACAAAGTCGATTTCCGTTTGTTTGTTTCGTGGATATCGGTGAGTAACTTTTTTTCTATACATGCTAGCGACCTAAAACTTGTTTGATCGCGTTCAGCGCGTCAAATTACCTCGAAAACGGCCGTCTTTGTTTTGATATTGCTCGATAGACGAAGTCAAATTCCGTTTGTTTGTTTTTTAGATATCGGTTGGTAACTTTTTTTCTATACATGCTAGCGAGTTTAAACTTGTTTTATCGCATTCAGCGCGTCAAATTACGCCGGAAACAGCTGTCTTTGTTTTGATATTGCTCGAAACACGAAGTCTAAGTCCGTTTGTTTGTTTCTCAGATATCGGTTGGTAACTTTCTTTCTATACGTGCTAGCAACCTAAAACTTGTTTTATCGCATTCAGCGCGTCAAATTACGCCGGAAACGGCCGTCTTTGTTTTGATATTGCTCGAAACACGAAGTCGAAGTCCGTTTGTTTGTTTTTCAGATATCGGTTGGTAACTTTTTTTCTATACATGCTAGCGACCTGAAACTTGTTTAATCGCATTTAGCGCGTCAAATTACGCCGGAAACGGCCGTCTTTGTTTTGATATTGCTCGATAGACAAAGTCGATTTCCGTTTGTTTGTTTCGTGGATATCGGTGAGTAACTTTTTTTCTATACATGCTAGCGACCTCAAACTTGTTTGATCGCGTTCAGCGCGTCAAATTACGCCGAAAACGGCCGTCTTTGTTTTGATATTGCTCGATAGACGAAGTCAAATTCCGTTTGTTTGTTTTTCAGATATCGGTTGGTAACTTTTTTTCTATACATGCTAGCGAGCTAAAACTTGTTTTATCGCATTCAGCGCGTCAAATCACGCCGGAAACGGCCGTCTTTGTTTTGATATTGCTCGATAGACAAAGTCGAAGTCCGTTTGTTTGTCTTTCAGATATCGGTTGGTAACTTTTTTTCTATACATGCTAGCGACCTGAAAATTGTTTTATCGCATTCAGCGCGTCAAATTACGCCGGAAACGGCCGTCTTTGTTTTGATACTGCTCGATAGACGAAGTCGATTTCCGTCTGTTTGTTTTTCAGATATCGGTTGGTATCTTTTTTTCTATACATGCTAGCGACCTAAAACTTGTTTTATCGCATTCAGCGCGTCAAATTACGCCGGAAACGGCCGTCTTTGTTTCGATATTGCTCGAAACACGAAGTCGAAGTCCGTTTGTTTGTTTTTCAGATATCGGTCGGTAACTTTTTTTCTATACATGCTAGCGAGCTAAAACTTGTTTTATCGCATTCAGCGCGTAAAATTACGCCGGAAACAGCTGTCTTTGTTTTGATATTGCTCGAAACACGAAGTCTAAGTCCGTTTGTTTGTTTCTCAGATATCGGTTAGTAACTTTTTTTCTATACATGCTAGCGACCTGAAACTTGTTTAATCGCATTTAGCGCGTCAAATTACGCCGGAAACGGCCGTCTTTGTTTTGATATTGCTCGATAGACAAAGTCGATTTCCGTTTGTTTGTTTCGTGGATATCGGTGAGTAACTTTTTTTCTATACATGCTAGCGACCTGAAACTTGTTTAATCGCATTTAGCGCGTCAAATTACGCCGGAAACGGCCGTCTTTGTTTTGATATTGCTCGATAGACGAAGTCAAATTCCGTTTGTTTGTTTTTCAGATATCGGTTGGTAACTTTTTTTCTATACATGCTAGCGAGCTAAAACTTGTTTTATCGCATTCAGCGCGTCAAATCACGCCGGAAACGGCCGTCTTTGTTTTGATATTGCTCGATAGACGAAGTCGAAGTCCGTTTGTTTGTCTTTCAGATATCGGTTGGTAACTTTTTTTCTATACATGCTAGCGACCTGAAAATTGTTTTATCGCATTCAGCGCGTCAAATTACGCCGGAAACGGCCGTCTTTGTTTCGATACTGCTCGATAGACGAAGTCGATTTCCGTCTGTTTGTTTTTCAGATATCGGTTGGTAACTTTTTCTCTATACATGCTAGCGACCTGAAACTTGTTTAATCGCATTTAGCGCGTCAAATTACGCCGGAAACGGCCGTCTTTGTTTCGATATTGCTCGATAGACGAAGTCAAATTCCGTTTGTTTGTTCCGTGGATATCGGTGAGTAACTTTTTTTCTATACATGCTAGCGACCTGAGACTTGTTTAATCGCATTCAGCGCGTCAAATTACGCCGGAAACGGCCGTCTTTGTTTTGATATTGCTCGATAGACAAAGTCGATTTCCGTTTGTTTGTTTCGTGGATATCGGTGAGTAACTTTTTTTCTATACATGCGAGCGACCTAAAACTTGTTTGACCGCGTTCAGCGCGTCAAATTACGCCGAAAACGGCCGTCTTTGTTTTGATATTGCTCGATAGACGAAGTCAAATTCCGTTTGTTTGTTTTTCAGATATCGGTTGGTAACTTTTTTTCTATACATGCTAGCGACCTAAAACTTGTTTTATCGCATTCAGCGCGTCAAATTACGCCGGAAACGGCCGTCTTTGTTTCGATATTGCTCGAAACACGAAGTCGAAGTCCGTTTGTTTGTTTTTCAGATATCGGTTGGTAACTTTTTTTCTATACATGCTAGCAAGCTAAAACTTGTTTTATCGCATTCAGCGCGTCAAATTACGCCGGAAACAGCTGTCTTTGTTTCGATATTGCTCGAAACACGAAGTCTAAGTCCGTTTGTTTGTTTCTCAGATATCGGTTGGTAACTTTTTTTCTATACATGCTAGCGACCTGAAACTTGTTCAATCGCATTCAGCGCGTCAAATTACGATGGAAACGGCCGTCTTTGTTTTGATATTGCTCGATAGACGAAGTCGATTTCCGTTTGTTTGTTTTTCAGATATCGGTTGGTAACTTTTTTTCCATACATGCTAGCGACCTAAAACTTGTTTTATCGCATTCGGCGCGTCAAATTACGCCGGAAACGGCCGTCTTTGTTTCGATATTGCTCGAAACACGAAGTCGAAGTCCGTTTGTTTGTTTTTCAGATATCGGTTGGTAACTTTTTTTCTATACATGCTAGCGAGCTAAAACTTGTTTTATCGCATTCAGCGCGTCAAATTACGCCGGAAACATTTGTCTTTGTTTTGATATTGCTCGAAACACGAAGTCTTAGTCCGTTTGTTTGTTTCTCTGATATCGGTTGGTAACTTTTTTTCTATACGTGCTAGCAACCTAAAACTTGTTTTATCGCATTCAGCGCGTCAAATTACGCCGGAAACGGCCGTCTTTGTTTTGATATTGCTCGAAACACGAAGTCGAAGTCCGTTTGTTTGTTTTTCAGATATCGGTTGGTAACTTTTTTTCTATACATGCTAGCGACCTGAAACTTGTTCAATCGCATTCAGCGCGTCAAATTACGCCGAAAACGGCCGTCTTTGTTTTGATATTGCTCGAAACACGAAGTCGAAGTCCGTTTGTTTGTTTTTCAGATATCGGTTGGTAACTTTTTTTCTATACATGCTAGCGACCTGAAACTTGTTTAATCGCATTTAGCGCGTCAAATTACGCCGGAAACGGCCGTCTTTGTTTCGATATTGCTCGATAGACGAAGTCAAATTCCGTTTGTTTGTTTTTCAGATATCGGTTGGTAACTTTTTTTCTATACATGCTAGCGAGCTAAAACTTGTTTTATCGCATTCAGCGCGTCAAATCACGCCGGAAACGGCCGTCTTTGTTTTGATATTGCTCGATAGACGAAGTCGAAGTCCGTTTGTTTGTCTTTCAGATATCGGTTGGTAACTTTTTTTCTATACATGCTAGCGACCTGAAAATTGTTTTATCGCATTCAGCGCGTCAAATTACGCCGGAAACGGCCGTCTTTGTTTCGATACTGCTCGATAGACGAAGTCGATTTCCGTCTGTTTGTTTTTCAGATATCGGTTGGTAACTTTTTCTCTATACATGCTAGCGACCTGAAACTTGTTTTATCGCATTCAGCGCGTCAAATTACGCCGGAAACGGCCGTCTTTGTTTCGATATTGCTCGAAACACGAAGTCGAAGTCCGTTTGTTTGTTTTTCAGATATCGGTTGGTAACTTTTTTTCTATACATGCTAGCGAGCTAAAACTTGTTTTATCGCATTCAGCGCGTCAAATTACGCCGGAAACAGCTGTCTTTGTTTTGATATTGCTCGAAACACGAAGTCTAAGTCCGTTTGTTTGTTTCTCAGATATCGGTTGGTAACTTTTTCTCTATACATGCTAGCGACCTAAAACTTGTTTTATCGCATTCAGCGCGTCAAATTACGCCGGAAACGGCCGTCTTTGTTTTGATATTGCTCGAAACACGAAGTCGAAGTCCGTTTGTTTGTTTTTCAGATATCGGTTGGTAACTTTTTTTCTATACATGCTAGCGACCTGAAACTTGTTCAATCGCATTCAGCGCGTCAAATTACGCCGGAAACGGCCGTCTTTGTTTTGATATCGCTCGAAACACGAAGTCGAAGTCCGTTTGTTTGTTTTTCAGATATCGGTTGGTAACTTTTTTTCTATACATGCTAGCGACCTGAAACTTGTTTAATCGCATTTAGCGCGTCAAATTACGCCGGAAACGGCCGTCTTTGTTTCGATATTGCTCGATAGACGAAGTCAAATTCCGTTTGTTTGTTCCGTGGATATCGGTGAGTAACTTTTTTTCTATACATGCTAGCGACCTGAGACTTGTTTAATCGCATTCAGCGCGTCAAATTACGCCGGAAACGGCCGTCTTTGTTTTGATATTGCTCGATAGACAAAGTCGATTTCCGTTTGTTTGTTTCGTGGATATCGGTGAGTAACTTTTTTTCTATACATGCGAGCGACCTAAAACTTGTTTGACCGCGTTCAGCGCGTCAAATTACGCCGAAAACGGCCGTCTTTGTTTTGATATTGCTCGATAGACGAAGTCAAATTCCGTTTGTTTGTTTTTCAGATATCGGTTGGTAACTTTTTTTCTATACATGCTAGCGACCTAAAACTTGTTTTATCGCATTCAGCGCGTCAAATTACGCCGGAAACGGCCGTCTTTGTTTCGATATTGCTCGAAACACGAAGTCGAAGTCCGTTTGTTTGTTTTTCAGATATCGGTTGGTAACTTTTTTTCTATACATGCTAGCAAGCTAAAACTTGTTTTATCGCATTCAGCGCGTCAAATTACGCCGGAAACAGCTGTCTTTGTTTCGATATTGCTCGAAACACGAAGTCTAAGTCCGTTTGTTTGTTTCTCAGATATCGGTTGGTAACTTTTTTTCTATACATGCTAGCGACCTGAAACTTGTTCAATCGCATTCAGCGCGTCAAATTACGATGGAAACGGCCGTCTTTGTTTTGATATTGCTCGATAGACGAAGTCGATTTCCGTTTGTTTGTTTTTCAGATATCGGTTGGTAACTTTTTTTCCATACATGCTAGCGACCTAAAACTTGTTTTATCGCATTCGGCGCGTCAAATTACGCCGGAAACGGCCGTCTTTGTTTCGATATTGCTCGAAACACGAAGTCGAAGTCCGTTTGTTTGTTTTTCAGATATCGGTTGGTAACTTTTTTTCTATACATGCTAGCGAGCTAAAACTTGTTTTATCGCATTCAGCGCGTCAAATTACGCCGGAAACATTTGTCTTTGTTTTGATATTGCTCGAAACACGAAGTCTTAGTCCGTTTGTTTGTTTCTCTGATATCGGTTGGTAACTTTTTTTCTATACGTGCTAGCAACCTAAAACTTGTTTTATCGCATTCAGCGCGTCAAATTACGCCGGAAACGGCCGTCTTTGTTTTGATATTGCTCGAAACACGAAGTCGAAGTCCGTTTGTTTGTTTTTCAGATATCGGTTGGTAACTTTTTTTCTATACATGCTAGCGACCTGAAACTTGTTCAATCGCATTCAGCGCGTCAAATTACGCCGAAAACGGCCGTCTTTGTTTTGATATTGCTCGAAACACGAAGTCGAAGTCCGTTTGTTTGTTTTTCAGATATCGGTTGGTAACTTTTTTTCTATACATGCTAGCGACCTGAAACTTGTTTAATCGCATTTAGCGCGTCAAATTACGCCGGAAACGGCCGTCTTTGTTTCGATATTGCTCGATAGACGAAGTCAAATTCCGTTTGTTTGTTTTTCAGATATCGGTTGGTAACTTTTTTTCTATACATGCTAGCGAGCTAAAACTTGTTTTATCGCATTCAGCGCGTCAAATCACGCCGGAAACGGCCGTCTTTGTTTTGATATTGCTCGATAGACGAAGTCGAAGTCCGTTTGTTTGTCTTTCAGATATCGGTTGGTAACTTTTTTTCTATACATGCTAGCGACCTGAAAATTGTTTTATCGCATTCAGCGCGTCAAATTACGCCGGAAACGGCCGTCTTTGTTTCGATACTGCTCGATAGACGAAGTCGATTTCCGTCTGTTTGTTTTTCAGATATCGGTTGGTAACTTTTTCTCTATACATGCTAGCGACCTGAAACTTGTTTTATCGCATTCAGCGCGTCAAATTACGCCGGAAACGGCCGTCTTTGTTTCGATATTGCTCGAAACACGAAGTCGAAGTCCGTTTGTTTGTTTTTCAGATATCGGTTGGTAACTTTTTTTCTATACATGCTAGCGAGCTAAAACTTGTTTTATCGCATTCAGCGCGTCAAATTACGCCGGAAACAGCTGTCTTTGTTTTGATATTGCTCGAAACACGAAGTCTAAGTCCGTTTGTTTGTTTCTCAGATATCGGTTGGTAACTTTTTCTCTATACATGCTAGCGACCTAAAACTTGTTTTATCGCATTCAGCGAGTCAAATTACGCCGGAAACGGCCGTCTTTGTTTTGATATTGCTCGAAACACGAAGTCGAAGTCCGTTTGTTTGTTTTTCAGATATCGGTTGGTAACTTTTTTTCTATACATGCTAGCGACCTGAAACTTGTTCAATCGCATTCAGCGCGTCAAATTACGACGGAAACGGCCGTCTTTGTTTTGATATTGCTCGAAACACGTAGTCGAAGTCCGTTTGTTTGTTTTTCAGATATCGGTTGGTAACTTTTTTTCTATACATGCTAGCGAGCTAAAACTTGTTTTATCGCATTCAGCGCGTCAAATCACGCCGGAAACGGCCGTCTTTGTTTCGATATTGCTCGATAGACGAAGTCGAATTCCGTTTGTTTGTTTCGTGGATATCGGTGAGTAACTTTTTTTCTATACATGCTAGCGACCTGAGACTTGTTTAATCGCATTCAGCGCGTCAAATTACGCCGAAAACGGCCGTCTTTGTTTTGATATTGCTCGATAGACGAAGTCAAATTCCGTTTGTTTGTTTTTCAGATATCGGTTGGTAACTTTTTTTCTATACATGCTAGCGAGCTAAAAATTGTTTTATCGCATTCAGCGCGTCAAATCACGCCGGAAACGGCCGTCTTTGTTTTGATATTGCTCGATAGACGAAGTCGAAGTCCGTTTGTTTGTCTTTCAGATATCGGTTGGTCACTTTTTTTCTATACATGCTAGCGACCTGAAAATTGTTTTATCGCATTCAGCGCGTCAAATTACGCCGGAAACGGCCGTTTTTGTTTCGATACTGCTCGATAGACGAAGTCGATTTCCGTCTGTTTGTTTTTCAGATATCGGTTGGTAACTTTTTTTCTATACATGCTAGCGACCTAAAACTTGTTTTATCGCATTCAGCGCGTCAAATTACGCCGGAAACGGCCGTCTTTGTTTCGATATTGCTCGAAACACGTGGTCGAAGTCCGTTTGTTTGTTTTTCAGATATCGGTTGGTAACTTTTTTTCTATACATGCTAGCGACCTAAAACTTGTTTGATCGCGTTCAGCGCGTCAAATTACGCCGAGAACGGCCGTCTTTGTTTTGATATTGCTCGATAGACGAAGTCGAATTCCGTTTGTTTGTTTCGTGGATATCGGTGAGTAACTTTTTTTCTATACATGCTAGCGACCTGAGACTTGTTTAATCGCATTCAGCGCGTCAAATTACGCCGGAAACGGCCGTCTTTGTTTTGATATTGCTCGATAGACAAAGTCGATTTCCGTTTGTTTGTTTCGTGGATATCGGTGAGTAACTTTTTTTCTATACATGCTAGCGACCTAAAACTTGTTTGATCGCGTTCAGCGCGTCAAATTACGCCGAAAACGGCCGTCTTTGTTTTGATATTGCTCGATAGACGAAGTCAAATTCCGTTTGTTTGTCTTTCAGATATCGGTTGGTAACTTTTTTTCTATACATGCTAGCGACCTAAAACTTGTTTTATCGCATTCAGCGCGTCAAATTACGCCGGAAACAGCTGTCTTTGTTTTGATATTGCTCGAAACACGAAGTCTAAGTCCGTTTGTTTGTTTCTCAGATATCGGTTGGTAACTTTTTTTCTATACGTGCTAGCAACCTAAAACTTGTTTTATCGCATTCAGCGCGTCAAATCACGCCGGAAACGGCCGTCTTTGTTTTGATATTGCTCGATAGACGAAGTCGAAGTCCGTTTGTTTGTCTTTCAGATATCGGTTGGTAACTTTTTTTCTATACATGCTAGCGACCTGAAAATTGTTTTATCGCATTCAGCGCGTCAAATCACGCCGGAAACGGCCGTCTTTGTTTTGATATTGCTCGATAGACGAAGTCGAATTCCGTTTGTTTGTTTCGTGGATATCGGTGAGTAACTTTTTTTCTATACATGCTAGCGACCTGAGACTTGTTGATTCGCATTCAGCGCGTCAAATTACGCCGAAAACGGCCGTCTTTGTTTTGATATTGCTCGATAGACGAAGTCAAATTCCGTTTGTTTGTTTTTCAGATATCGGTTGGTAACTTTTTTTCTATACATGCTAGCGAGCTAAAACTTGTTTTATCGCATTCAGCGCGTCAAATCACGCCGGAAACGGCCGTCTTTGTTTTGATATTGCTCGATAGACGAAGTCGAAGTCCGTTTGTTTGTCTTTCAGATATCGGTTGGTAACTTTTTTTCTATACATGCTAGCGAGCTAAAACTTGTTTTATCGCATTCAGCGCGTCAAATTACGCCGGAAACAGCTGTCTTTGTTTTGATATTGCTCGAAACACGAAGTCTAAGTCCGTTTGTTTGTTTCTCAGATATCGGTTGGTAACTTTTTCTCTATACATGCTAGCGACCTAAAACTTGTTTTATCGCATTCAGCGAGTCAAATTACGCCGGAAACGGCCGTCTTTGTTTTGATATTGCTCGAAACACGAAGTCGAAGTCCGTTTGTTTGTTTTTCAGATATCGGTTGGTAACTTTTTTTCTATACATGCTAGCGACCTGAAACTTGTTCAATCGCATTCAGCGCGTCAAATTACGCCGGAAACGGCCGTCTTTGTTTTGATATTGCTCGAAACACGTAGTCGAAGTCCGTTTGTTTGTTTTTCAGATATCGGTTGGTAACTTTTTTTCTATACATGCTAGCGAGCTAAAACTTGTTTTATCGCATTCAGCGCGTCAAATCACGCCGGAAACGGCCGTCTTTGTTTCGATATTGCTCGATAGACGAAGTCGAATTCCGTTTGTTTGTTTCGTGGATATCGGTGAGTAACTTTTTTTCTATACATGCTAGCGACCTGAGACTTGTTTAATCGCATTCAGCGCGTCAAATTACGCCGAAAACGGCCGTCTTTGTTTTGATATTGCTCGATAGACGAAGTCAAATTCCGTTTGTTTGTTTTTCAGATATCGGTTGGTAACTTTTTTTCTATACATGCTAGCGACCTGAAAATTGTTTTATCGCATTCAGCGCGTCAAATCACGCCGGAAACGGCCGTCTTTGTTTTGATATTGCTCGATAGACGAAGTCGAATTCCGTTTGTTTGTTTCGTGGATATCGGTGAGTAACTTTTTTTCTATACATGCTAGCGACCTGAGACTTGTTGATTCGCATTCAGCGCGTCAAATTACGCCGAAAACGGCCGTCTTTGTTTTGATATTGCTCGATAGACGAAGTCAAATTCCGTTTGTTTGTTTTTCAGATATCGGTTGGTAACTTTTTTTCTATACATGCTAGCGAGCTAAAACTTGTTTTATCGCATTCAGCGCGTCAAATCACGCCGGAAACGGCCGTCTTTGTTTTGATATTGCTCGATAGACGAAGTCGAAGTCCGTTTGTTTGTCTTTCAGATATCGGTTGGTAACTTTTTTTCTATACATGCTAGCGAGCTAAAACTTGTTTTATCGCATTCAGCGCGTCAAATTACGCCGGAAACAGCTGTCTTTGTTTTGATATTGCTCGAAACACGAAGTCTAAGTCCGTTTGTTTGTTTCTCAGATATCGGTTGGTAACTTTTTCTCTATACATGCTAGCGACCTAAAACTTGTTTTATCGCATTCAGCGAGTCAAATTACGCCGGAAACGGCCGTCTTTGTTTTGATATTGCTCGAAACACGAAGTCGAAGTCCGTTTGTTTGTTTTTCAGATATCGGTTGGTAACTTTTTTTCTATACATGCTAGCGACCTGAAACTTGTTCAATCGCATTCAGCGCGTCAAATTACGCCGGAAACGGCCGTCTTTGTTTTGATATTGCTCGAAACACGTAGTCGAAGTCCGTTTGTTTGTTTTTCAGATATCGGTTGGTAACTTTTTTTCTATACATGCTAGCGAGCTAAAACTTGTTTTATCGCATTCAGCGCGTCAAATCACGCCGGAAACGGCCGTCTTTGTTTCGATATTGCTCGATAGACGAAGTCGAATTCCGTTTGTTTGTTTCGTGGATATCGGTGAGTAACTTTTTTTCTATACATGCTAGCGACCTGAGACTTGTTTAATCGCATTCAGCGCGTCAAATTACGCCGAAAACGGCCGTCTTTGTTTTGATATTGCTCGATAGACGAAGTCAAATTCCGTTTGTTTGTTTTTCAGATATCGGTTGGTAACTTTTTTTCTATACATGCTAGCGAGCTAAAAATTGTTTTATCGCATTCAGCGCGTCAAATCACGCCGGAAACGGCCGTCTTTGTTTTGATATTGCTCGATAGACGAAGTCGAAGTCCGTTTGTTTGTCTTTCAGATATCGGTTGGTCACTTTTTTTCTATACATGCTAGCGACCTGAAAATTGTTTTATCGCATTCAGCGCGTCAAATTACGCCGGAAACGGCCGTCTTTGTTTCGATACTGCTCGATAGACGAAGTCGATTTCCGTCTGTTTGTTTTTCAGATATCGGTTGGTAACTTTTTTTCTATACATGCTAGCGACCTAAAACTTGTTTTATCGCATTCAGCGCGTCAAATTACGCCGGAAACGGCCGTCTTTGTTTCGATATTGCTCGAAACACGTGGTCGAAGTCCGTTTGTTTGTTTTTCAGATATCGGTTGGTAACTTTTTTTCTATACATGCTAGCGACCTAAAACTTGTTTGATCGCGTTCAGCGCGTCAAATTACGCCGAGAACGGCCGTCTTTGTTTTGATATTGCTCGATAGACGAAGTCGAATTCCGTTTGTTTGTTTCGTGGATATCGGTGAGTAACTTTTTTTCTATACATGCTAGCGACCTGAGACTTGTTTAATCGCATTCAGCGCGTCAAATTACGCCGGAAACGGCCGTCTTTGTTTTGATATTGCTCGATAGACAAAGTCGATTTCCGTTTGTTTGTTTCGTGGATATCGGTGAGTAACTTTTTTTCTATACATGCTAGCGACCTAAAACTTGTTTGATCGCGTTCAGCGCGTCAAATTACGCCGAAAACGGCCGTCTTTGTTTTGATATTGCTCGATAGACGAAGTCAAATTCCGTTTGTTTGTTTTTCAGATATCGGTTGGTAACTTTTTTTCTATACATGCTAGCGACCTAAAACTTGTTTTATCGCATTCAGCGCGTCAAATTACGCCGGAAACAGCTGTCTTTGTTTTGATATTGCTCGAAACACGAAGTCTAAGTCCGTTTGTTTGTTTCTCAGATATCGGTTGGTAACTTTTTTTCTATACGTGCTAGCAACCTAAAACTTGTTTTATCGCATTCAGCGCGTCAAATCACGCCGGAAACGGCCGTCTTTGTTTTGATATTGCTCGATAGACGAAGTCGAAGTCCGTTTGTTTGTCTTTCAGATATCGGTTGGTAACTTTTTTTCTATACATGCTAGCGACCTGAAAATTGTTTTATCGCATTCAGCGCGTCAAATCACGCCGGAAACGGCCGTCTTTGTTTTGATATTGCTCGATAGACGAAGTCGAATTCCGTTTGTTTGTTTCGTGGATATCGGTGAGTAACTTTTTTTCTATACATGCTAGCGACCTGAGACTTGTTGATTCGCATTCAGCGCGTCAAATTACGCCGAAAACGGCCGTCTTTGTTTTGATATTGCTCGATAGACGAAGTCAAATTCCGTTTGTTTGTTTTTCAGATATCGGTTGGTAACTTTTTTTCTATACATGCTAGCGAGCTAAAACTTGTTTTATCGCATTCAGCGCGTCAAATCACGCCGGAAACGGCCGTCTTTGTTTTGATATTGCTCGATAGACGAAGTCGAAGTCCGTTTGTTTGTCTTTCAGATATCGGTTGGTCACTTTTTTTCTATACATGCTAGCGACCTGAAAATTGTTTTATCGCATTCAGCGCGTCAAATTACGCCGGAAACGGCCGTCTTTGTTTCGATACTGCTCGATAGACGAAGTCGATTTCCGTCTGTTTGTTTTTCAGATATCGGTTGGTAACTTTTTTTCTATACATGCTAGCGACCTAAAACTTGTTTTATCGCATTCAGCGCGTCAAATTACGCCGGAAACGGCCGTCTTTGTTTCGATATTGCTCGAAACACGTGTTCGAAGTCCGTTTGTTTGTTTTTCAGATATCGGTTGGTAACTTTTTTTTTATACATGCTAGCGACCTAAAACTTGTTTGATCGCGTTCAGCGCGTCAAATTACGCCGAGAACGGCCGTCTTTGTTTTGATATTGCTCGATAGACGAAGTCGAATTCCGTTTGTTTGTTTCGTGGATATCGGTGAGTAACTTTTTTTCTATACATGCTAGCGACCTGAGACTTGTTTAATCGCATTCAGCGCGTCAAATTACGCCGGAAACGGCCGTCTTTGTTTTGATATTGCTCGATAGACAAAGTCGATTTCCGTTTGTTTGTTTCGTGGATATCGGTGAGTAACTTTTTTTCTATACATGCTAGCGACCTAAAACTTGTTTGATCGCGTTCAGCGCGTCAAATTACGCCGAAAACGGCCGTCTTTGTTTTGATATTGCTCGATAGACGAAGTCAAATTCCGTTTGTTTGTTTTTCAGATATCGGTTGGTAACTTTTTTTCTATACATGCTAGCGACCTAGAACTTGTTTTATCGCATTCAGCGCGTCAAATTACGCCGGAAACGGCCGTCTTTGTTTCGATATTGCTCGAAACACGTGGTCGAAGTCCGTTTGTTTGTTTTTCAGATATCGGTTGGTAACTTTTTTTCTATACATGCTAGCGAGCTAAAAATTGTTTTATCGCATTCAGCGCGTCAAATCACGCCGGAAACGGCCGTCTTTGTTTTGATATTGCTCGATAGACGAAGTCGAAGTCCGTTTGTTTGTCTTTCAGATATCGGTTGGTCACTTTTTTTCTACACATGCTAGCGACCTGAAAATTGTTTTATCGCATTCAGCGCGTCAAATCACGCCGGAAACGGCCGTCTTTGTTTTGATATTGCTCGATAGACGAAGTCGAAGTCCGTTTGTTTGTCTTTCAGATATCGGTTGGTAACTTTTTTTCTATACATGCTAGCGACCTGAAAATTGTTTTATCGCATTCAGCGCGTTAAATCACGCCGGAAACGGCCGTCTTTGTTTTGATATTGCTCGATAGACGAAGTCGAATTCCGTTTGTTTGTTTCGTGGATATCGGTGAGTAACTTTTTTTCTATACATGCTAGCGACCTGAGACTTGTTGATTCGCATTCAGCGCGTCAAATTACGCCGAAAACGGCCGTCTTTGTTTTGATATTGCTCGATAGACGAAGTCAAATTCCGTTTGTTTGTTTTTCAGATATCGGTTGGTAACTTTTTTTCTATACATGCTAGCGAGCTAAAACTTGTTTTATCGCATTCAGCGCGTCAAATCACGCCGGAAACGGCCGTCTTTGTTTTGATATTGCTCGATAGTCGAAGTCAAAGTCCGTTTGTTTGTCTTTCAGATATCGGTTGGTCACTTTTTTTCTATACATGCTAGCGACCTGAAAATTGTTTTATCGCATTCAGCGCGTCAAATTACGCCGGAAACGGCCGTCTTTGTTTCGATACTGCTCGATAGACGAAGTCGATTTCCGTCTGTTTGTTTTTCAGATATCGGTTGGTAACTTTTTTTCTATACATGCTAGCGACCTAAAACTTGTTTTATCGCATTCAGCGCGTCAAATTACGCCGGAAACGGCCGTCTTTGTTTCGATATTGCTCGAAACACGTGGTCGAAGTCCGTTTGTTTGTTTTTCAGATATCGGTTGGTAACTTTTTTTCTATACATGCTAGCGACCTAAAACTTGTTTGATCGCGTTCAGCGCGTCAAATTACGCCGAGAACGGCCGTTTTTGTTTTGATATTGCTCGATAGACGAAGTCGAATTCCGTTTGTTTGTTTCGTGGATATCGGTGAGTAACTTTTTTTCTATACATGCTAGCGACCTGAGACTTGTTTAATCGCATTCAGCGCGTCAAATTACGCCGGAAACGGCCGTCTTTGTTTTGATATTGCTCGATAGACAAAGTCGATTTCCGTTTGTTTGTTTCGTGGATATCGGTGAGTAACTTTTTTTCTATACATGCTAGCGACCTAAAACTTGTTTGATCGCGTTCAGCGCGTCAAATTACGCCGAAAACGGCCGTCTTTGTTTTGATATTGCTCGATAGACGAAGTCAAATTCCGTTTGTTTGTTTTTCAGATATCGGTTGGTAACTTTTTTTCTATACATGCTAGCGACCTAGAACTTGTTTTATCGCATTCAGCGCGTCAAATTACGCCGGAAACGGCCGTCTTTGTTTCGATATTGCTCGAAACACGTGGTCGAAGTCCGTTTGTTTGTTTTTCAGATATCGGTTGGTAACTTTTTTTCTATACATGCTAGCGAGCTAAAAATTGTTTTATCGCATTCAGCGCGTCAAATCACGCCGGAAACGGCCGTCTTTGTTTTGATATTGCTCGATAGACGAAGTCGAAGTCCGTTTGTTTGTCTTTCAGATATCGGTTGGTCACTTTTTTTCTATACATGCTAGCGACCTGAAAATTGTTTTATCGCATTCAGCGCGTCAAATTACGCCGGAAACGGCCGTCTTTGTTTCGATACTGCTCGATAGACGAAGTCGATTTCCGTCTGTTTGTTTTTCAGATATCGGTTGGTAACTTTTTTTCTATACATGCTAGCGACCTAAAACTTGTTTTATCGCATTCAGCGCGTCAAATTACGCCGGAAACGGCCGTCTTTGTTTCGATATTGCTCGAAACACGTGGTCGAAGTCCGTTTGTTTGTTTTTCAGATATCGGTTGGTAACTTTTTTTCTATACATGCTAGCGACCTAAAACTTGTTTGATCGCGTTCAGCGCGTCAAATTACGCCGAGAACGGCCGTCTTTGTTTTGATATTGCTCGATGGACGAAGTCGAATTCCGTTTGTTTGTTTCGTGGATATCGGTGAGTAACTTTTTTTCTATACATGCTAGCGACCTGAGACTTGTTTAATCGCATTCAGCGCGTCAAATTACGCCGGAAACGGCCGTCTTTGTTTTGATATTGCTCGATAGACAAAGTCGATTTCCGTTTGTTTGTTTCGTGGATATCGGTGAGTAACTTTTTTTCTATACATGCTAGCGACCTATAACTTGTTTGATCGCGTTCAGCGCGTCAAATTACGCCGAAAACGGCCGTCTTTGTTTTGATATTGCTCGATAGACGAAGTCAAATTCCGTTTGTTTGTTTTTCAGATATCGGTTGGTAACTTTTTTTCTATACATGCTAGCGACCTAGAACTTGTTTTATCGCATTCAGCGCGTCAAATTACGCCGGAAACAGCTGTCTTTGTTTTGATATTGCTCGAAACACGAAGTCTAAGTCCGTTTGTTTGTTTCTCAGATATCGGTTGGTAACTTTTTTTCTATACGTGCTAGTGACCTAAAACTTGTTTTATCGCATTCAGCGCGTCAAATTACGCCGGAAACGGCCGTCTTTGTTTTGATATTGCTCGAAACACGAAGTCGAAGTCCGTTTGTTTGTTTTCCAGTTATCGGTGGGTAACTTTTTTTCTATACATGCTAGCGACCTAAAACTTGTTTTATCGCATTCAGCGCGTCAAATTACGCCGGAAACGGCCGTCTTTGTTTTGATATTGCTCGAAACACGAAGTCGAAGTCCGTTTGTTTGTTTTCCAGTTATCGGTGGGTAACTTTTTTTCTATACATGCTAGCGACCTAAAACTTGTTTTATCGCATTCAGCGCGTCAAATTACGCCGGAAACGGTCGTCTTTGTTCTGATATTGCTCAAAACACGGAGTCGAATTCCGTTTGGTTGTTTCGTGGATATCGGTGAGTAACTTTTTTTCTATACATGCTAGCGACCTAAAACTTGTTTTATCGCATTCAGCCCGTCAAATTACGCCGGAAACGGCCGTCTTTGTTTTGATATTGCTCGAAACACGGAGTCGAAGTCCGTTTGTTTGTTTTCCAGTTATCGGTGAGTAACTTTTTTTCTATACATGCTAGCGACCTAAAACTTGTTTTATCGCATTCAGCGCGTCAAATTACGCCGGAAGCGGTCGTCTTTGTTCTGATATTGCTCAAAACACGGAGTCGAATTCCGTTTGTTTGTTTCGTGGATATCGGTGAGTAACTTTTTTTCTATACATGCTAGCGACCTAAAACTTGTTTTATCGCATTCAGCGCGTCAAATTACGCCGGAAACAGCTGTCTTTGTTTTGATATTGCTCGAAACACGAAGTCTAAGTCCGTTTGTTTGTTTCTCTGATATCAATTGGTAACTTTTTTTCTATACGTGCTAGCAACCTAAAACTTGTTTTATCGCATTCAGCGCGTCAAATTACGCCGGAAACGGCCGTCTTTGTTTTGATATTGCTCGAAACACGAAGTCGAAGTCCGTTTGTTTGTTTTTCAGATATCGGTTGTTAACTTTTTTTCTATACATGCTAGCGACCTGAAACTTGTTCAATCGCATTCAGCGCGTCAAATTACGCCGGAAACGGCCGTCTTTGTTTTGATATTGCTCGAAACACGAAGTCGAAGTCCGTTTGTTTGTTTTTCAGATATCGGTTGGTAACTTTTTTTCTATACATGCTAGCGACCTAAAACTTGTTTGATCGCGTTCAGCGCGTCAAATTACGCCGAGAACGGCCGTCTTTGTTTTGATATTGCTCGATAGACGAAGTCGAATTCCGTTTGTTTGTTTCGTGGATATCGGTGAGTAACTTTTTTTCTATACATGCTAGCGACCTGAGACTTGTTTAATCGCATTCAGCGCGTCAAATTACGCCGGAAACGGCCGTCTTTGTTTTGATATTGCTCGATAAACAAAGTCGATTTCCGTTTGTTTGTTTCGTGGATATCGGTGAGTAACTTTTTTTCTATACATGCTAGCGACCTAAAACTTGTTTGATCGCGTTCAGCGCGTCGAATTACGCCGAAAACGGCCGTCTTTGTTTTGATATTGCTCGATAGACGAAGTCAAATTCCGTTTGTTTGTTTTTCAGATATCGGTTGGTAACTTTTTTTCTATACATGCTAGCGAGCTTAAACTTGTTTCATCGCATTCAGCGCGTCAAATCACGCCGGAAACGGCCGTCTTTGTTTTGATATTGCTCGATAGACGAAGTCGAAGTCCGTTTGTTTGTCTTTCAGACATCGGTTGGTAACTTTTTTTCTATACATGCTAGCGACCTAAAAATTGTTTTATCGCATTCAGCGCGTCAAATTACGCCGGAAACGGCCGTCTTTGTTTCGATACTGCTCGATAGACGAAGTCGATTTTCGTCTGTTTGTTTTTCAGATATCGGTTGGTAACTTGTTTTCTATACATGCAAGCGACCTAAAACTTGTTTTATCGCATTCAGCGCGTCAAATTACGCCGGAAACGGCCGTCTTTGTTTCGATATTGCTCGAAACACGAAGTCTAAGTCCGTTTGTTTGTTTCTCAGATATCGGTTGGTAACTTTTTTTCTATACATGCTAGCGACCTAAAACTTGTTTTATCGCATTCAGCGCGTCAAATTACGCCGGAAACGGCCGTCTTTGTTTTGATATTGCTCGAAACACGAAGTCGAAGTCCGTTTGTTTGTTTTTCAGATATCGGTTGGTAACTTTTTTTCTATACATGCTAGCGACCTAAAACTTGTTTGATCGCGTTCAGCGCGTCAAATTACGCCGAGAACGGCCGTCTTTGTTTTGATATTGCTCGATAGACGAAGTCGAATTCCGTTTGTTTGTTTCGTGGATATCGGTGAGTAACTTTTTTTCTATACATGCTAGCGACCTGAGACTTGTTTAATCGCATTCAGCGCGTCAAATTACGCCGGAAACGGCCGTCTTTGTTTTGATATTGCTCGATAAACAAAGTCGATTTCCGTTTGTTTGTTTCGTGGATATCGGTGAGTAACTTTTTTTCTATACATGCTAGCGACCTAAAACTTGTTTGATCGCGTTCAGCGCGTCAAATTACGCCGAAAACGGCCGTCTTTGTTTTGATATTGCTCGATAGACGAAGTCAAATTCCGTTTGTTTGTTTTTCAGATATCGGTTGGTAACTTTTTTTCTATACATGCTAGCGAGCTTAAACTTGTTCCATCGCATTCAGCGCGTCAAATCACGGCGGAAACGGCCGTCTTTGTTTTGATATTGCTCGATAGACGAAGTCGAAGTCCGTTTGTTTGTCTTTCAGATATCGGTTGGTAACTTTTTTTCTATACATGCTAGCGACCTGAAAATTGTTTTATCGCATTCAGCGCGTCAAATTACGCCGGAAACGGCCGTCTTTGTTTCGATATTGCTCGAAACACGAAGTCGAAGTCCGTTTGTTTGTTTTTCAGATATCGGTTGGTAACTTTTTTTCTATACATGCTAGCGAGCTGAAAATTGTTTTATCGCATTCAGCGCGTCAAATCACGCCGGAAACGGCCGTCTTTGTTTTGATATTGCTCGATAGACGAAGTCGAATTCCGTTTGTTTGTTTCGTGGATATCGGTGAGTAACTTTTTTTCTATACATGCTAGCGACCTGAGACTTGTTGATTCGCATTCAGCGCGTCAAATTACGCCGAAAACGGCCGTCTTTGTTTTGATATTGCTCGATAGACGAAGTCAAATTCCGTTTGTTTGTTTTTCAGATATCGGTGAGTAACTTTTTTTCTATACATGCTAGCGACCTAAAACTTGTTTGATCGCGTTCAGCGCGTCGAATTACGCCGAAAACGGCCGTCTTTGTTTTGATATTGCTCGATAGACGAAGTCAAATTCCGTTTGTTTGTTTTTCAGATATCGGTTGGTAACTTTTTTTCTATACATGCTAGCGAGCTTAAACTTGTTTCATCGCATTCAGCGCGTCAAATCACGCCGGAAACGGCCGTCTTTGTTTTGATATTGCTCGATAGACGAAGTCGAAGTCCGTTTGTTTGTCTTTCAGACATCGGTTGGTAACTTTTTTTCTATACATGCTAGCGACCTAAAAATTGTTTTATCGCATTCAGCGCGTCAAATTACGCCGGAAACGGCCGTCTTTGTTTCGATACTGCTCGATAGACGAAGTCGATTTTCGTCTGTTTGTTTTTCAGATATCGGTTGGTAACTTGTTTTCTATACATGCAAGCGACCTAAAACTTGTTTTATCGCATTCAGCGCGTCAAATTACGCCGGAAACGGCCGTCTTTGTTTCGATATTGCTCGAAACACGAAGTCTAAGTCCGTTTGTTTGTTTCTCAGATATCGGTTGGTAACTTTTTTTCTATACATGCTAGCGACCTAAAACTTGTTTTATCGCATTCAGCGCGTCAAATTACGCCGGAAACGGCCGTCTTTGTTTTGATATTGCTCGAAACACGAAGTCGAAGTCCGTTTGTTTGTTTTTCAGATATCGGTTGGTAACTTTTTTTCTATACATGCTAGCGACCTAAAACTTGTTTGATCGCGTTCAGCGCGTCAAATTACGCCGAGAACGGCCGTCTTTGTTTTGATATTGCTCGATAGACGAAGTCGAATTCCGTTTGTTTGTTTCGTGGATATCGGTGAGTAACTTTTTTTCTATACATGCTAGCGACCTGAGACTTGTTTAATCGCATTCAGCGCGTCAAATTACGCCGGAAACGGCCGTCTTTGTTTTGATATTGCTCGATAAACAAAGTCGATTTCCGTTTGTTTGTTTCGTGGATATCGGTGAGTAACTTTTTTTCTATACATGCTAGCGACCTAAAACTTGTTTGATCGCGTTCAGCGCGTCAAATTACGCCGAAAACGGCCGTCTTTGTTTTGATATTGCTCGATAGACGAAGTCAAATTCCGTTTGTTTGTTTTTCAGATATCGGTTGGTAACTTTTTTTCTATACATGCTAGCGAGCTTAAACTTGTTCCATCGCATTCAGCGCGTCAAATCACGGCGGAAACGGCCGTCTTTGTTTTGATATTGCTCGATAGACGAAGTCGAAGTCCGTTTGTTTGTCTTTCAGATATCGGTTGGTAACTTTTTTTCTATACATGCTAGCGACCTGAAAATTGTTTTATCGCATTCAGCGCGTCAAATTACGCCGGAAACGGCCGTCTTTGTTTCGATATTGCTCGAAACACGAAGTCGAAGTCCGTTTGTTTGTTTTTCAGATATCGGTTGGTAACTTTTTTTCTATACATGCTAGCGAGCTGAAACTTGTTTTATCGCATTCAGCGCGTCAAATTACGCCGGAAACAGCTGTCTTTGTTTTGATAATGCTCGAAACACGAAGTCTAAGTCCGTTTGTTTGTTTCTCAGATATCGGTTGGTAACTTTTTTTCTATACGTGCTAGCAACCTAAAACTTGTTTTATCGCATTCAGCGCGTCAAATTACGCCGGAAACGGCCGTCTTTGTTTTGATATTGCTCGAAACACGAAGTCGAAGTCCGTTTGTTTGTTTTTCAGATATCGGTTGGTAACTTTTTTTCTATACATGCTAGCGACCTAAAACTTGTTTGATCGCGTTCAGCGCGTCAAATTACGCCGAGAACGGCCGTCTTTGTTTTGATATTGCTCGATAGACGAAGTCGAATTCCGTTTGTTTGTTTCGTGGATATCGGTGAGTAACTTTTTTTCTATACATGCTAGCGACCTGAGACTTGTTTAATCGCATTCAGCGCGTCAAATTACGCCGGAAACGGCCGTCTTTGTTTTGATATTGCTCGATAAACAAAGTCGATTTCCGTTTGTTTGTTTCGTGGATATCGGTGAGTAACTTTTTTTCTATACATGCTAGCGACCTAAAACTTGTTTGATCGCGTTCAGCGCGTCAAATTACGCCGAAAACGGCCGTCTTTGTTTTGATATTGCTCGATAGACGAAGTCAAATTCCGTTTGTTTGTTTTTCAGATATCGGTTGGTAACTTTTTTTCTATACATGCTAGCGAGCTAAAACTTGTTTTATCGCATTCAGCGCGTCAAATCACGCCGGAAACGGCCGTCTTTGTTTTGATATTGCTCGATAGACGAAGTCGAAGTCCGTTTGTTTGTCTTTCAGTTATCGGTTGGTAACTTTTTTTCTATACATGCTAGCGACCTGAAAATTGTTTTATCGCATTCAGCGCGTCAAATTACGCCGGAAACGGCCGTCTTCGTTTCGATACTGCTCGATAGACGAAGTCGATTTCTGTCTGTTTGTTTTTCAGATATCGGTTGGTAACTTTTTCTCTATACATGCTAGCGACCTGAAACTTGTTTTATCGCATTCAGCGCGTCAAATTACGCCGGAAACGGCCGTCTTTG
The DNA here is from genome assembly GCF_021155765.1 of Diprion similis. Lineage (NCBI taxonomy): Eukaryota > Metazoa > Arthropoda > Insecta > Hymenoptera > Diprionidae > Diprion > Diprion similis. Next base: position 14,239,959 of record NC_060113.1, on the reverse strand, counting down.
TTTCGATATTGCTCGAAACACGAAGTCGAAGTCCGTTTGTTTGTTTTTCAGATATCGGTTGGTAACTTTTTTTCTATACATGCTAGCGAGCTAAAACTTGTTTTATCGCATTCAGCGCGTCAAATTACGCCGGGAACAGCTGTCTTTGTTTTGATATTGCTCGAAACACGAAGTCTAAGTCCGTTTGTTTGTTTCTCAGATATCGGTTGGTAACTTTTTCTCTATACATGCTAGCGACCTAAAACTTGTTTTATCGCATTCAGCGAGTCAAATTACGCCGGAAACGGCCGTCTTTGTTTTGATATTGCTCGAAACACGAAGTCGAAGTCCGTTTGTTTGTTTTTCAGATATCGGTTGGTAACTTTTTTTCTATACATGCTAGCGACCTGAAACTTGTTCAATCGCATTCAGCGCGTCAAATTACGCCGGAAACGGCCGTCTTTGTTTTGATATTGCTCGAAACACGTAGTCGAAGTCCGTTTGTTTGTTTTTCAGATATCGGTTGGTAACTTTTTTTCTATACATGCTAGCGAGCTAAAACTTGTTTTATCGCATTCAGCGCGTCAAATCACGCCGGAAACGGCCGTCTTTGTTTCGATATTGCTCGATAGACGAAGTCGAATTCCGTTTGTTTGTTTCGTGGATATCGGTGAGTAACTTTTTTTCTATACATGCTAGCGACCTGAGACTTGTTTAATCGCATTCAGCGCGTCAAATTACGCCGAAAACGGCCGTCTTTGTTTTGATATTGCTCGATAGACGAAGTCAAATTCCGTTTGTTTGTTTTTCAGATATCGGTTGGTAACTTTTTTTCTATACATGCTAGCGAGCTAAAAATTGTTTTATCGCATTCAGCGCGTCAAATCACGCCGGAAACGGCCGTCTTTGTTTTGATATTGCTCGATAGACGAAGTCGAAGTCCGTTTGTTTGTCTTTCAGATATCGGTTGGTCACTTTTTTTCTATACATGCTAGCGACCTGAAAATTGTTTTATCGCATTCAGCGCGTCAAATTACGCCGGAAACGGCCGTCTTTGTTTCGATACTGCTCGATAGACGAAGTCGATTTCCGTCTGTTTGTTTTTCAGATATCGGTTGGTAACTTTTTTTCTATACATGCTAGCGACCTAAAACTTGTTTTATCGCATTCAGCGCGTCAAATTACGCCGGAAACGGCCGTCTTTGTTTCGATATTGCTCGAAACACGTGGTCGAAGTCCGTTTGTTTGTTTTTCAGATATCGGTTGGTAACTTTTTTTCTATACATGCTAGCGACCTAAAACTTGTTTGATCGCGTTCAGCGCGTCAAATTACGCCGAGAACGGCCGTCTTTGTTTTGATATTGCTCGATAGACGAAGTCGAATTCCGTTTGTTTGTTTCGTGGATATCGGTGAGTAACTTTTTTTCTATACATGCTAGCGACCTGAGACTTGTTTAATCGCATTCAGCGCGTCAAATTACGCCGGAAACGGCCGTTTTTGTTTTGATATTGCTCGATAGACAAAGTCGATTTCCGTTTGTTTGTTTCGTGGATATCGGTGAGTAACTTTTTTTCTATACATGCTAGCGACCTAAAACTTGTTTGATCGCGTTCAGCGCGTCAAATTACGCCGAAAACGGCCGTCTTTGTTTTGATATTGCTCGATAGACGAAGTCAAATTCCGTTTGTTTGTCTTTCAGATATCGGTTGGTAACTTTTTTTCTATACATGCTAGCGAGCTAAAACTTGTTTTATCGCATTCAGCGCGTCAAATCACGCCGGAAACGGCCGTCTTTGTTTCGATATTGCTCGATAGACGAAGTCGAATTCCGTTTGTTTGTTTCGTGGATATCGGTGAGTAACTTTTTTTCTATACATGCTAGCGACCTGAGACTTGTTTTATCGCATTCAGCGCGTCAAATTACGCCGGAAACAGCTGTCTTTGTTTTGATATTGCTCGAAACACGAAGTCTAAGTCCGTTTGTTTGTTTCTCAGATATCGGTTGTTAACTTTTTTTCTATACGTGCTAGCAACCTAAAACTTGTTTTATCGCATTCAGCGCGTCAAATCACGCCGGAAACGGCCGTCTTTGTTTTGATATTGCTCGATAGACGAAGTCGAAGTCCGTTTGTTTGTCTTTCAGATATCGGTTGGTAACTTTTTTTCTATACATGCTAGCGACCTGAAAATTGTTTTATCGCATTCAGCGCGTCAAATCACGCCGGAAACGGCCGTCTTTGTTTTGATATTGCTCGATAGACGAAGTCGAATTCCGTTTGTTTGTTTCGTGGATATCGGTGAGTAACTTTTTTTCTATACATGCTAGCGACCTGAGACTTGTTGATTCGCATTCAGCGCGTCAAATTACGCCGAAAACGGCCGTCTTTGTTTTGATATTGCTCGATAGACGAAGTCAAATTCCGTTTGTTTGTTTTTCAGATATCGGTTGGTAACTTTTTTTCTATACATGCTAGCGAGCTAAAACTTGTTTTATCGCATTCAGCGCGTCAAATCACGCCGGAAACGGCCGTCTTTGTTTTGATATTGCTCGATAGACGAAGTCGAAGTCCGTTTGTTTGTCTTTCAGATATCGGTTGGTAACTTTTTTTCTATACATGCTAGCGAGCTAAAACTTGTTTTATCGCATTCAGCGCGTCAAATTACGCCGGAAACAGCTGTCTTTGTTTTGATATTGCTCGAAACACGAAGTCTAAGTCCGTTTGTTTGTTTCTCAGATATCGGTTGGTAACTTTTTCTCTATACATGCTAGCGACCTAAAACTTGTTTTATCGCATTCAGCGAGTCAAATTACGCCGGAAACGGCCGTCTTTGTTTTGATATTGCTCGAAACACGAAGTCGAAGTCCGTTTGTTTGTTTTTCAGATATCGGTTGGTAACTTTTTTTCTATACATGCTAGCGACCTGAAACTTGTTCAATCGCATTCAGCGCGTCAAATTACGCCGGAAACGGCCGTCTTTGTTTTGATATTGCTCGAAACACGTAGTCGAAGTCCGTTTGTTTGTTTTTCAGATATCGGTTGGTAACTTTTTTTCTATACATGCTAGCGAGCTAAAACTTGTTTTATCGCATTCAGCGCGTCAAATCACGCCGGAAACGGCCGTCTTTGTTTCGATATTGCTCGATAGACGAAGTCGAATTCCGTTTGTTTGTTTCGTGGATATCGGTGAGTAACTTTTTTTCTATACATGCTAGCGACCTGAGACTTGTTTAATCGCATTCAGCGCGTCAAATTACGCCGAAAACGGCCGTCTTTGTTTTGATATTGCTCGATAGACGAAGTCAAATTCCGTTTGTTTGTTTTTCAGATATCGGTTGGTAACTTTTTTTCTATACATGCTAGCGACCTGAAAATTGTTTTATCGCATTCAGCGCGTCAAATCACGCCGGAAACGGCCGTCTTTGTTTTGATATTGCTCGATAGACGAAGTCGAATTCCGTTTGTTTGTTTCGTGGATATCGGTGAGTAACTTTTTTTCTATACATGCTAGCGACCTGAGACTTGTTGATTCGCATTCAGCGCGTCAAATTACGCCGAAAACGGCCGTCTTTGTTTTGATATTGCTCGATAGACGAAGTCAAATTCCGTTTGTTTGTTTTTCAGATATCGGTTGGTAACTTTTTTTCTATACATGCTAGCGAGCTAAAACTTGTTTTATCGCATTCAGCGCGTCAAATCACGCCGGAAACGGCCGTCTTTGTTTTGATATTGCTCGATAGACGAAGTCGAAGTCCGTTTGTTTGTCTTTCAGATATCGGTTGGTAACTTTTTCTCTATACATGCTAGCGAGCTAAAACTTGTTTTATCGCATTCAGCGCGTCAAATTACGCCGGAAACAGCTGTCTTTGTTTTGATATTGCTCGAAACACGAAGTCTAAGTCCGTTTGTTTGTTTCTCAGATATCGGTTGGTAACTTTTTCTCTATACATGCTAGCGACCTAAAACTTGTTTTATCGCATTCAGCGAGTCAAATTACGCCGGAAACGGCCGTCTTTGTTTTGATATTGCTCGAAACACGAAGTCGAAGTCCGTTTGTTTGTTTTTCAGATATCGGTTGGTAACTTTTTTTCTATACATGCTAGCGACCTGAAACTTGTTCAATCGCATTCAGCGCGTCAAATTACGCCGGAAACGGCCGTCTTTGTTTTGATATTGCTCGAAACACGTAGTCGAAGTCCGTTTGTTTGTTTTTCAGATATCGGTTGGTAACTTTTTTTCTATACATGCTAGCGAGCTAAAACTTGTTTTATCGCATTCAGCGCGTCAAATCACGCCGGAAACGGCCGTCTTTGTTTCGATATTGCTCGATAGACGAAGTCGAATTCCGTTTGTTTGTTTCGTGGATATCGGTGAGTAACTTTTTTTCTATACATGCTAGCGACCTGAGACTTGTTTAATCGCATTCAGCGCGTCAAATTACGCCGAAAACGGCCGTCTTTGTTTTGATATTGCTCGATAGACGAAGTCAAATTCCGTTTGTTTGTTTTTCAGATATCGGTTGGTAACTTTTTTTCTATACATGCTAGCGAGCTAAAAATTGTTTTATCGCATTCAGCGCGTCAAATCACGCCGGAAACGGCCGTCTTTGTTTTGATATTGCTCGATAGACGAAGTCGAAGTCCGTTTGTTTGTCTTTCAGATATCGGTTGGTCACTTTTTTTCTATACATGCTAGCGACCTGAAAATTGTTTTATCGCATTCAGCGCGTCAAATTACGCCGGAAACGGCCGTCTTTGTTTCGATACTGCTCGATAGACGAAGTCGATTTCCGTCTGTTTGTTTTTCAGATATCGGTTGGTAACTTTTTTTCTATACATGCTAGCGACCTAAAACTTGTTTTATCGCATTCAGCGCGTCAAATTACGCCGGAAACGGCCGTCTTTGTTTCGATATTGCTCGAAACACGTGGTCGAAGTCCGTTTGTTTGTTTTTCAGATATCGGTTGGTAACTTTTTTTCTATACATGCTAGCGACCTAAAACTTGTTTGATCGCGTTCAGCGCGTCAAATTACGCCGAGAACGGCCGTCTTTGTTTTGATATTGCTGGATAGACGAAGTCGAATTCCGTTTGTTTGTTTCGTGGATATCGGTGAGTAACTTTTTTTCTATACATGCTAGCGACCTGAGACTTGTTTAATCGCATTCAGCGCGTCAAATTACGCCGGAAACGGCCGTCTTTGTTTTGATATTGCTCGATAGACAAAGTCGATTTCCGTTTGTTTGTTTCGTGGATATCGGTGAGTAACTTTTTTTCTATACATGCTAGCGACCTAAAACTTGTTTGATCGCGTTCAGCGCGTCAAATTACGCCGAAAACGGCCGTCTTTGTTTTGATATTGCTCGATAGACGAAGTCAAATTCCGTTTGTTTGTTTTTCAGATATCGGTTGGTAACTTTTTTTCTATACATGCTAGCGACCTAAAACTTGTTTTATCGCATTCAGCGCGTCAAATTACGCCGGAAACAGCTGTCTTTGTTTTGATATTGCTCGAAACACGAAGTCTAAGTCCGTTTGTTTGTTTCTCAGATATCGGTTGGTAACTTTTTTTCTATACGTGCTAGCAACCTAAAACTTGTTTTATCGCATTCAGCGCGTCAAATCACGCCGGAAACGGCCGTCTTTGTTTTGATATTGCTCGATAGACGAAGTCGAAGTCCGTTTGTTTGTCTTTCAGATATCGGTTGGTAACTTTTTTTCTATACATGCTAGCGACCTGAAAATTGTTTTATCGCATTCAGCGCGTCAAATCACGCCGGAAACGGCCGTCTTTGTTTTGATATTGCTCGATAGACGAAGTCGAATTCCGTTTGTTTGTTTCGTGGATATCGGTGAGTAACTTTTTTTCTATACATGCTAGCGACCTGAGACTTGTTGATTCGCATTCAGCGCGTCAAATTACGCCGAAAACGGCCGTCTTTGTTTTGATATTGCTCGATAGACGAAGTCAAATTCCGTTTGTTTGTTTTTCAGATATCGGTTGGTAACTTTTTTTCTATACATGCTAGCGAGCTAAAACTTGTTTTATCGCATTCAGCGCGTCAAATCACGCCGGAAACGGCCGTCTTTGTTTTGATATTGCTCGATAGACGAAGTCGAAGTCCGTTTGTTTGTCTTTCAGATATCGGTTGGTCACTTTTTTTCTATACATGCTAGCGACCTGAAAATTGTTTTATCGCATTCAGCGCGTCAAATTACGCCGGAAACGGCCGTCTTTGTTTCGATACTGCTCGATAGACGAAGTCGATTTCCGTCTGTTTGTTTTTCAGATATCGGTTGGTAACTTTTTTTCTATACATGCTAGCGACCTAAAACTTGTTTTATCGCATTCAGCGCGTCAAATTACGCCGGAAACGGCCGTCTTTGTTTCGATATTGCTCGAAACACGTGGTCGAAGTCCGTTTGTTTGTTTTTCAGATATCGGTTGGTAACTTTTTTTTTATACATGCTAGCGACCTAAAACTTGTTTGATCGCGTTCAGCGCGTCAAATTACGCCGAGAACGGCCGTCTTTGTTTTGATATTGCTCGATAGACGAAGTCGAATTCCGTTTGTTTGTTTCGTGGATATCGGTGAGTAACTTTTTTTCTATACATGCTAGCGACCTGAGACTTGTTTAATCGCATTCAGCGCGTCAAATTACGCCGGAAACGGCCGTCTTTGTTTTGATATTGCTCGATAGACAAAGTCGATTTCCGTTTGTTTGTTTCGTGGATATCGGTGAGTAACTTTTTTTCTATACATGCTAGCGACCTAAAACTTGTTTGATCGCGTTCAGCGCGTCAAATTACGCCGAAAACGGCCGTCTTTGTTTTGATATTGCTCGATAGACGAAGTCAAATTCCGTTTGTTTGTTTTTCAGATATCGGTTGGTAACTTTTTTTCTATACATGCTAGCGACCTAGAACTTGTTTTATCGCATTCAGCGCGTCAAATTACGCCGGAAACGGCCGTCTTTGTTTCGATATTGCTCGAAACACGTGGTCGAAGTCCGTTTGTTTGTTTTTCAGATATCGGTTGGTAACTTTTTTTCTATACATGCTAGCGAGCTAAAAATTGTTTTATCGCATTCAGCGCGTCAAATCACGCCGGAAACGGCCGTCTTTGTTTTGATATTGCTCGATAGACGAAGTCGAAGTCCGTTTGTTTGTCTTTCAGATATCGGTTGGTCACTTTTTTTCTACACATGCTAGCGACCTGAAAATTGTTTTATCGCATTCAGCGCGTCAAATCACGCCGGAAACGGCCGTCTTTGTTTTGATATTGCTCGATAGACGAAGTCGAAGTCCGTTTGTTTGTCTTTCAGATATCGGTTGGTAACTTTTTTTCTATACATGCTAGCGACCTGAAAATTGTTTCATCGCATTCAGCGCGTCAAATCACGCCGGAAACGGCCGTCTTTGTTTTGATATTGCTCGATAGACGAAGTCGAATTCCGTTTGTTTGTTTCGTGGATATCGGTGAGTAACTTTTTTTCTATACATGCTAGCGACCTGAGACTTGTTGATTCGCATTCAGCGCGTCAAATTACGCCGAAAACGGCCGTCTTTGTTTTGATATTGCTCGATAGACGAAGTCAAATTCCGTTTGTTTGTTTTTCAGATATCGGTTGGTAACTTTTTTTCTATACATGCTAGCGAGCTAAAACTTGTTTTATCGCATTCAGCGCGTCAAATCACGCCGGAAACGGCCGTCTTTGTTTTGATATTGCTCGATAGTCGAAGTCGAAGTCCGTTTGTTTGTCTTTCAGATATCGGTTGGTCACTTTTTTTCTATACATGCTAGCGACCTGAAAATTGTTTTATCGCATTCAGCGCGTCAAATTACGCCGGAAACGGCCGTCTTTGTTTCGATACTGCTCGATAGACGAAGTCGATTTCCGTCTGTTTGTTTTTCAGATATCGGTTGGTAACTTTTTTTCTATACATGCTAGCGACCTAAAACTTGTTTTATCGCATTCAGCGCGTCAAATTACGCCGGAAACGGCCGTCTTTGTTTCGATATTGCTCGAAACACGTGGTCGAAGTCCGTTTGTTTGTTTTTCAGATATCGGTTGGTAACTTTTTTTCTATACATGCTAGCGACCTAAAACTTGTTTGATCGCGTTCAGCGCGTCAAATTACGCCGAGAACGGCCGTTTTTGTTTTGATATTGCTCGATAGACGAAGTCGAATTCCGTTTGTTTGTTTCGTGGATATCGGTGAGTAACTTTTTTTCTATACATGCTAGCGACCTGAGACTTGTTTAATCGCATTCAGCGCGTCAAATTACGCCGGAAACGGCCGTCTTTGTTTTGATATTGCTCGATAGACAAAGTCGATTTCCGTTTGTTTGTTTCGTGGATATCGGTGAGTAACTTTTTTTCTATACATGCTAGCGACCTAAAACTTGTTTGATCGCGTTCAGCGCGTCAAATTACGCCGAAAACGGCCGTCTTTGTTTTGATATTGCTCGATAGACGAAGTCAAATTCCGTTTGTTTGTTTTTCAGATATCGGTTGGTAACTTTTTTTCTATACATGCTAGCGACCTAGAACTTGTTTTATCGCATTCAGCGCGTCAAATTACGCCGGAAACGGCCGTCTTTGTTTCGATATTGCTCGAAACACGTGGTCGAAGTCCGTTTGTTTGTTTTTCAGATATCGGTTGGTAACTTTTTTTCTATACATGCTAGCGAGCTAAAAATTGTTTTATCGCATTCAGCGCGTCAAATCACGCCGGAAACGGCCGTCTTTGTTTTGATATTGCTCGATAGACGAAGTCGAAGTCCGTTTGTTTGTCTTTCAGATATCGGTTGGTCACTTTTTTTCTATACATGCTAGCGACCTGAAAATTGTTTTATCGCATTCAGCGCGTCAAATTACGCCGGAAACGGCCGTCTTTGTTTCGATACTGCTCGATAGACGAAGTCGATTTCCGTCTGTTTGTTTTTCAGATATCGGTTGGTAACTTTTTTTCTATACATGCTAGCGACCTAAAACTTGTTTTATCGCATTCAGCGCGTCAAATTACGCCGGAAACGGCCGTCTTTGTTTCGATATTGCTCGAAACACGTGGTCGAAGTCCGTTTGTTTGTTTTTCAGATATCGGTTGGTAACTTTTTTTCTATACATGCTAGCGACCTAAAACTTGTTTGATCGCGTTCAGCGCGTCAAATTACGCCGAGAACGGCCGTCTTTGTTTTGATATTGCTCGATGGACGAAGTCGAATTCCGTTCGTTTGTTTCGTGGATATCGGTGAGTAACTTTTTTTCTATACATGCTAGCGACCTGAGACTTGTTTAATCGCATTCAGCGCGTCAAATTACGCCGGAAACGGCCGTCTTTGTTTTGATATTGCTCGATAGACAAAGTCGATTTCCGTTTGTTTGTTTCGTGGATATCGGTGAGTAACTTTTTTTCTATACATGCTAGCGACCTATAACTTGTTTGATCGCGTTCAGCGCGTCAAATTACGCCGAAAACGGCCGTCTTTGTTTTGATATTGCTCGATAGACGAAGTCAAATTCCGTTTGTTTGTTTTTCAGATATCGGTTGGTAACTTTTTTTCTATACATGCTAGCGACCTAGAACTTGTTTTATCGCATTCAGCGCGTCAAATTACGCCGGAAACAGCTGTCTTTGTTTTGATATTGCTCGAAACACGAAGTCTAAGTCCGTTTGTTTGTTTCTCAGATATCGGTTGGTAACTTTTTTTCTATACGTGCTAGTGACCTAAAACTTGTTTTATCGCATTCAGCGCGTCAAATTACGCCGGAAACGGCCGTCTTTGTTTTGATATTGCTCGAAACACGAAGTCGAAGTCCGTTTGTTTGTTTTCCAGTTATCGGTGGGTAACTTTTTTTCTATACATGCTAGCGACCTAAAACTTGTTTTATCGCATTCAGCCCGTCAAATTACGCCGGAAACGGCCGTCTTTGTTTTGATATTGCTCGAAACACGGAGTCGAAGTCCGTTTGTTTGTTTTCCAGTTATCGGTGAGTAACTTTTTTTCTATACATGCTAGCGACCTAAAACTTGTTTTATCGCATTCAGCGCGTCAAATTACGCCGGAAGCGGTCGTCTTTGTTCTGATATTGCTCAAAACACGGAGTCGAATTCCGTTTGTTTGTTTCGTGGATATCGGTGAGTAACTTTTTTTCTATACATGCTAGCGACCTAAAACTTGTTTGATCGCGTTCAGCGCGTCAAATTACGCCGAGAACGGCCGTCTTTGTTTTGATATTGCTCGATGGACGAAGTCGAATTCCGTTTGTTTGTTTCGTGGATATCGGTGAGTAACTTTTTTTCTATACATGCTAGCGACCTGAGACTTGTTTAATCGCATTCAGCGCGTCAAATTACGCCGGAAACGGCCGTCTTTGTTTTGATATTGCTCGATAGACAAAGTCGATTTCCGTTTGTTTGTTTCGTGGATATCGGTGAGTAACTTTTTTTCTATACATGCTAGCGACCTATAACTTGTTTGATCGCGTTCAGCGCGTCAAATTACGCCGAAAACGGCCGTCTTTGTTTTGATATTGCTCGATAGACGAAGTCAAATTCCGTTTGTTTGTTTTTCAGATATCGGTTGGTAACTTTTTTTCTATACATGCTAGCGACCTAGAACTTGTTTTATCGCATTCAGCGCGTCAAATTACGCCGGAAACAGCTGTCTTTGTTTTGATATTGCTCGAAACACGAAGTCTAAGTCCGTTTGTTTGTTTCTCAGATATCGGTTGGTAACTTTTTTTCTATACGTGCTAGTGACCTAAAACTTGTTTTATCGCATTCAGCGCGTCAAATTACGCCGGAAACGGCCGTCTTTGTTTTGATATTGCTCGAAACACGAAGTCGAAGTCCGTTTGTTTGTTTTCCAGTTATCGGTGGGTAACTTTTTTTCTATACATGCTAGCGACCTAAAACTTGTTTTATCGCATTCAGCCCGTCAAATTACGCCGGAAACGGCCGTCTTTGTTTTGATATTGCTCGAAACACGGAGTCGAAGTCCGTTTGTTTGTTTTCCAGTTATCGGTGAGTAACTTTTTTTCTATACATGCTAGCGACCTAAAACTTGTTTTATCGCATTCAGCGCGTCAAATTACGCCGGAAGCGGTCGTCTTTGTTCTGATATTGCTCAAAACACGGAGTCGAATTCCGTTTGTTTGTTTCGTGGATATCGGTGAGTAACTTTTTTTCTATACATGCTAGCGACCTAAAACTTGTTTTATCGCATTCAGCGCGTCAAATTACGCCGGAAACAGCTGTCTTTGTTTTGATATTGCTCGAAACACGAAGTCTAAGTCCGTTTGTTTGTTTCTCTGATATCAATTGGTAACTTTTTTTCTATACGTGCTAGCAACCTAAAACTTGTTTTATCGCATTCAGCGCGTCAAATTACGCCGGAAACGGCCGTCTTTGTTTTGATATTGCTCGAAACACGAAGTCGAAGTCCGTTTGTTTGTTTTTCAGATATCGGTTGTTAACTTTTTTTCTATACATGCTAGCGACCTGAAACTTGTTCAATCGCATTCAGCGCGTCAAATTACGCCGGAAACGGCCGTCTTTGTTTTGATATTGCTCGAAACACGAAGTCGAAGTCCGTTTGTTTGTTTTTCAGATATCGGTTGGTAACTTTTTTTCTATACATGCTAGCGACCTGAAACTTGTTTAATCGCATTTAGCGCGTCAAATTACGCCGGAAACGGCCGTCTTTGTTTTGATATTGCTCGATAGACGAAGTCAAATTCCGTTTGTTTGTTTTTCAGATATCGGTTGGTAACTTTTTTTCTATACATGCTAGCGAGCTAAAACTTGTTTCATTGCATTCAGCGCGTCAAATCACGCCGGAAACGGCCGTCTTTGTTTTGATATTGCTCGAAACACGAAGTCGAAGTCCGTTTGTTTGTTTTTCAGATATCGGTTGGTAACTTTTTTTCTATACATGCTAGCGACCTAAAACTTGTTTGATCGCGTTCAGCGCGTCAAATTACGCCGAGAACGGCCGTCTTTGTTTTGATATTGCTCGATAGACGAAGTCGAATTCCGTTTGTTTGTTTCGTGGATATCGGTGAGTAACTTTTTTTCTATACATGCTAGCGACCTGAGACTTGTTTAATCGCATTCAGCGCGTCAAATTACGTCGGAAACGGCCGTCTTTGTTTTGATATTGCTCGATAAACAAAGTCGATTTCCGTTTGTTTGTTTCGTGGATATCGGTGAGTAACTTTTTTTCTATACATGCTAGCGACCTAAAACTTGTTTGATCGCGTTTAGCGCGTCGAATTACGCCGAAAACGGCCGTCTTTGTTTTGATATTGCTCGATAGACGAAGTCAAATTCCGTTTGTTTGTTTTTCAGATATCGGTTGGTAACTTTTTTTCTATACATGCTAGCGAGCTTAAACTTGTTTCATCGCATTCAGCGCGTCAAATCACGCCGGAAACGGCCGTCTTTGTTTTGATATTGCTCGATAGACGAAGTCGAAGTCCGTTTGTTTGTCTTTCAGATATCGGTTGGTAACTTTTTTTCTATACATGCTAGCGACCTAAAAATTGTTTTATCGCATTCAGCGCGTCAAATTACGCCGGAAACGGCCGTCTTTGTTTCGATACTGCTCGATAGACGAAGTCGATTTTCGTCTGTTTGTTTTTCAGATATCGGTTGGTAACTTGTTTTCTATACATGCAAGCGACCTAAAACTTGTTTTATCGCATTCAGCGCGTCAAATTACGCCGGAAACGGCCGTCTTTGTTTCGATATTGCTCGAAACACGAAGTCTAAGTCCGTTTGTTTGTTTCTCAGATATCGGTTGGTAACTTTTTTTCTATACATGCTAGCGACCTAAAACTTGTTTTATCGCATTCAGCGCGTCAAATTACGCCGGAAACGGCCGTCTTTGTTTTGATATTGCTCGAAACACGAAGTCGAAGTCCGTTTGTTTGTTTTTCAGATATCGGTTGGTAACTTTTTTTCTATACATGCTAGCGACCTAAAACTTGTTTGATCGCGTTCAGCGCGTCAAATTACGCCGAGAACGGCCGTCTTTGTTTTGATATTGCTCGATAGACGAAGTCGAATTCCGTTTGTTTGTTTCGTGGATATCGGTGAGTAACTTTTTTTCTATACATGCTAGCGACCTGAGACTTGTTTAATCGCATTCAGCGCGTCAAATTACGCCGGAAACGGCCGTCTTTGTTTTGATATTGCTCGATAAACAAAGTCGATTTCCGTTTGTTTGTTTCGTGGATATCGGTGAGTAACTTTTTTTCTATACATGCTAGCGACCTAAAACTTGTTTGATCGCGTTCAGCGCGTCAAATTACGCCGAAAACGGCCGTCTTTGTTTTGATATTGCTCGATAGACGAAGTCAAATTCCGTTTGTTTGTTTTTCAGATATCGGTTGGTAACTTTTTTTCTATACATGCTAGCGAGCTTAAACTTGTTTCATCGCATTCAGCGCGTCAAATCACGGCGGAAACGGCCGTCTTTGTTTTGATATTGCTCGATAGACGAAGTCGAAGTCCGTTTGTTTGTCTTTCAGATATCGGTTGGTAACTTTTTTTCTATACATGCTAGCGACCTGAAAATTGTTTTATCGCATTCAGCGCGTCAAATTACGCCGGAAACGGCCGTCTTTGTTTCGATATTGCTCGAAACACGAAGTCGAAGTCCGTTTGTTTGTTTTTCAGATATCGGTTGGTAACTTTTTTTCTATACATGCTAGCGAGCTAAAACTTGTTTTATCGCATTCAGCGCGTCAAATTACGCCGGAAACAGCTGTCTTTGTTTTGATATTGCTCGAAACACGAAGTCTAAGTCCGTTTGTTTGTTTCTCAGATATCGGTTGGTAACTTTTTTTCTATACGTGCTAGCAACCTAAAACTTGTTTTATCGCATTCAGCGCGTCAAATTACGCCGGAAACGGCCGTCTTTGTTTTGATATTGCTCGAAACACGAAGTCGAAGTCCGTTTGTTTGTTTTTCAGATATCGGTTGGTAACTTTTTTTCTATACATGCTAGCGACCTAAAACTTGTTTGATCGCGTTCAGCGCGTCAAATTACGCCGAGAACAGCCGTCTTTGTTTTGATATTGCTCGATAGACGAAGTCGAATTCCGTTTGTTTGTTTCGTGGATATCGGTGAGTAACTTTTTTTCTATACATGCTAGCGACCTGAGACTTGTTTAATCGCATTCAGCGCGTCAAATTACGCCGGAAACGGCCGTCTTTGTTTTGATATTGCTCGATAAACAAAGTCGATTTCCGTTTGTTTGTTTCGTGGATATCGGTGAGTAACTTTTTTTCTATACATGCTAGCGACCTAAAACTTGTTTGATCGCGTTCAGCGCGTCAAATTACGCCGAAAACGGCCGTCTTTGTTTTGATATTGCTCGATAGACGAAGTCAAATTCCGTTTGTTTGTTTTTCAGATATCGGTTGGTAACTTTTTTTCTATACATGCTAGCGAGCTTAAACTTGTTTCATCGCATTCAGCGCGTCAAATCACGGCGGAAACGGCCGTCTTTGTTTTGATATTGCTCGATAGACGAAGTCGAAGTCCGTTTGTTTGTCTTTCAGATATCGGTTGGTAACTTTTTTTCTATACATGCTAGCGACCTGAAAATTGTTTTATCGCATTCAGCGCGTCAAATTACGCCGGAAACGGCCGTCTTTGTTTCGATACTGCTCGATAGACGAAGTCGATTTTCGTCTGTTTGTTTTTCAGATATCGGTTGGTAACTTGTTTTCTATACATGCTAGCGACCTAAAACTTGTTTCATCGCATTCAGCGCGTCAAATTACGCCGGAAACGGCCGTCTTTGTTTCAATATTGCTCGAAACACGAAGTCTAAGTCCGTTTGTTTGTTTCTCAGATATCGGTTGGTAACTTTTTTTCTATACATGCTAGCGACCTAAAACTTGTTTTATCGCATTCAGCGCGTCAAATTACGCCGGAAACAGCTGTCTTTGTTTTGATATTGCTCGAAACACGAAGTCTAAGTCCGTTTGTTTGTTTCTCAGATATCGGTTGGTAACTTTTTTTCTATACGTGCTAGCAACCTAAAACTTGTTTTATCGCATTCAGCGCGTCAAATTACGCCGGAAACGGCCGTCTTTGTTTTGATATTGCTCGAAACACGAAGTCGAAGTCCGTTTGTTTGTTTTTCAGATATCGGTTGGTAACTTTCTTTCCATACATGCTAGCGACCTAAAACTTGTTTGATCGCGTTCAGCGCGTCAAATTACGCCGAGAACGGCCGTCTTTGTTTTGATATTGCTCGATAGACGAAGTCGAATTCCGTTTGTTTGTTTCGTGGATATCGGTGAGTAACTTTTTTTCTATACATGCTAGCGACCTGAGACTTGTTTAATCGCATTCAGCGCGTCAAATTACGCCGGAAACGGCCGTCTTTGTTTTGATATTGCTCGATAAACAAAGTCGATTTCCGTTTGTTTGTTTCGTGGATATCGGTGAGTAACTTTTTTTCTATACATGCTAGCGACCTAAAACTTGTTTGATCGCGTTCAGCGCGTCAAATTACGCCGAAAACGGCCGTCTTTGTTTTGATATTGCTCGATAGACGAAGTCAAATTCCGTTTGTTTGTTTTTCAGATATCGGTTGGTAACTTTTTTTCTATACATGCTAGCGAGCTTAAACTTGTTTCATCGCATTCAGCGCGTCAAATCAGGCCGGAAACGGCCGTCTTTGTTTTGATATTGCTCGATAGACGAAGTCGAAGTCCGTTTGTTTGTCTTTCAGATATCGGTTGGTAACTTTTTTTCTATACATGCTAGCGACCTAAAAATTGTTTTATCGCATTCAGCGCGTCAAATTACGCCGTAAACGGCCGTCTTTGTTTCGATACTGCTCGATAGACGAAGTCGATTTTCGTCTGTTTGTTTTTCAGATATCGGTTGGTAACTTGTTTTCTATACATGCTAGCGACCTAAAACTTGTTTTATCGCATTCAGCGCGTCAAATTACGCCGGAAACGGCCGTCTTTGTTTCGATAATGCTCGAAACACGAAGTCGAAGTCCGTTTGTTTGTTTCTCAGATATCGGTTGGTAACTTTTTTTCTATACATGCTAGCGAGCTAAAACTTGTTTTATCGCATTCAGCGCGTCAAATTACGCCGGAAACAGCTGTCTTTGTTTTGATATTGCTCGAAACACGAAGTCTAAGTCCGTTTGTTTGTTTTTCAGATATCGGTTGGTAATTTTTTTTCTATACATGCTAGCGAGCTAAAACTTGTTTTATCGCATTCAGCGCGTCAAATTACGCCGAAAACAGCTGTCTTTGTTTTGATATTGCTCGAAACACGAAGTCTAAGTCCGTCTGTTTGTTTCTCAGATATCGGTTGGTAACTTTCTTTCTATACGTGCTAGCAACCTAAAACTTGTTTGATCGCGTTCAGCGCGTCAAATTACGCCGAGAACGGCCGTCTTTGTTTTGATATTGCTCGATAGACGAAGTCGAATTTCGTTTGTTTGTTTCGTGGATATCGGTGAGTAACTTTTTTTTTATACATGCTAGCGACCTGAGACTTGTTTAATCGCATTCAGCGCGTCAAATTACGCCGGAAACGGCCGTCTTTGTTTTGATATTGCTCGATAGACAAAGTCGATTTCCGTTTGTTTGTTTCGTGGATATCGGTGAGTAACTTTTTTTCTATACATGCTAGCGACCTAAAACTTGTTTGATCGCGTTCAGCGCGTCAAATTACGCCGAAAACGGCCGTCTTTGTTTTGATATTGCTCGATAGACGAAGTCAAATTCCGTTCGTTTGTTTTTCAGATATCGGTTGGTAACTTTTTTTCTATACATGCTAGCGAGCTAAAACTTGTTTTATCGCATTCAGCGCGTCAAATCACGCCGGAAACGGCCGTCTTTGTTTTGATATTGCTCGATAGACGAAGTCGAAGTCCGTTTGTTTGTCTTTCAGATATCGGTTGGTAACTTTTTTTCTATACATGCTAGCGACCTGAAAATTGTTTTATCGCATTCAGCGCGTCAAATTACGCCGGAAACGGCCGTCTTTGTTTTGATATTGCTCGAAACACGAAGTCGAAGTCCGTTTGTTTGTTTTTCAGATATCGGTTGGTAACTTTTTTTCTATACATGCTAGCGACCTAAAACTTGTTTGATCGCGTTCAGCGCGTCAAATTACGCCGAGAACGGCCGTCTTTGTTTTGATATTGCTCGATAGACGAAGTCGAATTTCGTTTGTTTGTTTCGTGGATATCGGTGAGTAACTTTTTTTTTATACATGCTAGCTACCTGAGACTTGTTTAATCGCATTCAGCGCGTCAAATTACGCCGGAAACGGCCGTCTTTGTTTTGATATTGCTCGATAGACAAAGTCGATTTCCGTTTGTTTGTTTCGTGGATATCGGTGAGTAACTTTTTTTCTATACATGCTAGCGACCTAAAACTTGTTTGATCGCGTTCAGCGCGTCAAATTACGCCGAAAACGGCCGTCTTTGTTTTGATATTGCTCGATAGACGAAGTCAAATTCCGTTCGTTTGTTTTTCAGATATCGGTTGGTAACTTTTTTTCTATACATGCTAGCGAGCTAAAACTTGTTTTATCGCATTCAGCGCGTCAAATCACGCCGGAAACGGCCGTCTTTGTTTTGATATTGCTCGATAGACGAAGTCGAAGTCCGTTTGTTTGTCTTTCAGATATCGGTTGGTAACTTATTTTCTATACATGCTAGCGACCTGAAAATTGTTTTATCGCATTCAGCGCGTCAAATGACGCCGGAAACGGCCGTCTTTGTTTCGATACTGCTCGATAGACGAAGTCGATTTCCGTCCGTTTGTTTTTCAGATATCGGTTGGTAACTTTTTTTCTATACATGCTAGCGACCTAAAACTTGTTTTATCGCATTCAGCGCGTCAAATTACGCCGAAAACGGCCGTCTTTGTTTTGATATTGCTCGATAGACGAAGTCAAATTCCGTTTGTTTGTTTTTCAGATATCGGTTGGTAACTTTTTTTCTATACATGCTAGCGAGCTTAAACTTGTTTCATCGCATTCAGCGCGTCAAATCACGCCGGAAACGGCCGTCTTTGTTTTGATATTGCTCGATAGACGAAGTCGAAGTCCGTTTGTTTGTCTTTCAGATATCGGTTGGTAACTTTTTTTCTATACATGCTAGCGACCTAAAAATTGTTTTATCGCATTCAGCGCGTCAAATTACGCCGTAAACGGCCGTCTTTGTTTCGATACTGCTCGATAGACGAAGTCGATTTTCGTCTGTTTGTTTTTCAGATATCGGTTGGTAACTTGTTTTCTATACATGCTAGCGACCTAAAACTTGTTTTATCGCATTCAGCGCGTCAAATTACGCCGGAAACGGCCGTCTTTGTTTCGATAATGCTCGAAACACGAAGTCGAAGTCCGTTTGTTTGTTTCTCAGATATCGGTTGGTAACTTTTTTTCTATACATGCTAGCGAGCTAAAACTTGTTTTATCGCATTCAGCGCGTCAAATTACGCCGGAAACAGCTGTCTTTGTTTTGATATTGCTCGAAACACGAAGTCTAAGTCCGTTCGTTTGTTTCTCAGATATCGGTTGGTAACTTTTTTTCTATACGTGCTAGCAACCTAAAACTTGTTTTATCGCATTCAGCGCGTCAAATTACGCCGGAAACGGCCGTCTTTGTTTTGATATTGCTCGAAACACGAAGTCGAAGTCCGTTTGTTTGTTTTTCAGATATCGGTTGGTAACTTTTTTTCTATACATGCTAGCGACCTAAAACTTGTTTTATCGCATTCAGCGCGTCAAATTACGCCGGAAACGGCCGTCTTTGTTTTGATATTGCTCGAAACACGAAGTCGAAGTCCGTTTGTTTGTTTTTCAGATATCGGTTGATAACTTTTTTTCTATACATGCTAGCGACCTAAAACTTGTTTTATCGCATTCAGCGCGTCAAATTACGCCGGAAACGGCCGTCTTTGTTTCGATATTGCTCGAAACACGAAGTCGAAGTCCGTTTGTTTGTTTTTCAGATATCGGTTGGTAACTTTTTTTCTATACATGCTAGCGAGCTAAAACTTGTTTTATCGCATTCAGCGCGTCAAATTACGCCGAAAACAGCTGTCTTTGTTTTGATATTGCTCGAAACACGAAGTCTAAGTCCGTCTGTTTGTTTCTCAGATATCGGTTGGTAACTTTCTTTCTATACGTGCTAGCAACCTAAAACTTGTTTTATCGCATTCAGCGCGTCAAATTACGCCGGAAACGGCCGTCTTTGTTTTGATATTGCTCGAAACACGAAGTCGAAGTCCGTTTGTTTGTTTTTCAGATATCGGTTGGTAACTTTTTTTCTATACATGCTAGCGACCTAAAACTTGTTTGATCGCGTTCAGCGCGTCAAATTACGCCGAGAACGGCCGTCTTTGTTTTGATATTGCTCGATAGACGAAGTCGAATTTCGTTTGTTTGTTTCGTGGATATCGGTGAGTAACTTTTTTTTTATACATGCTAGCGACCTGAGACTTGTTTAATCGCATTCAGCGCGTCAAATTACGCCGGAAACGGCCGTCTTTGTTTTGATATTGCTCGATAGACAAAGTCGATTTCCGTTTGTTTGTTTCGTGGATATCGGTGAGTAACTTTTTTTCTATACATGCTAGCGACCTAAAACTTGTTTGATCGCGTTCAGCGCGTCAAATTACGCCGAAAACGGCCGTCTTTGTTTTGATATTGCTCGATAGACGAAGTCAAATTCCGTTCGTTTGTTTTTCAGATATCGGTTGGTAACTTTTTTTCTATACATGCTAGCGAGCTAAAACTTGTTTTATCGCATTCAGCGCGTCAAATCACGCCGGAAACGGCCGTCTTTGTTTTGATATTGCTTGATAGACGAAGTCGAAGTCCGTTTGTTTGTCTTTCAGATATCGGTTGGTAACTTTTTTTCTATACATGCTAGCGACCTGAAAATTGTTTTATCGCATTCAGCCCGTCAAATGACGCCGGAAACGGCCGTCTTTGTTTCGATACTGCTCGATAGACGAAGTCGATTTCCGTCCGTTTGTTTTTCAGATATCGGTTGGTAACTTTTTTTCTATACATGCTAGCGACCTAAAACTTGTTTTATCGCATTCAGCGCGTCAAATTACGCCGGAAACGGCCGTCTTTGTTTCGATATTGCTCGAAACACGAAGTCGAAGTCCGTTTGTTTGTTTTTCAGATATCGGTTGGTAACTTTTTTTCTATACATGCTAGCGAGCTAAAACTTGTTTTATCGCATTCAGCGCGTCAAATTACGCCAGAAACAGCTGTCTTTGTTTTGATATTGCTCGAAACACGAAGTCTAAGTCCGTTTGTTTGTTTCTCAGATATCGGTTGGTAACTTTTTTTCTATACGTGCTAGCAACCTAAAACTTGTTTTATCGCATTCAGCGCGTCAAATTACGCCGGAAACGGCCGTCTTTGTTTTGATATTGCTCGAAACACGAAGTCGAAGTCCGTTTGTTTGTTTTTCAGATATCGGTTGGTAACTTTTTTTCTATACATGCTAGCGACCTAAAACTTGTTTGATCGCGTTCAGCGCGTCAAATTACGCCGAGAACGGCCGTCTTTGTTTTGATATTGCTCGATAGACGAAGTCGAATTCCGTTTGTTTGTTTCGTGGATATCGGTGAGTAACTTTTTTTCTATACATGCTAGCGACCTGAGACTTGTTTAATCGCATTCAGCGCGTCAAATTACGCCGGAAACGGCCGTCTTTGTTTTGATATTGCTCGATAAACAAAGTCGATTTCCGTTTGTTTGTTTCGTGGATATCGGTGAGTAACTTTTTTTCTATACATGCTAGCGACCTAAAACTTGTTTGATCGCGTTCAGCGCGTCAAATTACGCCGAAAACGGCCGTCTTTGTTTTGATATTGCTCGATAGACGAAGTCAAATTCCGTTTGTTTGTTTTTCAGATATCGGTTGGTAACTTTTTTTCTATACATGCTAGCGAGCTTAAACTTGTTTCATCGCATTCAGCGCGTCAAATCACGGCGGAAACGGCCGTCTTTGTTTTGATATTGCTCGATAGACGAAGTCGAAGTCCGTTTGTTTGTCTTTCAGATATCGGTTGGTAACTTTTTTTCTATACATGCTAGCGACCTGAAAATTGTTTTATCGCATTCAGCGCGTCAAATTACGCCGGAAACGGCCGTCTTTGTTTCGATACTGCTCGATAGACGAAGTCGATTTTCGTCTGTTTGTTTTTCAGATATCGGTTGGTAACTTGTTTTCTATACATGCTAGCGACCTAAAACTTGTTTTATCGCATTCAGCGCGTCAAATTACGCCGGAAACGGCCGTCTTTGTTTCGATATTGCTCGAAACACGAAGTCTAAGTCCGTTTGTTTGTTTCTCAGATATCGGTTGGTAACTTTTTTTCTATACATGCTAGCGACCTAAAACTTGTTTTATCGCATTCAGCGCGTCAAATTACGCCGGAAACAGCTGTCTTTGTTTTGATATTGCTCGAAACACGAAGTCTAAGTCCGTTTGTTTGTTTCTCAGATATCGGTTGGTAACTTTTTTTCTATACGTGCTAGCAACCTAAAACTTGTTTTATCGCATTCAGCGCGTCAAATTACGCCGGAAACGGCCGTCTTTGTTTTGATATTGCTCGAAACACGAAGTCGAAGTCCGTTTGTTTGTTTTTCAGATATCGGTTGTTAACTTTTTTTCTATACATGCTAGCGACCTGAAACTTGTTCAATCGCATTCAGCGCGTCAAATTACGCCGGAAACGGCCGTCTTTGTTTTGATATTGCTCGAAACACGAAGTCGAAGTCCGTTTGTTTGTTTTTCAGATATCGGTTGGTAACTTTTTTTCTATACATGCTAGCGACCTGAAACTTGTTTAATCGCATTTAGCGCGTCAAATTACGCCGGAAACGGCCGTCTTTGTTTTGATATTGCTCGATAGACGAAGTCAAATTCCGTTTGTTTGTTTTTCAGATATCGGTTGGTAACTTTTTTTCTATACATGCTAGCGAGCTAAAACTTGTTTCATCGCATTCAGCGCGTCAAATCACGCCGGAAACGGCCGTCTTTGTTTTGATATTGCTCGAAACACGAAGTCGAAGTCCGTTTGTTTGTTTTTCAGATATCGGTTGGTAACTTTTTTTCTATACATGCTAGCGACCTAAAACTTGTTTGATCGCGTTCAGCGCGTCAAATTACGCCGAGAACGGCCGTCTTTGTTTTGATATTGCTCGATAGACGAAGTCGAATTCCGTTTGTTTGTTTCGTGGATATCGGTGAGTAACTTTTTTTCTATACATGCTAGCGACCTGAGACTTGTTTAATCGCATTCAGCGCGTCAAATTACGTCGGAAACGGCCGTCTTTGTTTTGATATTGCTCGATAAACAAAGTCGATTTCCGTTTGTTTGTTTCGTGGATATCGGTGAGTAACTTTTTTTCTATACATGCTAGCGACCTAAAACTTGTTTGATCGCGTTTAGCGCGTCGAATTACGCCGAAAACGGCCGTCTTTGTTTTGATATTGCTCGATAGACGAAGTCAAATTCCGTTTGTTTGTTTTTCAGATATCGGTTGGTAACTTTTTTTCTATACATGCTAGCGAGCTTAAACTTGTTTCATCGCATTCAGCGCGTCAAATCACGCCGGAAACGGCCGTCTTTGTTTTGATATTGCTCGATAGACGAAGTCGAAGTCCGTTTGTTTGTCTTTCAGATATCGGTTGGTAACTTTTTTTCTATACATGCTAGCGACCTAAAAATTGTTTTATCGCATTCAGCGCGTCAAATTACGCCGGAAACGGCCGTCTTTGTTTCGATACTGCTCGATAGACGAAGTCGATTTTCGTCTGTTTGTTTTTCAGATATCGGTTGGTAACTTGTTTTCTATACATGCAAGCGACCTAAAACTTGTTTTATCGCATTCAGCGCGTCAAATTACGCCGGAAACGGCCGTCTTTGTTTCGATATTGCTCGAAACACGAAGTCTAAGTCCGTTTGTTTGTTTCTCAGATATCGGTTGGTAACTTTTTTTCTATACATGCTAGCGACCTAAAACTTGTTTTATCGCATTCAGCGCGTCAAATTACGCCGGAAACGGCCGTCTTTGTTTTGATATTGCTCGAAACACGAAGTCGAAGTCCGTTTGTTTGTTTTTCAGATATCGGTTGGTAACTTTTTTTCTATACATGCTAGCGACCTAAAACTTGTTTGATCGCGTTCAGCGCGTCAAATTACGCCGAGAACGGCCGTCTTTGTTTTGATATTGCTCGATAGACGAAGTCGAATTCCGTTTGTTTGTTTCGTGGATATCGGTGAGTAACTTTTTTTCTATACATGCTAGCGACCTGAGACTTGTTTAATCGCATTCAGCGCGTCAAATTACGCCGGAAACGGCCGTCTTTGTTTTGATATTGCTCGATAAACAAAGTCGATTTCCGTTTGTTTGTTTCGTGGATATCGGTGAGTAACTTTTTTTCTATACATGCTAGCGACCTAAAACTTGTTTGATCGCGTTCAGCGCGTCAAATTACGCCGAAAACGGCCGTCTTTGTTTTGATATTGCTCGATAGACGAAGTCAAATTCCGTTTGTTTGTTTTTCAGATATCGGTTGGTAACTTTTTTTCTATACATGCTAGCGAGCTTAAACTTGTTTCATCGCATTCAGCGCGTCAAATCACGGCGGAAACGGCCGTCTTTGTTTTGATATTGCTCGATAGACGAAGTCGAAGTCCGTTTGTTTGTCTTTCAGATATCGGTTGGTAACTTTTTTTCTATACATGCTAGCGACCTGAAAATTGTTTTATCGCATTCAGCGCGTCAAATTACGCCGGAAACGGCCGTCTTTGTTTCGATATTGCTCGAAACACGAAGTCGAAGTCCGTTTGTTTGTTTTTCAGATATCGGTTGGTAACTTTTTTTCTATACATGCTAGCGAGCTAAAACTTGTTTTATCGCATTCAGCGCGTCAAATTACGCCGGAAACAGCTGTCTTTGTTTTGATATTGCTCGAAACACGAAGTCTAAGTCCGTTTGTTTGTTTCTCAGATATCGGTTGGTAACTTTTTTTCTATACGTGCTAGCAACCTAAAACTTGTTTTATCGCATTCAGCGCGTCAAATTACGCCGGAAACGGCCGTCTTTGTTTTGATATTGCTCGAAACACGAAGTCGAAGTCCGTTTGTTTGTTTTTCAGATATCGGTTGGTAACTTTTTTTCTATACATGCTAGCGACCTAAAACTTGTTTGATCGCGTTCAGCGCGTCAAATTACGCCGAGAACAGCCGTCTTTGTTTTGATATTGCTCGATAGACGAAGTCGAATTCCGTTTGTTTATTTCGTGGATATCGGTGAGTAACTTTTTTTCTATACATGCTAGCGACCTGAGACTTGTTTAATCGCATTCAGCGCGTCAAATTACGCCGGAAACGGCCGTCTTTGTTTTGATATTGCTCGATAAACAAAGTCGATTTCCGTTTGTTTGTTTCGTGGATATCGGTGAGTAACTTTTTTTCTATACATGCTAGCGACCTAAAACTTGTTTGATCGCGTTCAGCGCGTCAAATTACGCCGAAAACGGCCGTCTTTGTTTTGATATTGCTCGATAGACGAAGTCAAATTCCGTTTGTTTGTTTTTCAGATATCGGTTGGTAACTTTTTTTCTATACATGCTAGCGAGCTTAAACTTGTTTCATCGCATTCAGCGCGTCAAATCACGGCGGAAACGGCCGTCTTTGTTTTGATATTGCTCGATAGACGAAGTCGAAGTCCGTTTGTTTGTCTTTCAGATATCGGTTGGTAACTTTTTTTCTATACATGCTAGCGACCTGAAAATTGTTTTATCGCATTCAGCGCGTCAAATTACGCCGGAAACGGCCGTCTTTGTTTCGATACTGCTCGATAGACGAAGTCGATTTTCGTCTGTTTGTTTTTCAGATATCGGTTGGTAACTTGTTTTCTATACATGCTAGCGACCTAAAACTTGTTTTATCGCATTCAGCGCGTCAAATTACGCCGGAAACGGCCGTCTTTGTTTCAATATTGCTCGAAACACGAAGTCTAAGTCCGTTTGTTTGTTTCTCAGATATCGGTTGGTAACTTTTTTTCTATACATGCTAGCGACCTAAAACTTGTTTTATCGCATTCAGCGCGTCAAATTACGCCGGAAACAGCTGTCTTTGTTTTGATATTGCTCGAAACACGAAGTCTAAGTCCGTTTGTTTGTTTCTCAGATATCGGTTGGTAACTTTTTTTCTATACGTGCTAGCAACCTAAAACTTGTTTTATCGCATTCAGCGCGTCAAATTACGCCGGAAACGGCCGTCTTTGTTTTGATATTGCTCGAAACACGAAGTCGAAGTCCGTTTGTTTGTTTTTCAGATATCGGTTGGTAACTTTCTTTCCATACATGCTAGCGACCTAAAACTTGTTTGATCGCGTTCAGCGCGTCAAATTACGCCGAGAACGGCCGTCTTTGTTTTGATATTGCTCGATAGACGAAGTCGAATTCCGTTTGTTTGTTTCGTGGATATCGGTGAGTAACTTTTTTTCTATACATGCTAGCGACCTGAGACTTGTTTAATCGCATTCAGCGCGTCAAATTACGCCGGAAACGGCCGTCTTTGTTTTGATATTGCTCGATAAACAAAGTCGATTTCCGTTTGTTTGTTTCGTGGATATCGGTGAGTAACTTTTTTTCTATACATGCTAGCGACCTAAAACTTGTTTGATCGCGTTCAGCGCGTCAAATTACGCCGAAAACGGCCGTCTTTGTTTTGATATTGCTCGATAGACGAAGTCAAATTCCGTTTGTTTGTTTTTCAGATATCGGTTGGTAACTTTTTTTCTATACATGCTAGCGAGCTTAAACTTGTTTCATCGCATTCAGCGCGTCAAATCACGCCGGAAACGGCCGTCTTTGTTTTGATATTGCTCGATAGACGAAGTCGAAGTCCGTTTGTTTGTCTTTCAGATATCGGTTGGTAACTTTTTTTCTATACATGCTAGCGACCTAAAAATTGTTTTATCGCATTCAGCGCGTCAAATTACGCCGTAAACGGCCGTCTTTGTTTCGATACTGCTCGATAGACGAAGTCGATTTTCGTCTGTTTGTTTTTCAGATATCGGTTGGTAACTTGTTTTCTATACATGCTAGCGACCTAAAACTTGTTTTATCGCATTCAGCGCGTCAAATTACGCCGGAAACGGCCGTCTTTGTTTCGATAATGCTCGAAACACGAAGTCGAAGTCCGTTTGTTTGTTTCTCAGATATCGGTTGGTAACTTTTTTTCTATACATGCTAGCGAGCTAAAACTTGTTTTATCGCATTCAGCGCGTCAAATTACGCCGGAAACAGCTGTCTTTGTTTTGATATTGCTCGAAACACGAAGTCTAAGTCCGTTCGTTTGTTTCTCAGATATCGGTTGGTAACTTTTTTTCTATACGTGCTAGCAACCTAAAACTTGTTTTATCGCATTCAGCGCGTCAAATTACGCCGGAAACGGCCGTCTTTGTTTTGATATTGCTCGAAACACGAAGTCGAAGTCCGTTTGTTTGTTTTTCAGATATCGGTTGGTAACTTTTTTTCTATACATGCTAGCGACCTAAAACTTGTTTTATCGCATTCAGCGCGTCAAATTACGCCGGAAACGGCCGTCTTTGTTTTGATATTGCTCGAAACACGAAGTCGAAGTCCGTTTGTTTGTTTTTCAGATATCGGTTGATAACTTTTTTTCTATACATGCTAGCGACCTAAAACTTGTTTTATCGCATTCAGCGCGTCAAATTACGCCGGAAACGGCCGTCTTTGTTTCGATATTGCTCGAAACACGAAGTCAAAGTCCGTTTGTTTGTTTTTCAGATATCGGTTGGTAATTTTTTTTCTATACATGCTAGCGAGCTAAAACTTGTTTTATCGCATTCAGCGCGTCAAATTACGCCGAAAACAGCTGTCTTTGTTTTGATATTGCTCGAAACACGAAGTCTAAGTCCGTCTGTTTGTTTCTCAGATATCGGTTGGTAACTTTCTTTCTATACGTGCTAGCAACCTAAAACTTGTTTGATCGCGTTCAGCGCGTCAAATTACGCCGAGAACGGCCGTCTTTGTTTTGATATTGCTCGATAGACGAAGTCGAATTTCGTTTGTTTGTTTCGTGGATATCGGTGAGTAACTTTTTTTTTATACATGCTAGCGACCTGAGACTTGTTTAATCGCATTCAGCGCGTCAAATTACGCCGGAAACGGCCGTCTTTGTTTTGATATTGCTCGATAGACAAAGTCGATTTCCGTTTGTTTGTTTCGTGGATATCGGTGAGTAAATTTTTTTCTATACATGCTAGCGACCTAAAACTTGTTTGATCGCGTTCAGCGCGTCAAATTACGCCGAAAACGGCCGTCTTTGTTTTGATATTGCTCGATAGACGAAGTCAAATTCCGTTCGTTTGTTTTTCAGATATCGGTTGGTAACTTTTTTTCTATACATGCTAGCGAGCTAAAACTTGTTTTATCGCATTCAGCGCGTCAAATCACGCCGGAAACGGCCGTCTTTGTTTTGATATTGCTCGATAGACGAAGTCGAAGTCCGTTTGTTTGTCTTTCAGATATCGGTTGGTAACTTTTTTTCTATACATGCTAGCGACCTGAAAATTGTTTTATCGCATTCAGCGCGTCAAATTACGCCGGAAACGGCCGTCTTTGTTTTGATATTGCTCGAAACACGAAGTCGAAGTCCGTTTGTTTGTTTTTCAGATATCGGTTGGTAACTTTTTTTCTATACATGCTAGCGACCTAAAACTTGTTTGATCGCGTTCAGCGCGTCAAATTACGCCGAGAACGGCCGTCTTTGTTTTGATATTGCTCGATAGACGAAGTCGAATTTCGTTTGTTTGTTTCGTGGATATCGGTGAGTAACTTTTTTTTTATACATGCTAGCGACCTGAGACTTGTTTAATCGCATTCAGCGCGTCAAATTACGCCGGAAACGGCCGTCTTTGTTTTGATATTGCTCGATAGACAAAGTCGATTTCCGTTTGTTTGTTTCGTGGATATCGGTGAGTAACTTTTTTTCTATACATGCTAGCGACCTAAAACTTGTTTGATCGCGTTCAGCGCGTCAAATTACGCCGAAAACGGCCGTCTTTGTTTTGATATTGCTCGATAGACGAAGTCAAATTCCGTTCGTTTGTTTTTCAGATATCGGTTGGTAACTTTTTTTCTATACATGCTAGCGAGCTAAAACTTGTTTTATCGCATTCAGCGCGTCAAATCACGCCGGAAACGGCCGTCTTTGTTTTGATATTGCTCGATAGACGAAGTCGAAGTCCGTTTGTTTGTCTTTCAGATATCGGTTGGTAACTTTTTTTCTATACATGCTAGCGACCTGAAAATTGTTTTATCGCATTCAGCGCGTCAAATGACGCCGGAAACGGCCGTCTTTGTTTCGATACTGCTCGATAGACGAAGTCGATTTCCGTCCGTTTGTTTTTCAGATATCGGTTGGTAACTTTTTTTCTATACATGCTAGCGACCTAAAACTTGTTTTATCGCATTCAGCGCGTCAAATTACGCCGAAAACGGCCGTCTTTGTTTTGATATTGCTCGATAGACGAAGTCAAATTCCGTTTGTTTGTTTTTCAGATATCGGTTGGTAACTTTTTTTCTATACATGCTAGCGAGCTTAAACTTGTTTCATCGCATTCAGCGCGTCAAATCACGCCGGAAACGGCCGTCTTTGTTTTGATATTGCTCGATAGACGAAGTCGAAGTCCGTTTGTTTGTCTTTCAGATATCGGTTGGTAACTTTTTTTCTATACATGCTAGCGACCTAAAAATTGTTTTATCGCATTCAGCGCGTCAAATTACGCCGTAAACGGCCGTCTTTGTTTCGATACTGCTCGATAGACGAAGTCGATTTTCGTCTGTTTGTTTTTCAGATATCGGTTGGTAACTTGTTTTCTATACATGCTAGCGACCTAAAACTTGTTTTATCGCATTCAGCGCGTCAAATTACGCCGGAAACGGCCGTCTTTGTTTCGATAATGCTCGAAACACGAAGTCGAAGTCCGTTTGTTTGTTTCTCAGATATCGGTTGGTAACTTTTTTTCTATACATGCTAGCGAGCTAAAACTTGTTTTATCGCATTCAGCGCGTCAAATTACGCCGGAAACAGCTGTCTTTGTTTTGATATTGCTCGAAACACGAAGTCTAAGTCCGTTCGTTTGTTTCTCAGATATCGGTTGGTAACTTTTTTTCTATACGTGCTAGCAACCTAAAACTTGTTTTATCGCATTCAGCGCGTCAAATTACGCCGGAAACGGCCGTCTTTGTTTTGATATTGCTCGAAACACGAAGTCGAAGTCCGTTTGTTTGTTTTTCAGATATCGGTTGGTAACTTTTTTTCTATACATGCTAGCGACCTAAAACTTGTTTTATCGCATTCAGCGCGTCAAATTACGCCGGAAACGGCCGTCTTTGTTTTGATATTGCTCGAAACACGAAGTCGAAGTCCGTTTGTTTGTTTTTCAGATATCGGTTGATAACTTTTTTTCTATACATGCTAGCGACCTAAAACTTGTTTTATCGCATTCAGCGCGTCAAATTACGCCGGAAACGGCCGTCTTTGTTTCGATATTGCTCGAAACACGAAGTCGAAGTCCGTTTGTTTGTTTTTCAGATATCGGTTGGTAACTTTTTTTCTATACATGCTAGCGAGCTAAAACTTGTTTTATCGCATTCAGCGCGTCAAATTACGCCGAAAACAGCTGTCTTTGTTTTGATATTGCTCGAAACACGAAGTCTAAGTCCGTCTGTTTGTTTCTCAGATATCGGTTGGTAACTTTCTTTCTATACGTGCTAGCAACCTAAAACTTGTTTTATCGCATTCAGCGCGTCAAATTACGCCGGAAACGGCCGTCTTTGTTTTGATATTGCTCGAAACACGAAGTCGAAGTCCGTTTGTTTGTTTTTCAGATATCGGTTGGTAACTTTTTTTCTATACATGCTAGCGACCTAAAACTTGTTTGATCGCGTTCAGCGCGTCAAATTACGCCGAGAACGGCCGTCTTTGTTTTGATATTGCTCGATAGACGAAGTCGAATTTCGTTTGTTTGTTTCGTGGATATCGGTGAGTAACTTTTTTTTTATACATGCTAGCGACCTGAGACTTGTTTAATCGCATTCAGCGCGTCAAATTACGCCGGAAACGGCCGTCTTTGTTTTGATATTGCTCGATAGACAAAGTCGATTTCCGTTTGTTTGTTTCGTGGATATCGGTGAGTAACTTTTTTTCTATACATGCTAGCGACCTAAAACTTGTTTGATCGCGTTCAGCGCGTCAAATTACGCCGAAAACGGCCGTCTTTGTTTTGATATTGCTCGATAGACGAAGTCAAATTCCGTTCGTTTGTTTTTCAGATATCGGTTGGTAACTTTTTTTCTATACATGCTAGCGAGCTAAAACTTGTTTTATCGCATTCAGCGCGTCAAATCACGCCGGAAACGGCCGTCTTTGTTTTGATATTGCTTGATAGACGAAGTCGAAGTCCGTTTGTTTGTCTTTCAGATATCGGTTGGTAACTTTTTTTCTATACATGCTAGCGACCTGAAAATTGTTTTATCGCATTCAGCGCGTCAAATGACGCCGGAAACGGCCGTCTTTGTTTCGATACTGCTCGATAGACGAAGTCGATTTCCGTCCGTTTGTTTTTCAGATATCGGTTGGTAACTTTTTTTCTATACATGCTAGCGACCTAAAACTTGTTTTATCGCATTCAGCGCGTCAAATTACGCCGGAAACGGCCGTCTTTGTTTCGATATTGCTCGAAACACGAAGTCGAAGTCCGTTTGTTTGTTTTTCAGATATCGGTTGGTAACTTTTTTTCTATACATGCTAGCGAGCTAAAACTTGTTTTATCGCATTCAGCGCGTCAAATTACGCCAGAAACAGCTGTCTTTGTTTTGATATTGCTCGAAACACGAAGTCTAAGTCCGTTTGTTTGTTTCTCAGATATCGGTTGGTAACTTTTTTTCTATACGTGCTAGCAACCTAAAACTTGTTTTATCGCATTCAGCGCGTCAAATTACGCCGGAAACGGCCGTCTTTGTTTTGATATTGCTCGAAACACGAAGTCGAAGTCCGTTTGTTTGTTTTTCAGATATCGGTTGGTAACTTTTTTTCTATACATGCTAGCGACCTAAAACTTGTTTGATCGCGTTCAGCGCGTCAAATTACGCCGAGAACGGCCGTCTTTGTTTTGATATTGCTCGATAGACAAAGTCGAATTCCGTTTGTTTGTTTCGTGGATATCGGTGAGTAACTTTTTTTCTATACATGCTAGCGACCTGAGACTTGTTTAATCGCATTCAGCGCGTCAAATTACGCCGGAAACGGCCGTCTTTGTTTTGATATTGCTCGATAAACAAAGTCGATTTCCGTTTGTTTGTTTCGTGGATATCGGTGAGTAACTTTTTTTCTATACATGCTAGCGACCTAAAACTTGTTTGATCGCGTTCAGCGCGTCAAATTACGCCGAAAACGGCCGTCTTTGTTTTGATATTGCTCGATAGACGAAGTCAAATTCCGTTTGTTTGTTTTTCAGATATCGGTTGGTAACTTTTTTTCTATACATGCTAGCGAGCTTAAACTTGTTTCATCGCATTCAGCGCGTCAAATCACGGCGGAAACGGCCGTCTTTGTTTTGATATTGCTCGATAGACGAAGTCGAAGTCCGTTTGTTTGTCTTTCAGATATCGGTTGGTAACTTTTTTTCTATACATGCTAGCGACCTGAAAATTGTTTTATCGCATTCAGCGCGTCAAATTACGCCGGAAACGGCCGTCTTTGTTTCGATACTGCTCGATAGACGAAGTCGATTTTCGTCTGTTTGTTTTTCAGATATCGGTTGGTAACTTGTTTTCTATACATGCTAGCGACCTAAAACTTGTTTTATCGCATTCAGCGCGTCAAATTACGCCGGAAACGGCCGTCTTTGTTTCGATATTGCTCGAAACACGAAGTCTAAGTCCGTTTGTTTGTTTCTCAGATATCGGTTGGTAACTTTTTTTCTATACATGCTAGCGACCTAAAACTTGTTTTATCGCATTCAGCGCGTCAAATTACGCCGGAAACAGCTGTCTTTGTTTTGATATTGCTCGAAACACGAAGTCTAAGTCCGTTTGTTTGTTTCTCAGATATCGGTTGGTAACTTTTTTTCTATACGTGCTAGCAACCTAAAACTTGTTTTATCGCATTCAGCGCGTCAAATTACGCCGGAAACGGCCGTCTTTGTTTTGATATTGCTCGAAACACGAAGTCGAAGTCCGTTTGTTTGTTTTTCAGATATCGGTTGGTAACTTTCTTTCCATACATGCTAGCGACCTAAAACTTGTTTGATCGCGTTCAGCGCGTCAAATTACGCCGAGAACGGCCGTCTTTGTTTTGATATTGCTCGATAGACGAAGTCGAATTCCGTTTGTTTGTTTCGTGGATATCGGTGAGTAACTTTTTTTCTATACATGCTAGCGACCTGAGACTTGTTTAATCGCATTCAGCGCGTCAAATTACGCCGGAAACGGCCGTCTTTGTTTTGATATTGCTCGATAAACAAAGTCGATTTCCGTTTGTTTGTTTCGTGGATATCGGTGAGTAACTTTTTTTTTATACATGCTAGCGACCTAAAACTTGTTTGATCGCGTTCAGCGCGTCAAATTACGCCGAAAACGGCCGTCTTTGTTTTGATATTGCTCGATAGACGAAGTCAAATTCCGTTTGTTTGTTTTTCAGATATCGGTTGGTAACTTTTTTTCTATACATGCTAGCGAGCTTAAACTTGTTTCATCGCATTCAGCGCGTCAAATCACGCCGGAAACGGCCGTCTTTGTTTTGATATTGCTCGATAGACGAAGTCGAAGTCCGTTTGTTTGTCTTTCAGATATCGGTTGGTAACTTTTTTTCTATACATGCTAGCGACCTAAAAATTGTTTTATCGCATTCAGCGCGTCAAATTACGCCGTAAACGGCCGTCTTTGTTTCGATACTGCTCGATAGACGAAGTCGATTTTCGTCTGTTTGTTTTTCAGATATCGGTTGGTAACTTGTTTTCTATACATGCTAGCGACCTAAAACTTGTTTTATCGCATTCAGCGCGTCAAATTACGCCGGAAACGGCCGTCTTTGTTTCGATAATGCTCGAAACACGAAGTCGAAGTCCGTTTGTTTGTTTCTCAGATATCGGTTGGTAACTTTTTTTCTATACATGCTAGCGAGCTAAAACTTGTTTTATCGCATTCAGCGCGTCAAATTACGCCGGAAACAGCTGTCTTTGTTTTGATATTGCTCGAAACACGAAGTCTAAGTCCGTTCGTTTGTTTCTCAGATATCGGTTGGTAACTTTTTTTCTATACGTGCTAGCAACCTAAAACTTGTTTTATCGCATTCAGCGCGTCAAATTACGCCGGAAACGGCCGTCTTTGTTTTGATATTGCTCGAAACACGAAGTCGAAGTCCGTTCGTTTGTTTTTCAGATATCGGTTGGTAACTTTTTTTCTATACATGCTAGCGACCTAAAACTTGTTTTATCGCATTCAGCGCGTCAAATTACGCCGGAAACGGCCGTCTTTGTTTCGATATTGCTCGAAACACGAAGTCGAAGTCCGTTTGTTTGTTTTTCAGATATCGGTTGGTAACTTTTTTTCTATACATGCTAGCGAGCTACAACTTGTTTTATCGCATTCAGCGCGTCAAATTACGCCGAAAACAGCTGTCTTTGTTTTGATATTGCTCGAAACACGAAGTCTAAGTCCGTCTGTTTGTTTCTCAGATATCGGTTGGTAACTTTCTTTCTATACGTGCTAGCAACCTAAAACTTGTTTTATCGCATTCAGCGCGTCAAATTACGCCGGAAACGGCCGTCTTTGTTTCGATATTGCTCGAAACACGAAGTCGAAGTCCGTTTGTTTGTTTTTCAGATATCGGTTGGTAACTTTTTTTCTATACATGCTAGCGAGCTAAAACTTGTTTTATCGCATTCAGCGCGTCAAATTACGCCGAAAACAGCTGTCTTTGTTTTGATATTGCTCGAAACACGAAGTCTAAGTCCGTCTGTTTGTTTCTCAGATATCGGTTGGTAACTTTCTTTCTATACGTGCTAGCAACCTAAAACTTGTTTTATCGCATTCAGCGCGTCAAATTACGCCGGAAACGGCCGTCTTTGTTTTGATATTGCTCGAAACACGAAGTCGAAGTCCGTTTGTTTGTTTTTCAGATATCGGTTGGTAACTTTTTTTCTATACATGCTAGCGACCTAAAACTTGTTTGATCGCGTTCAGCGCGTCAAATTACGCCGGAAACGGCCGTCTTTGTTTTGATATTGCTCGAAACACGAAGTCGAAGTCCGTTTGTTTGTTTTTAAGATATCGGTTGATAACTTTTTTTCTATACATGCTAGCGACCTAAAACTTGTTTTATCGCATTCAGCGCGTCAAATTACGCCGGAAACGGCCGTCTTTGTTTCGATATTGCTCGAAACACGAAGTCGAAGTCCGTTTGTTTGTTTTTCAGATATCGGTTGGTAACTTTTTTTCTATACATGCTAGCGAGCTAAAACTTGTTTTATCGCATTCAGCGCGTCAAATTACGCCGAAAACAGCTGTCTTTGTTTTGATATTGCTCGAAACACGAAGTCTAAGTCCGTCTGTTTGTTTCTCAGATATCGGTTGGTAACTTTCTTTCTATACGTGCTAGCAACCTAAAACTTGTTTTATCGCATTCAGCGCGTCAAATTACGCCGGAAACGGCCGTCTTTGTTTTGATATTGCTCGAAACACGAAGTCGAAGTCCGTTTGTTTGTTTTTCAGATATCGGTTGGTAACTTTTTTTCTATACATGCTAGCGACCTAAAACTTGTTTGATCGCGTTCAGCGCGTCAAATTACGCCGAGAACGGCCGTCTTTGTTTTGATATTGCTCGATAGACGAAGTCGAATTTCGTTTGTTTGTTTCGTGGATATCGGTGAGTAACTTTTTTTTTATACATGCTAGCGACCTGAGACTTGTTTAATCGCATTCAGCGCGTCAAATTACGCCGGAAACGGCCGTCTTTGTTTCGATAATGCTCGAAACACGAAGTCGAAGTCCGTTTGTTTGTTTCTCAGATATCGGTTGGTAACTTTTTTTCTATACATGCTAGCGAGCTAAAACTTGTTTTATCGCATTCAGCGCGTCAAATTACGCCGGAAACAGCTGTCTTTGTTTTGATATTGCTCGAAACACGAAGTCTAAGTCCGTTCGTTTGTTTCTCAGATATCGGTTGGTAACTTTTTTTCTATACGTGCTAGCAACCTAAAACTTGTTTTATCGCATTCAGCGCGTCAAATTACGCCGGAAACGGCCGTCTTTGTTTTGATATTGCTCGAAACACGAAGTCGAAGTCCGTTTGTTTGTTTTTCAGATATCGGTTGGTAACTTTTTTTCTATACATGCTAGCGACCTAAAACTTGTTTTATCGCATTCAGCGCGTCAAATTACGCCGGAAACGGCCGTCTTTGTTTTGATATTGCTCGAAACACGAAGTCGAAGTCCGTTTGTTTGTTTTTCAGATATCGGTTGATAACTTTTTTTCTATACATGCTAGCGACCTAAAACTTGTTTTATCGCATTCAGCGCGTCAAATTACGCCGGAAACGGCCGTCTTTGTTTCGATATTGCTCGAAACACGAAGTCGAAGTCCGTTTGTTTGTTTTTCAGATATCGGTTGGTAACTTTTTTTCTATACATGCTAGCGAGCTAAAACTTGTTTTATCGCATTCAGCGCGTCAAATTACGCCGAAAACAGCTGTCTTTGTTTTGATATTGCTCGAAACACGAAGTCTAAGTCCGTCTGTTTGTTTCTCAGATATCGGTTGGTAACTTTCTTTCTATACGTGCTAGCAACCTAAAACTTGTTTTATCGCATTCAGCGCGTCAAATTACGCCGGAAACGGCCGTCTTTGTTTTGATATTGCTCGAAACACGAAGTCGAAGTCCGTTTGTTTGTTTTTCAGATATCGGTTGGTAACTTTTTTTCTATACATGCTAGCGACCTAAAACTTGTTTGATCGCGTTCAGCGCGTCAAATTACGCCGAGAACGGCCGTCTTTGTTTTGATATTGCTCGATAGACGAAGTCGAATTTCGTTTGTTTGTTTCGTGGATATCGGTGAGTAACTTTTTTTTTATACATGCTAGCGACCTGAGACTTGTTTAATCGCATTCAGCGCGTCAAATTACGCCGGAAACGGCCGTCTTTGTTTTGATATTGCTCGATAGACAAAGTCGATTTCCGTTTGTTTGTTTCGTGGATATCGGTGAGTAACTTTTTTTCTATACATGCTAGCGACCTAAAACTTGTTTGATCGCGTTCAGCGCGTCAAATTACGCCGAAAACGGCCGTCTTTGTTTTGATATTGCTCGATAGACGAAGTCAAATTCCGTTCGTTTGTTTTTCAGATATCGGTTGGTAACTTTTTTTCTATACATGCTAGCGAGCTAAAACTTGTTTTATCGCATTCAGCGCGTCAAATCACGCCGGAAACGGCCGTCTTTGTTTTGATATTGCTTGATAGACGAAGTCGAAGTCCGTTTGTTTGTCTTTCAGATATCGGTTGGTAACTTTTTTTCTATACATGCTAGCGACCTGAAAATTGTTTTATCGCATTCAGCGCGTCAAATGACGCCGGAAACGGCCGTCTTTGTTTCGATACTGCTCGATAGACGAAGTCGATTTCCGTCCGTTTGTTTTTCAGATATCGGTTGGTAACTTTTTTTCTATACATGCTAGCGACCTAAAACTTGTTTTATCGCATTCAGCGCGTCAAATTACGCCGGAAACGGCCGTCTTTGTTTCGATATTGCTCGAAACACGAAGTCGAAGTCCGTTTGTTTGTTTTTCAGATATCGGTTGGTAACTTTTTTTCTATACATGCTAGCGAGCTAAAACTTGTTTTATCGCATTCAGCGCGTCAAATTACGCCAGAAACAGCTGTCTTTGTTTTGATATTGCTCGAAACACGAAGTCTAAGTCCGTTTGTTTGTTTCTCAGATATCGGTTGGTAACTTTTTTTCTATACGTGCTAGCAACCTAAAACTTGTTTTATCGCATTCAGCGCGTCAAATTACGCCGGAAACGGCCGTCTTTGTTTTGATATTGCTCGAAACACGAAGTCGAAGTCCGTTTGTTTGTTTTTCAGATATCGGTTGGTAACTTTTTTTCTATACATGCTAGCGACCTAAAACTTGTTTGATCGCGTTCAGCGCGTCAAATTACGCCGAGAACGGCCGTCTTTGTTTTGATATTGCTCGATAGACGAAGTCGAATTCCGTTTGTTTGTTTCGTGGATATCGGTGAGTAACTTTTTTTCTATACATGCTAGCGACCTGAGACTTGTTTAATCGCATTCAGCGCGTCAAATTACGCCGGAAACGGCCGTCTTTGTTTTGATATTGCTCGATAAACAAAGTCGATTTCCGTTTGTTTGTTTCGTGGATATCGGTGAGTAACTTTTTTTCTATACATGCTAGCGACCTAAAACTTGTTTGATCGCGTTCAGCGCGTCAAATTACGCCGAAAACGGCCGTCTTTGTTTTGATATTGCTCGATAGACGAAGTCAAATTCCGTTTGTTTGTTTTTCAGATATCGGTTGGTAACTTTTTTTCTATACATGCTAGCGAGCTTAAACTTGTTTCATCGCATTCAGCGCGTCAAATCACGGCGGAAACGGCCGTCTTTGTTTTGATATTGCTCGATAGACGAAGTCGAAGTCCGTTTGTTTGTCTTTCAGATATCGGTTGGTAACTTTTTTTCTATACATGCTAGCGACCTGAAAATTGTTTTATCGCATTCAGCGCGTCAAATTACGCCGGAAACGGCCGTCTTTGTTTCGATACTGCTCGATAGACGAAGTCGATTTTCGTCTGTTTGTTTTTCAGATATCGGTTGGTAACTTGTTTTCTATACATGCTAGCGACCTAAAACTTGTTTTATCGCATTCAGCGCGTCAAATTACGCCGGAAACGGCCGTCTTTGTTTCGATATTGCTCGAAACACGAAGTCTAAGTCCGTTTGTTTGTTTCTCAGATATCGGTTGGTAACTTTTTTTCTATACATGCTAGCGACCTAAAACTTGTTTTATCGCATTCAGCGCGTCAAATTACGCCGGAAACAGCTGTCTTTGTTTTGATATTGCTCGAAACACGAAGTCTAAGTCCGTTTGTTTGTTTCTCAGATATCGGTTGGTAACTTTTTTTCTATACGTGCTAGCAACCTAAAACTTGTTTTATCGCATTCAGCGCGTCAAATTACGCCGGAAACGGCCGTCTTTGTTTTGATATTGCTCGAAACACGAAGTCGAAGTCCGTTTGTTTGTTTTTCAGATATCGGTTGGTAACTTTCTTTCCATACATGCTAGCGACCTAAAACTTGTTTGATCGCGTTCAGCGCGTCAAATTACGCCGAGAACGGCCGTCTTTGTTTTGATATTGCTCGATAGACGAAGTCGAATTCCGTTTGTTTGTTTCGTGGATATCGGTGAGTAACTTTTTTTCTATACATGCTAGCGACCTGAGACTTGTTTAATCGCATTCAGCGCGTCAAATTACGCCGGAAACGGCCGTCTTTGTTTTGATATTGCTCGATAAACAAAGTCGATTTCCGTTTGTTTGTTTCGTGGATATCGGTGAGTAACTTTTTTTTTATACATGCTAGCGACCTAAAACTTGTTTGATCGCGTTCAGCGCGTCAAATTACGCCGAAAACGGCCGTCTTTGTTTTGATATTGCTCGATAGACGAAGTCAAATTCCGTTTGTTTGTTTTTCAGATATCGGTTGGTAACTTTTTTTCTATACATGCTAGCGAGCTTAAACTTGTTTCATCGCATTCAGCGCGTCAAATCACGCCGGAAACGGCCGTCTTTGTTTTGATATTGCTCGATAGACGAAGTCGAAGTCCGTTTGTTTGTCTTTCAGATATCGGTTGGTAACTTTTTTTCTATACATGCTAGCGACCTAAAAATTGTTTTATCGCATTCAGCGCGTCAAATTACGCCGTAAACGGCCGTCTTTGTTTCGATACTGCTCGATAGACGAAGTCGATTTTCGTCTGTTTGTTTTTCAGATATCGGTTGGTAACTTGTTTTCTATACATGCTAGCGACCTAAAACTTGTTTTATCGCATTCAGCGCGTCAAATTACGCCGGAAACGGCCGTCTTTGTTTCGATAATGCTCGAAACACGAAGTCGAAGTCCGTTTGTTTGTTTCTCAGATATCGGTTGGTAACTTTTTTTCTATACATGCTAGCGAGCTAAAACTTGTTTTATCGCATTCAGCGCGTCAAATTACGCCGGAAACAGCTGTCTTTGTTTTGATATTGCTCGAAACACGAAGTCTAAGTCCGTTCGTTTGTTTCTCAGATATCGGTTGGTAACTTTTTTTCTATACGTGCTAGCAACCTAAAACTTGTTTTATCGCATTCAGCGCGTCAAATTACGCCGGAAACGGCCGTCTTTGTTTTGATATTGCTCGAAACACGAAGTCGAAGTCCGTTCGTTTGTTTTTCAGATATCGGTTGGTAACTTTTTTTCTATACATGCTAGCGACCTAAAACTTGTTTTATCGCATTCAGCGCGTCAAATTACGCCGGAAACGGCCGTCTTTGTTTCGATATTGCTCGAAACACGAAGTCGAAGTCCGTTTGTTTGTTTTTCAGATATCGGTTGGTAACTTTTTTTCTATACATGCTAGCGAGCTACAACTTGTTTTATCGCATTCGGCGCGTCAAATTACGCCGAAAACAGCTGTCTTTGTTTTGATATTGCTCGAAACACGAAGTCTAAGTCCGTCTGTTTGTTTCTCAGATATCGGTTGGTAACTTTCTTTCTATACGTGCTAGCAACCTAAAACTTGTTTTATCGCATTCAGCGCGTCAAATTACGCCGGAAACGGCCGTCTTTGTTTCGATATTGCTCGAAACACGAAGTCGAAGTCCGTTTGTTTGTTTTTCAGATATCGGTTGGTAACTTTTTTTCTATACATGCTAGCGAGCTAAAACTTGTTTTATCGCATTCAGCGCGTCAAATTACGCCGAAAACAGCTGTCTTTGTTTTGATATTGCTCGAAACACGAAGTCTAAGTCCGTCTGTTTGTTTCTCAGATATCGGTTGGTAACTTTCTTTCTATACGTGCTAGCAACCTAAAACTTGTTTTATCGCATTCAGCGCGTCAAATTACGCCGGAAACGGCCGTCTTTGTTTTGATATTGCTCGAAACACGAAGTCGAAGTCCGTTTGTTTGTTTTTCAGATATCGGTTGGTAACTTTTTTTCTATACATGCTAGCGACCTAAAACTTGTTTGATCGCGTTCAGCGCGTCAAATTACGCCGGAAACGGCCGTCTTTGTTTTGATATTGCTCGAAACACGAAGTCGAAGTCCGTTTGTTTGTTTTTAAGATATCGGTTGATAACTTTTTTTCTATACATGCTAGCGACCTAAAACTTGTTTTATCGCATTCAGCGCGTCAAATTACGCCGGAAACGGCCGTCTTTGTTTCGATATTGCTCGAAACACGAAGTCGAAGTCCGTTTGTTTGTTTTTCAGATATCGGTTGGTAACTTTTTTTCTATACATGCTAGCGAGCTAAAACTTGTTTTATCGCATTCAGCGCGTCAAATTACGCCGAAAACAGCTGTCTTTGTTTTGATATTGCTCGAAACACGAAGTCTAAGTCCGTCTGTTTGTTTCTCAGATATCGGTTGGTAACTTTCTTTCTATACGTGCTAGCAACCTAAAACTTGTTTTATCGCATTCAGCGCGTCAAATTACGCCGGAAACGGCCGTCTTTGTTTTGATATTGCTCGAAACACGAAGTCGAAGTCCGTTTGTTTGTTTTTCAGATATCGGTTGGTAACTTTTTTTCTATACATGCTAGCGACCTAAAACTTGTTTGATCGCGTTCAGCGCGTCAAATTACGCCGAGAACGGCCGTCTTTGTTTTGATATTGCTCGATAGACGAAGTCGAATTTCGTTTGTTTGTTTCGTGGATATCGGTGAGTAACTTTTTTTTTATACATGCTAGCGACCTGAGACTTGTTTAATCGCATTCAGCGCGTCAAATTACGCCGGAAACGGCCGTCTTTGTTTTGATATTGCTCGATAGACAAAGTCGATTTCCGTTTGTTTGTTTCGTGAATATCGGTGAGTAACTTTTTTTCTATACATGCTAGCGACCTAAAACTTGTTTGATCGCGTTCAGCGCGTGAAATTACGCCGAAAACGGCCGTCTTTGTTTTGATATTGCTCGATAGACGAAGTCAAATTCCGTTTGTTTGTTTTTCAGATATCGGTTGGTAACTTTTTTTCTATACATGCTAGCGAGCTTAAACTTGTTTTATCGCATTCAGCGCGTCAAATCACGCCGGAAACGGCCGTCTTTGTTTTGATATTGCTCGATAGACGAAGTCGAAGTCCGTTTGTTTGTCTTTCAGATATCGGTTGGTAACTTTTTTTCTATACATGCTAGCGACCTGAAAATTGTTTTATCGCATTCAGCGCGTCAAATTACGCCGGAAACGGCCGTCTTTGTTTCGATATTGCTCGAAACACGAAGTCGAAGTCCGTTTGTTTGTTTTTCAGATATCGGTCGGTAAC
The DNA here is from genome assembly GCF_021155765.1 of Diprion similis. Taxonomy (NCBI): domain Eukaryota; kingdom Metazoa; phylum Arthropoda; class Insecta; order Hymenoptera; family Diprionidae; genus Diprion; species Diprion similis. The sequence continues at coordinate 14,198,305 of NC_060113.1, read as the reverse complement.
TTTTTTTCTATACATGCTAGCGAGCTGAAACATGTTTTATCGCATTCAGCGCGTCAAATTACGCCGGAAACAGCTGTCTTTGTTTTGATATTGCTCGAAACACGAAGTCGAAGTCCGTTTGTTTGTTTTTCAGATATCGGTTGGTAACTTTTTTTCTATACATGCTAGCGACCTAAAACTTGTTTGATCGCGTTCAGCGCGTCAAATTACGCCGAAAACGGCCGTCTTTGTTTTGATATTGCTCGATAGACGAAGTCGAATTCCGTTTGTTTGTTTCGTGGATATCGGTGAGTAACTTTTTTTCTATACATGCTAGCGACCTGAGACTTGTTTAATCGCATTCAGCGCGTCAAATTACGCCGGAAACGGCCGTCTTTGTTTTGATATTGTTCGATAGACAAAGTCGATTTCCGTTTGTTTGTTTCGTGGATATCGGTGAGTCACTTTTTTTCTATACATGCTAGCGACCTAAAACTTGTTTGATCGCGTTCAGCGCGTGGAATTACGCCGAAAACGGCCGTCTTTGTTTTGATATTGCTCGATAGACAAAGTCGATTTCCGTTTGTTTGTTTCGTGGATATCGGTGAGTAACTTTTTTTCTATACATGCTAGCGACCTGAAACTTGTTTGATCGCATTCAGCGCGTCAAATCACGCCGGAAACGGCCGTCTTTGTTTTGATATTGCTCGATAGACGAAGTCGAAGTCCGTTTGTTTGTCTTTCAGATATCGGTCGGTAACTTTTTTTCTATACATGCTAGCGACCTGAAAATTGTTTTATCGCATTCAGCGCGTCAAATTACGCCGGAAACGGCCGTCTTTGTTTCGATACTGCTCGATAGACGAAGTCGATTTTCGTCTGTTTGTTTTTCAGATATCGGTTGATAACTTTTTTTCTATACATGCTAGCGACCTAAAACTTGTTTTATCGCATTCAGCGCGTCAAATTACGCCGGAAACGGCCGTCTTTGTTTCGATATTGCTCGAAACACGAAGTCGAAGTCCGTTTGTTTGTTTTTCAGATATCGGTTGGTAACTTTTTTTCTATACATGCTAGCGAGCTAAAACTTGTTTTATCGCATCCAGCGCGTCAAATTACGCCGGAAACGGCCGTCTTTGTTTTGATATTGCTCGAAACACGAAGTCGAAGTCCGTTTGTTTGTTTTTCAGATATCGGTTGGTAACTTTTTTTCTATACATGCTAGCGACATAAAACTTGTTTGATCGCGTTCAGCGCGTCAAATTACGCCGAAAACGGCCGTCTTTGTTTTGATATTGCTCGATAGACGAAGTCGAATTCCGTTTGTTTGTTTCGTGGATATCGGTGAGTAACTTTTTTTCTATACATGCTAGCGACCTGAGACTTGTTTAATCGCATTCAGCGAGTCAAATTACGCCGGAAACGGCCGTCTTTGTTTTGATATTGCTCGATAGACAAAGTCGATTTCCGTTTGTTTGTTTCGTGGATATCGGTGAGTAACTTTTTTTCTATACATGCTAGCGACCTAAAACTTGTTTGATTGCGTTCAGCGCGTGAAATTACGCCGAAAACGGCCGTCTTTGTTTTGATATTGCTCGATAGACGAAGTCAAATTCCGTTTGTTTGTTTTGCAGATATCGGTTGGTAACTTTTTTTCTATACATGCTAGCGAGCTTAAACTTGTTTTATCGCATTCAGCGCGTCAAATCACGCCGGAAACGGCCGTCTTTGTTTTGATATTGCTCGATAGACGAAGTCGAAGTCCGTTTGTTTGTCTTTCAGATATCGGTAGGTAACTTTTTTTCTATACATGCTAGCGACCTGAAAATTGTTTTATCGCATTCAGCGCGTCAAATTACGCCGGAAACGGCCGTCTTTGTTTCGATATTGCTCGAAACACGAAGTTGAAGTCCGTTTGTTTGTTTTTCAGATATCGGTCGGTAACTTTTTTTCTATACATGCTAGCGAGCTGAAACATGTTTTATCGCATTCAGCGCGTCAAATTACGCCGGAAACAGCTGTCTTTGTTTTGATATTGCTCGAAACACGAAGTCTAAGTCCGTTTGTTTGTTTCTCAGATATCGGTTGGTAACTTTTTTTCTATACGTGCTAGCAACCTAAAACTTGTTTTATCGCATTCAGCGCGTCAAATTACGCCGGAAACGGCCGTCTTTGTTTTGATATTGCTCGAAACACGAAGTCGAAGTCCGTTTGTTTGTTTTTCAGATATCGGTTGGTAACTTTTTTTCTATACATGCTAGCGACCTAAAACTTGTTTGATCGCGTTCAGCGCGTCAAATTACGCCGAGAACGGCCGTCTTTGTTTTGATATTGCTCGATGGACGAAGTCGAATTCCGTTTGTTTGTTTCGTGGATATCGGTGAGTAACTTTTTTTCTATACATGCTAGCGACCTGAGACTTGTTTAATCGCATTCAGCGCGTCAAATTACGCCGGAAACGGCCGTCTTTGTTTTGATATTGCTCGATAGACAAAGTCGATTTCCGTTTGTTTGTTTCGTGGATATCGGTGAGTAACTTTTTTTCTATACATGCTAGCGACATAAAACTTGTTTTATCGCATTCAGCGCGTCAAATTACGCCGGAAACGGCCGTCTTTGTTTCGATATTGCTCGAAACACGAAGTCGAAGTCCGTTTGTTTGTTTTTCAGATATCGGTTAGTAACTTTTTTTCTATACATGCTAGCGAGCTAAAACTTGTTTTATCGCATTCAGCGCGTCAAATTACGCCGGAAACAGCTGTCTTTGATTTGATATTGCTCGAAACACGAAGTCTAAGTCCGTCTGTTTGTTTCTCAGATATCGGTTGGTAACTTTTTTTCTATACGTGCTAGCAACCTAAAACTTGTTTTATCGCATTCAACGCGTCAAATTACGCCGGAAACGGCCGTCTTTGTTTTGATATTGCTCGAAACACGAAGTCGAAGTCCGTTTGTTTGTTTTTCAGATATCGGTTGGTAACTTTTTTTTTATTCATGCTAGCGACCTAAAACTTGTTTGATCGCGTTCGGCGCGTCAAATTACGCCGAGAACGGCCGTCTTTGTTTTGATATTGCTCGATAGACGAAGTCGAATTCCGTTTGTTTGTTTCGTGGATATCGGTGAGTAACTTTTTTTCTATACATGCTAGCGACCTGAGACTTGTTTAATCGCATTCAGCGCGTCAAATTACGCCGGAAACGGCCGTCTTTGTTTTGATATTGCTCGATGGACAAAGTCGATTTCCGTTTGTTTGTTTCGTGGATATCGGTGAGTAACTTTTTTTCTATACATGCTAGCGACCTAAAACTTGTTTTATCGCATTCAGCGCGTCAAATTACGCCGGAAACGGCCGTCTTTGTTTCGATATTGCTCGAAACACGAAGTGCAAGTCCGTTTGTTTGTTTTTCAGATATCGGTTGGTAACTTTTTTTCTATACATGCTAGCGAGCTAAAACTTGTTTTATCGCATTCAGCGCGTCAAATTACGCCGGAAACAGCTGTCTTTGTTTTGATATTGCTCGAAACACGAAGTCTAAGTCCGTCTGTTTGTTTCTCAGATATCGGTTGGTAACTTTTTTTCTATACATGCTAGCGACCTAAAACTTGTTTGATCGCGTTCAGCGCGTCAAATTACGCCGAGAACGGCCGTCTTTGTTTTGATATTGCTCGATAGACGAAGTCGAATTCCGTTTGTTTGTTTCGTGGATATCGGTGAGTAACTTTTTTTCTATACATGCTAGCGACCTGAGACTTGTTTAATCGCATTCAGCGCGTCAAATTACGCCGGAAACGGCCGTCTTTGTTTTGATATTGCTCGATGGACAAAGTCGATTTCCGTTTGTTTGTTTCGTGGATATCGGTGAGTAACTTTTTTTCTATACACGCTAGCGACCTAAAACTTGTTTGATCGCGTTCAGCGCGTGAAATTACGCCGAAAACGGCCGTCTTTGTTTTGATATTGCTCGATAGACGAAGTCAAATTCCGTTTGTTTGTTTTTCAGATATCGGTTGGTAACTTTTTTTCTATACATGCTAGCGAGCTAAAACTTGTTTTATCGCATTCAGCGCGTCAGATTACGCCGGAAACGGTCGTCTTTGTTTTGATATTGCTTAAAACACGAAGTCGAATTCCGTTCGTTTGTTTCGTGGATATCGGTGAGTAACTTTTTTTTTATACATGCTAGCGACCTGAAACTTGTTTTTCCGCATTCAGCCCGTCAAATTACGCCGGAAACGGTCGTCTTCGTTTTGATATTGCTCGAAACACCAAGTCGAATTCCGTTCGTTTGTTTCGTGGATATCGGTGAGTAACTTTTTTTCTATACATGCTAGCGACCTGAGACTTGTTTAATCGCATTCAGCGCGTCAAATTACGCCGGAAACGGCCGTCTTTGTTTTGATATTGCTCGATAGACGAAGTCGATTTCCGTTTGTTTGTTTCGTGGATATCGGTGAGTAACTTTTTTTCTATACATGCTAGCGACCTAAAACTTGTTTGATCGCGTTCAGCGCGTGAAATTACGCCGAAAACGGCCGTCTTTGTTTTGATATTGCTCGATAGACGAAGTCAAATTCCGTTTGTTTGTTTTTCGGATATCGGTTGGTAACTTTTTTTCTATACATGCTAGCGAGCTGAAACTTGTTTTATCGCATTCAGCGCGTCAAATTACGCCGGAAACGGTCGTCTTTGTTTTGATTTTGCTTAAAACACGAAGTCGAATTCCGTTCGTTTGTTTCGTGGATATCGGTGAGTAACTTTTTTTTTATACATGCTAGCGACCTAAAACTTGTTTTTCCGCATTCAGCGCGTCAAATTACGCCGGAAACGGCCGTCTTTGTTTTGATATTGCTCGATGGACAAAGTCGATTTCCGTTTGTTTGTTTCGTGGATATCGGTGAGTAACTTTTTTTCTATACATGCTAGCGACCTAGAACTTGTTTTATCGCATTCAGCGCGTCAAATTACGCCGAAAACGGCCGTCTTTGTTTCGATATTGCTCGAAACACGAAGTGCAAGTCCGTTTGTTTGTTTTTCAGATATCGGTTGGTAACTTTTTTTCTATACATGCTAGCGAGCTAAAACTTGTTTTATCGCATTCAGCGCGTCAAATTACGCCGGAAACAGCTGTCTTTGTTTTGATATTGCTCGAAACACGAAGTCTAAGTCCGTCTGTTTGTTTCTCAGATATCGGTTGGTAACTTTTTTTCTATACGTGCTAGCAACCTAAAACTTGTTTTATCGCATTCAGCGCGTCAAATTACGCCGGAAACGGCCGTCTTTGTTTTGATATTGCTCGAAACACGAAGTCGAAGTCCGTTTGTTTGTTTTTCAGATATCGGTTAGTAACTTTTTTTCTATACATGCTAGCGACCTAAAACTTGTTTGATCGCGTTCAGCGCGTCAAATTACGCCGAGAACGGCCGTCTTTGTTTTGATATTGCTCGATAGACGAAGTCGAATTCCGTTTGTTTGTTTCGTGGATATCGGTGAGTAACTTTTTTTCTACACATGCTAGCGACCTGAGACTTGTTTAATCGCATTCAGCGCGTCAAATTACGCCGGAAACGGCCGTCTTTGTTTTGATATTGCTCGATGGACAAAGTCGATTTCCGTTTGTTTGTTTCGTGGATATCGGTGAGTAACTTTTTTTCTATACATGCTAGCGACCTAAAACTTGTTTGATCGCGCTCAGCGCGTGAAATTACGCCGAACACGGCCGTCTCTGTTTTGATATTGCTCGATAGACGAAGTCAAATTCCGTTTGTTTGTTTTTCAGATATCGGTTGGTAACTTTTTTTCTATACATGCTAGCGAGCTAAAACTTGTTTTATCGCATTCAGCGCGTCAGATTACGCCGGAAACGGTCGTCTTTGTTTTGATATTGCTTAAAACACGAAGTCGAATTCCGTTCGTTTGTTTCGTGGATATCGGTGAGTAACTTTTTTTTTATACATGCTAGCGACCTGAAACTTGTTTTTCCGCATTCAGCCCGTCAAATTACGCCGGAAACGGTCGTCTTCGTTTTGATATTGCTCGAAACACGAAGTCGAATTCCGTTCGTTTGTTTCGTGGATATCGGTGAGTAACTTTTTTTCTATACATGCTAGCGACCTGAGACTTGTTTAATCGCATTCAGCGCGTCAAATTACGCCGGAAACGGCCGTCTTTGTTTTGATATTGCTCAATAGACAAAGTCGATTTCCGTTTGTTTGTTTCGTGGATATCGGTGAGTAACTTTTTTTCTATACATGCTAGCGACCTAAAACTTGTTTGATCGCGTTCAGCGCGTGAAATTACGCCGAAAACGGCCGTCTTTGTTTTGATATTGCTCGATAGACGGAGTCAAATTCCGTTTGTTTGTTTTTCGGATATCGGTTGGTAACTTTTTTTCTATACATGCTAGCGAGCTAAAACTTGTTTTATCGCATTCAGCGCGTCAAATTACGCCGGAAACGGTCGTCTTTGTTTTGATATTGCTTAAAACACGAAGTCGAATTCCGTTCGTTTGTTTCGTGGATATCGGTGAGTAACTTTTTTTTTATACATGCTAGCGACCTTAAACTTGTTTTTCCGCATTCAGCCCGTCAAATTACGCCGGAAACGGTCGTCTTCGTTTTGATATTGCTCGAAACACGAAGTCGAATTCCGTTCGTTTGTTTCGTGGATATCGGTGAGTAACTTTTTTTCTATACATGCTAGCGACCTAAAACTTGTTTTATCGCATTCAGCGCGTCAAATAACGCCGGAAACGGCCGTCTTTGTTTTGATATTGCTCGATAGACGAAGTCGGATTTCGTTTGTTTGTTTCTCAGATATCGGTTAGTAACTTTTTTTCTTTACATGCTAGCGACCTAAAACTTGTTTTATCGCATTCAGCGCGTCAGATTACGCCGGAAACGGTCGTCTTTGTTTTGATATTGCTTAAAACACGAAGTCGAATTCCGTTCGTTTGTTTCGTGGATATCGGTGGGTAACTTTTTTTTCATACATGCTAGCGACCTGAAACTTGTTTTTCCGCATTCAGCCCGTCAAATTACGCCGGAAACGGTCGTCTTCGTTTTGATATTGCTCGAAACACGAAGTCGAATTCCGTTCGTTTGTTTCGTGGATATCGGTGAGTAACTTTTTTTCTATACATGCTAGCGACCTGAGACTTGTTTAATCGCATTCAGCGCGTCAAATTACGCCGGAAACGGCCGTCTTTGTTTTGATATTGCTCAATAGACAAAGTCGATTTCCGTTTGTTTGTTTCGTGGATATCGGTGAGTAACTTTTTTTCTATACATGCTAGCGACCTAAAACTTGTTTGATCGCGTTCAGCGCGTGAAATTACGCCGAAAACGGCCGTCTTTGTTTTGATATTGCTCGATAGACGGAGTCAAATTCCGTTTGTTTGTTTTTCGGATATCGGTTGGTAACTTTTTTTCTATACATGCTAGCGAGCTAAAACTTGTTTTATCGCATTCAGCGCGTCAAATTACGCCGGAAACGGTCGTCTTTGTTTTGATATTGCTTAAAACACGAAGTCGAATTCCGTTCGTTTGTTTCGTGGATATCGGTGAGTAACTTTTTTTTTATACATGCTAGCGACCTAAAACTTGTTTTTCCGCATTCAGCCCGTCAAATTACGCCGGAAACGGTCGTCTTCGTTTTGATATTGCTCGAAACACGAAGTCGAATTCCGTTCGTTTGTTTCGTGGATATCGGTGAGTAACTTTTTTTCTATACATGCTAGCGACCTAAAACTTGTTTTATCGCATTCAGCGCGTCAAATAACGCCGGAAACGGCCGTCTTTGTTTTGATATTGCTCGATAGACGAAGTCGGATTTCGTTTGTTTGTTTCTCAGATATCGGTTAGTAACTTTTTTTCTTTACATGCTAGCGACCTAAAACTTGTTTTATCGCATTCAGCGCGTCAAATTACGCCGGAAACGGTCGTCTTTGTTTTGATATTGCTTAAAACACGAAGTCGAATTCCGTTCGTTTGTTTCGTGGATATCGGTGAGTAACTTCTTTTCTATACATGCTAGCGACCTAAAACTTGTTTTATCGCATTCAGCGCGTCAAATTACGCCGGAAACGGTCGTCTTTGTTTTGATATTGCTTAAAACACGAAGTCGAATTCCGTTCGTTTGTTTCGTGGATATCGGTGAGTAACTTCTTTTCTATACATGCTAGCGACCTAAAACTTGTTTTATCGCATTCAGCGCGTCAAATTACGCCGGAAACGGCCGTCTTTGTTTCGATATTGCTCGAAACACGAAGTGCAAGTCCGTTTGTTTGTTTTTCAGATATCGGTTGGTAACTTTTTTTCTATACATGCTAGCAAGCTAAAACTTGTTTTATCGCATTCAGCGCGTCAAATTACGCCGGAAACAGCTGTCTTTGTTTTGATATTGCTCGAAACACGGAATCTAAGTCCGTCCGTTTGTTTCTCAGATATCGGTTGGTAACTTTTTTTCTATACGTGCTAGCAACCTAAAACTTGTTTCATCGCATTCAGCGCGTCAAATTACGCCGGAAACGGCCGTCTTTGTTTTGATATTGCTCGAAACACGAAGTCGAAGTCCGTTTGTTTGTTTTTCAGATATCGGTTGGTAACTTTTTTTCTATACATGCTAGCGACCTAAAACTTGTTTGATCGCGTTCAGCGCGTCAAATTACGCCGAGAACGGCCGTCTTTGTCTTGATATTGCTCGATAGACGAAGTCGAATTCCGTTTGTTTGTTTCGTGGATATCGGTGAGTAACTTTTTTTCTACACATGCTAGCGACCTGAGACTTGTTTAATCGCATTCAGCGCGTCAAATTACGCCGGAAACGGCCGTCTTTGTTTTGATATTGCTCGATGGACAAAGTCGATTTCCGTTTGTTTGTTTCGTGGATATCGGTGAGTAACTTTTTTTCTATACATGCTAGCGACCTAAAACTTGTTTGATCGCGTTCAGCGCGTGAAATTACGCCGAACACGGCCGTCTTTGTTTTGATATTGCTCGATAGACGAAGTCAAATTCCGTTTGTTTGTTTTTCGGATATCGGTTGGTAACTTTTTTTCTATACATGCTAGCGAGCTAAAACTTGTTTTATCGCATTCAGCGCGTCAGATTACGCCGGAAACGGTCGTCTTTGTTTTGATATTGCTTAAAACACGAAGTCGAATTCCGTTCGTTTGTTTCGTGGATATCGGTGAGTAACTTTTTTTTTATACATGCTAGCGACCTGAAACTTGTTTTTCCGCATTCAGCCCGTCAAATTACGCCGGAAACGGTCGTCTTCGTTTTGATATTGCTCGAAACACGAAGTCGAATTCCGTTTCTTTTGTTTCGTGGATATCGGTGAGTAACTTTTTTTCTATACATGCTAGCGACCTGAGACTTGTTTAATCGCATTCAGCGCGTCAAATTACGCCGGAAACGGCCGTCTTTGTTTTGATATTGCTCGATAGACAAAGTCGATTTCCGTTTGTTTGTTTCGTGGATATCGGTGAGTAACTTTTTTTCTATACATGCTAGCGACCTAAAACTTGTTTGATCGCGTTCAGCGCGTGAAATTACGCCGAAAACGGCCGTCTTTGTTTTGATATTGCTCGATAGACGGAGTCAAATTCCGTTTGTTTGTTTTTCGGATATCGGTTGGTAACTTTTTTTCTATACATGCTAGCGAGCTAAAACTTGTTTTATCGCATTCAGCGCGTCAAATTACGCCGGAAACGGTCGTCTTTGTTTTGATATTGCTTAAAACACGAAGTCGAATTCCGTTCGTTTGTTTCGTGGATATCGGTGAGTAACTTTTTTTTTATACATGCTAGCGACCTAAAACTTGTTTTTCCGCATTCAGCCCGTCAAATTACGCCGGAAACGGTCGTCTTCGTTTTGATATTGCTCGAAACACAAAGTCGAATTCCGTTCGTTTGTTTCGTGGATATCGGTGAGCAACTTTTTTTCTATACATGCTAGCGACCTAAAACTTGTTTTATCGCATTCAGCGCGTCAAATTACGCCGGAAACGGCCGTCTTTGTTTTGATATTGCTCGATAGACGAAGTCGGAGTCCGTTTGTTTGTTTCTCAGATATCGGTTAGTAACTTTTTTTCTTTACATGCTAGCGACCTAAAACTTGTTTTATCGCATTCAGCGCGTCAAATTACGCCGGAAACGGTCGTCTTTGTTTTGATATTGCTTAAAACACGAAGTCGAATTCCGTTCGTTTGTTTCGTGGATATCGGTGAGTAACTTCTTTTCTATACATGCTAGCGACCTAAAACTTGTTTTATCGCATTCAGCGCGTCAAATTACGCCGGAAACGGTCGTCTTTGTTTTGATATTGCTTAAAACACGAAGTCGAATTCCGTTCGTTTGTTTCGTGGATATCGGTGAGTAACTTCTTTTCTATACATGCTAGCGACCTAAAACTTGTTTTATCGCATTCAGCGCGTCAAATTACGCCGGAAACGGTCGTCTTTGTTTTGATATTGCTTAAAACACGAAGTCGAATTCCGTTCGTTTGTTTCGTGGATATCGGTGAGTGACTTTTTTTTTATACATGCTAGCGACCTAAAACTTGTTCTTCCGCATTCAGCCCGTCAAATTACGCCGGAAACGGTCGTCTTCGTTTTGATAGTGCTCGAAACACGAAGTCGAATTCCGTTCGTTTGTTTCGTGGATATCGGTGAGTAACTTTTTTTCTATACATGCTAGCGACCTAAAACTTGTTTTATCGCATTCAGCGCGTCAAATTACGCCGGAAACGGCCGTCTTTGTTTTGATATTGCTCGATAGACGAAGTCGGAGTCCGTTTGTTTGTTTTTCAGATATCGGTTAGTAACTTTTTTTCTATACATGCTAGCGAGCTAAAACTTGTTTTATCGCATTCAGCGCGTCAAATTACGCCGGAAACGGCCGTCTTTGTTTTGATATTGCTCGATGGACAAAGTCGATTTCCGTTTGTTTGTTTCGTGGATATCGGTGAGTAACTTTTTTTCTATACATGCTAGCGACCTAAAACTTGTTTTATCGCATTCAGCGCGTCAAATTACGCCGGAAACGGCCGTCTTTGTTTCGATATTGCTCGAAACACGAAGTGCAAGTCCGTTTGTTTGTTTTTCAGATATCGGTTGGTAACTTTTTTTCTATACATGCTAGCAAGCTAAAACTTGTTTTATCGCATTCAGCGCGTCAAATTACGCCGGAAACAGCTGTCTTTGTTTTGATATTGCTCGAAACACGAAGTCTAAGTCCGTCCGTTTGTTTCTCAGATATCGGTTGGTAACTTTTTTTCTATACGTGCTAGCAACCTAAAACTTGTTTTATCGCATTCAGCGCGTCAAATTACGCCGGAAACGGCCGTCTTTGTTTTGATATTGCTCGAAACACGAAGTCGAAGTCCGTTTGTTTGTTTTTCAGATATCGGTTGGTAACTTTTTTTCTATACATGCTAGCGACCTAAAACTTGTTTGATCGCGTTCAGCGCGTCAAATTACGCCGAGAACGGCCGTCTTTGTCTTGATATTGCTCGATAGACGAAGTCGAATTCCGTTTGTTTGTTTCGTGGATATCGGTGAGTAACTTTTTTTCTACACATGCTAGCGACCTGAGACTTGTTTAATCGCATTCAGCGCGTCAAATTACGCCGGAAACGGCCGTCTTTGTTTTGATATTGCTCGATGGACAAAGTCGATTTCCGTTTGTTTGTTTCGTGGATATCGGTGAGTAACTTTTTTTCTATACATGCTAGCGACCTAAAACTTGTTTAATCGCGTTCAGCGCGTGAAATTACGCCGAACACGGCCGTCTTTGTTTTGATATTGCTCGATAGACGAAGTCAAATTCCGTTTGTTTGTTTTTCAGATATCGGTTGGTAACTTTTTTTCTATACATGCTAGCGAGCTAAAACTTGTTTTATCGCATTCAGCGCGTCAGATTACGCCGGAAACGGTCGTCTTTGTTTTGATATTGCTTAAAACACGAAGTCGAATTCCGTTCGTTTGTTTCGTGGATATCGGTGAGTAACTTTTTTTTTATACATGCTAGCGACCTGAAACTTGTTTTTCCGCATTCAGCCCGTCAAATTACGCCGGAAACGGTCGTCTTCGTTTTGATATTGCTCGAAACACGAAGTCGAATTCCGTTTCTTTTGTTTCGTGGATATCGGTGAGTAACTTTTTTTCTATACATGCTAGCGACCTGAGACTTGTTTAATCGCATTCAGCGCGTCAAATTACGCCGGAAACGGCCGTCTTTGTTTTGATATTGCTCGATAGACAAAGTCGATTTCCGTTTGTTTGTTTCGTGGATATCGGTGAGTAACTTTTTTTCTATACATGCTAGCGACCTAAAACTTGTTTGATCGCGTTCAGCGCGTGAAATTACGCCGAAAACGGCCGTCTTTGTTTTGATATTGCTCGATAGACGGAGTCAAATTCCGTTTGTTTGTTTTTCGGATATCGGTTGGTAACTTTTTTTCTATACATGCTAGCAAGCTAAAACTTGTTTTATCGCATTCAGCGCGTCAAATTACGCCGGAAACGGTCGTCTTTGTTTTGATATTGCTTAAAACACGAAGTCGAATTCCGTTCGTTTGTTTCGTGGATATCGGTGAGTAACTTTTTTTTTATACATGCTAGCGACCTAAAACTTGTTTTTCCGCATTCAGCCCGTCAAATTACGCCGGAAGCGGTCGTCTTCGTTTTGATATTGCTCGAAACACAAAGTCGAATTCCGTTCGTTTGTTTCGTGGATATCGGTGAGTAACTTTTTTTCTATACATGCTAGCGACCTAAAACTTGTTTTATCGCATTCAGCGCGTCAAATTACGCCGGAAACGGCCGTCTTTGTTTTGATATTGCTCGATAGACGAAGTCGGAGTCCGTTTGTTTGTTTCTCAGATATCGGTTAGTAACTTTTTTTCTTTACATGCTAGCGACCTAAAACTTGTTTTATCGCATTCAGCGCGTCAAATTACGCCGGAAACGGTCGTCTTTGTTTTGATATTGCTTAAAACACGAAGTCGAATTCCGTTCGTTTGTTTCGTGGATATCGGTGAGTAACTTCTTTTCTATACATGCTAGCGACCTAAAACTTGTTTTATCGCATTCAGCGCGTCAAATTACGCCGGAAACGGTCGTCTTTGTTTTGATATTGCTTAAAACACGAAGTCGAATTCCGTTCGTTTGTTTCGTGGATATCGGTGAGTGACTTTTTTTTTATACATGCTAGCGACCTAAAACTTCTTTTTCCGCATTCAGCTCGTCAAATTACGCCGGAAACGGTCGTCTTCGTTTTGATATTGCTCGAAACACGAAGTCGAATTCCGTTCGTTTGTTTCGTGGATATCGGTGAGTAACTTTTTTTCTATACATGCTAGCGACCTAAAACTTGTTTTATCGCATTCAGCGCGTCAAATTACGCCGGAAACGGCCGTCTTCGTTTTGATATTGCTCGATAGACGAAGTCGGAGTCCGTTTGTTTGTTTCTCAGATATCGGTTAGTAACTTTTTTTCTTTACATGCTAGCGACCTGAAACTTGTTTTATTGCATTCAGCGCGTCAAATTACGCCGGAAACGGTCGTCTTTGTTTTGATATTGCTTAAAACACGAAGTCGAATTCCGTTCGTTTGTTTCGTGGATATCGGTGAGTAACTTCTTTTCTATACATGCTAGCGACCTAAAACTTGTTTTATCGCATTCAGCGCGTCAAATTACGCCGGAAACGGTCGTCTTTGTTTTGATATTGCTTAAAACACGAAGTCGAATTCCGTTCGTTTGTTTCGTGGATATCGGTGAGTGACTTTTTTTTTATACATGCTAGCGACCTAAAACTTGTTCTTCCGCATTCAGCCCGTCAAATTACGCCGGAAACGGTCGTCTTCGTTTTGATATTGCTCGAAACACGAAGTCGAATTCCGTTCGTTTGTTTCGTGGATATCGGTGAGTAACTTTTTTTCTATACATGCTAGCGACCTAAAACTTGTTTTATCGCATTCAGCGCGTCAAATTACGCCGGAAACGGCCGTCTTTGTTTTGATATTGCTCGATAGACGAAGTCGGAGTCCGTTTGTTTGTTTTTCAGATATCGGTTGGTAACTTTTTTTCTATACATGCTAGCGAGCTAAAACTTGTTTTATCGCATTCAGCGCGTCAAATTACGCCGGAAACGGTCGTCTTTGTTTTGATATTGCTTAAAACACGAAGTCGAATTCCGTTCGTTTGTTTCGTGGATATCGGTGAGTAACTTTTTTTTTATACATGCTAGCGACCTGAAACTTGTTTTTCCGCATTCAGCCCGTCAAATTACGCCGGAAACGGTCGTCTTCGTTTTGATATTGCTCGAAACACGAAGTCGAATTCCGTTTCTTTTGTTTCGTGGATATCGGTGAGTAACTTTTTTTCTATACATGCTAGCGACCTGAGACTTGTTTAATCGCATTCAGCGCGTCAAATTACGCCGGAAACGGCCGTCTTTGTTTTGATATTGCTCGATAGACAAAGTCGATTTCCGTTTGTTTGTTTCGTGGATATCGGTGAGTAACTTTTTTTCTATACATGCTAGCGACCTAAAACTTGTTTGATCGCGTTCAGCGCGTGAAATTACGCCGAAAACGGCCGTCTTTGTTTTGATATTGCTCGATAGACGGAGTCAAATTCCGTTTGTTTGTTTTTCGGATATCGGTTGGTAACTTTTTTTCTATACATGCTAGCAAGCTAAAACTTGTTTTATCGCATTCAGCGCGTCAAATTACGCCGGAAACGGTCGTCTTTGTTTTGATATTGCTTAAAACACGAAGTCGAATTCCGTTCGTTTGTTTCGTGGATATCGGTGAGTAACTTTTTTTTTATACATGCTAGCGACCTAAAACTTGTTTTTCCGCATTCAGCCCGTCAAATTACGCCGGAAACGGTCGTCTTCGTTTTGATATTGCTCGAAACACAAAGTCGAATTCCGTTCGTTTGTTTCGTGGATATCGGTGAGTAACTTTTTTTCTATACATGCTAGCGACCTAAAACTTGTTTTATCGCATTCAGCGCGTCAAATTACGCCGGAAACGGCCGTCTTTGTTTTGATATTGCTCGATAGACGAAGTCGGAGTCCGTTTGTTTGTTTCTCAGATATCGGTTAGTAACTTTTTTTCTTTACATGCTAGCGACCTAAAACTTGTTTTATCGCATTCAGCGCGTCAAATTACGCCGGAAACGGTTGTCTTTGTTTTGATATTGCTTAAAACACGAAGTCGAATTCCGTTCGTTTGTTTCGTGGATATCGGTGAGTAACTTCTTTTCTATACATGCTAGCGACCTAAAACTTGTTTTATCGCATTCAGCGCGTCAAATTACGCCGGAAACGGTCGTCTTTGTTTTGATATTGCTTAAAACACGAAGTCGAATTCCGTTCGTTTGTTTCGTGGATATCGGTGAGTGACTTTTTTTTTATACATGCTAGCGACCTAAAACTTCTTTTTCCGCATTCAGCCCGTCAAATTACGCCGGAAACGGTCGTCTTCGTTTTGATATTGCTCGAAACACGAAGTCGAATTCCGTTCGTTTGTTTCGTGGATATCGGTGAGTAACTTTTTTTCTATACATGCTAGCGACCTAAAACTTGTTTTATCGCATTCAGCGCGTCAAATTACGCCGGAAACGGCCGTCTTTGTTTTGATATTGCTCGATAGACGAAGTCGGAGTCCGTTTGTTTGTTTCTCAGATATCGGTTAGTAACTTTTTTTCTTTACATGCTAGCGACCTAAAACTTGTTTTATCGCATTCAGCGCGTCAAATTACGCCGGAAACGGTCGTCTTTGTTTTGATATTGCTTAAAACACGAAGTCGAATTCCGTTCGTTTGTTTCGTGGATATCGGTGAGTAACTTCTTTTCTATACATGCTAGCGACCTAAAACTTGTTTTATCGCATTCAGCGCGTCAAATTACGCCGGAAACGGTCGTCTTTGTTTTGATATTGCTTAAAACACGAAGTCGAATTCCGTTCGTTTGTTTCGTGGATATCGGTGAGTGACTTTTTTTTTATACATGCTAGCGACCTAAAACTTGTTCTTCCGCATTCAGCCCGTCAAATTACGCCGGAAACGGTCGTCTTCGTTTTGATATTGCTCGAAACACGAAGTCGAATTCCGTTCGTTTGTTTCGTGGATATCGGTGAGTAACTTTTTTTCTATACATGCTAGCGACCTAAAACTTGTTTTATCGCATTCAGCGCGTCAAATTACGCCGGAAACGGCCGTCTTTGTTTTGATATTGCTCGATAGACGAAGTCGGAGTCCGTTTGTTTGTTTTTCAGATATCGGTTGGTAACTTTTTTTCTATACATGCTAGCGAGCTAAAACTTGTTTTATCGCATTCAGCGCGTCAAATTACGCCGGAAACGGTCGTCTTTGTTTTGATATTGCTTAAAACACGAAGTCGAATTCCGTTCGTTTGTTTCGTGGATATCGGTGAGTGACTTTTTTTTTATACATGGTAGCGACCTAAAACTTGTTTTTCCGCATTCAGCCCGTCAAATTACGCCGGAAACGGTCGTCTTCGTTTTGATATTGCTCGAAACACGAAGTCGAATTCCGTTCGTTTGTTTCGTGGATATCGGTGAGTAACTTTTTTTCTATACATGCTAGCGACCTAAAACTTGTTTTATCGCATTCAGCGCGTCAAATTACGCCGGAAACGGCCGTCTTTGTTTTGATATTGCTCGATAGACGAAGTCGGAGTCCGTTTGTTTGTTTTTCAGATATCGGTTAGTAACTTTTTTTCTTTACATGCTAGCGACCTAAAACTTGTTTTATCGCATTCAGCGCGTCAAATTACGCCGGAAACGGTCGTCTTTGTTTTGATATTGCTTAAAACACGAAGTCGAATTCCGGTCGTTTGTTTCGTGGATATCGGTGAGTAACTTCTTTTCTATACATGCTAGCGACCTAAAACTTGTTTTATCGCATTCAGCGCGTCAAATTACGCCGGAAACGGCCGTCTTTGTTTTGATATTGCTCGATAGACGAAGTCGGAGTCCGTTTGTTTGTTTTTCAGATATCGGTTAGTAACTTTTTTTCTATACATGCTAGCGACCTAAAACTTGTTTTATCGCATTCAGCGCGTCAAATTACGCCGGAAACGGCCGTCTTTGTTTTGATATTGCTCGAAACACGAGGTCGAAGTCCGTTTGTTTGTTTTTCAGTTATCGGTTGGTAACTTTTTTTCTATACATGCTAGCGACCTAAAACTTGTTTTATTGCATTCAGCGCGTCAAATTACGCCGGAAACAGTCGTCTTTGTTTTGATATTGCTCAAAACACGGAGTCGAATTCCGTTTGTTAGTTTCGTGGATATCGGTGAGTAACTTCTTTTCTATACACGCTAGCGACCTAAAACTTGTTTTATCGCATTCAGCCCGTCAAATTACGCCGGAAACGGTCGTCTTTGTTTTGATATTGCTTAAAACACGAAGTCGAATTCCGTTCGTTTGTTTTTCAGATATCGGTTAGTAACTTTTTTTTTATACGTGCTAGCAACCTAAAACTTGTTTTATCGCATTCAGCGCGTCAAATTACGCCGGAAACGGCCGTCTTTGTTTTGATATTGCTCGAAACACGAAGTCGAAGTCCGTTTGTTTGTTTTTCAGATATCGGTTGGTAACTTTTTTTCTATACATGCTAGCGACCTAAAACTTGTTTGATCGCGTTCAGCGCGTCAAATTACGCCGAGAACGGCCGTCTTTGTTTTGATATTGCTCGATAGACGAAGTCGAATTCCGTTTGTTTGTTTCGTGGATATCGGTGAGTAACTTTTTTTTTATACATGCTAGCGACCTGAGACTTGTTTAATCGCATTCAGCGCGTCAAATTACGCCGGAAACGGCCGTCTTTGTTTTGATATTGTTCGATAGACAAAGTCGATTTCCGTTTGTTTGTTTCGTGGATATCGGTGAGTAACTTTTTTTCTATACATGCTAGCGACCTAAAACTTGTTTGATCGCGTTCAGCGCGTGAAATTACGCCGAAAACGGCCGTCTTTGTTTTGATATTGCTCGATAGACGAAGTCGAATTCCGTTTGTTTGTTTCGTGGATATCGGTTGGTAACTTTTTTTCTATACATGCTAGCGACCTAAAACTTGTTTTATCGCATTCAGCGCGTCAAATTACGCCGGAAACGGCCGTCTTTGTTTCGATATTGCTCGAAACACGAAGTCGAAGTCCGTTTGTTTGTTTTTCAGATATCGGTTGGTAACTTTTTTTCTATACATGCTAGCAAGCTAAAACTTGTTTTATCGCATTCAGCGCGTCAAATTACGCCGGAAACAGCTGTCTTTGTTTTGATATTGCTCGAAACACGAAGTCTAAGTCCGTCTGTTTGTTTCTCAGATATCGGTTGGTAACTTTTTTTCTATACGTGCTAGCAACCTAAAACTTGTTTTATCGCATTCAGCGCGTCAAATTACGCCGGAAACGGCCGTCTTTGTTTTGATATTGCTCGAAACACGAAGTCGAAGTCCGTTTGTTTGTTTTTCAGATATCGGTTGGTAACTTTTTTTCTATACATGCTAGCGACCTAAAACTTGTTTGATCGCGTTCAGCGCGTCAAATTACGCCGAGAACGGCCGTCTTTGTTTTGATATTGCTCGATAGACGAAGTCGAATTCCGTTTGTTTGTTTCGTGGATATCGGTGAGTAACTTTTTTTCTATACATGCTAGCGACCTGAGACTTGTTTTATCGCATTCAGCGCGTCAAATTACGCCGGAAACGGCCGTCTTTGTTTCGATATTGCTTGAAACACGAAGTCGAAGTCCGTTTGTTTGTTTTTCAGATATCGGTTGGTAACTTTTTTTCTATACATGCTAGCGACCTAAAACTTGTTTAATCGCATTCAGCGCGTCAAATTACGCCGGAAACGGCCGTCTTTGTTTTGATATTGCTCGATAGACAAAGTCGATTTCCGTTTGTTTGTTTCGTGGATATCGGTGAGTAACTTTTTTTCTATACATGCTAGCGACCTAAAACTTGTTTTATCGCATTCAGCGCGTCAAATTACGCCGGAAACGGCCGTCTTTGTTTTGATATTGCTCGATAGACGAAGTCGGAGTCCGTTTGTTTGTTTTTCAGATATCGGTTGGTAACTTTTTTTCTATACATGCTAGCGAGCTAAAACTTGTTTTATCGCATTCAGCGCGTCAAATTACGCCGGAAACGGTCGTCTTTGTTTTGATATTGCTTAAAACACGAAGTCGAATTCCGTTCGTTTGTTTCGTGGATATCGGTGAGTAACTTTTTTTTTATACATGCTAGCGACCTGAAACTTGTTTTTCCGCATTCAGCCCGTCAAATTACGCCGGAAACGGTCGTCTTCGTTTTGATATTGCTCGAAACACGAAGTCGAATTCCGTTTCTTTTGTTTCGTGGATATCGGTGAGTAACTTTTTTTCTATACATGCTAGCGACCTGAGACTTGTTTAATCGCATTCAGCGCGTCAAAT
The DNA here is from genome assembly GCF_021155765.1 of Diprion similis. Lineage (NCBI taxonomy): Eukaryota > Metazoa > Arthropoda > Insecta > Hymenoptera > Diprionidae > Diprion > Diprion similis. Next base: position 14,178,854 of record NC_060113.1, on the reverse strand, counting down.
TACGCCGGAAACGGCCGTCTTTGTTTTGATATTGCTCGATAGACAAAGTCGATTTCCGTTTGTTTGTTTCGTGGATATCGGTGAGTAACTTTTTTTCTATACATGCTAGCGACCTAAAACTTGTTTGATCGCGTTCAGCGCGTGAAATTACGCCGAAAACGGCCGTCTTTGTTTTGATATTGCTCGATAGACGGAGTCAAATTCCGTTTGTTTGTTTTTCGGATATCGGTTGGTAACTTTTTTTCTATACATGCTAGCAAGCTAAAACTTGTTTTATCGCATTCAGCGCGTCAAATTACGCCGGAAACGGTCGTCTTTGTTTTGATATTGCTTAAAACACGAAGTCGAATTCCGTTCGTTTGTTTCGTGGATATCGGTGAGTAACTTTTTTTTTATACATGCTAGCGACCTAAAACTTGTTTTTCCGCATTCAGCCCGTCAAATTACGCCGGAAACGGTCGTCTTCGTTTTGATATTGCTCGAAACACAAAGTCGAATTCCGTTCGTTTGTTTCGTGGATATCGGTGAGTAACTTTTTTTCTATACATGCTAGCGACCTAAAACTTGTTTTATCGCATTCAGCGCGTCAAATTACGCCGGAAACGGCCGTCTTTGTTTTGATATTGCTCGATAGACGAAGTCGGAGTCCGTTTGTTTGTTTCTCAGATATCGGTTAGTAACTTTTTTTCTTTACATGCTAGCGACCTAAAACTTGTTTTATCGCATTCAGCGCGTCAAATTACGCCGGAAACGGTCGTCTTTGTTTTGATATTGCTTAAAACACGAAGTCGAATTCCGTTCGTTTGTTTCGTGGATATCGGTGAGTAACTTCTTTTCTATACATGCTAGCGACCTAAAACTTGTTTTATCGCATTCAGCGCGTCAAATTACGCCGGAAACGGTCGTCTTTGTTTTGATATTGCTTAAAACACGAAGTCGAATTCCGTTCGTTTGTTTCGTGGATATCGGTGAGTGACTTTTTTTTTATACATGCTAGCGACCTAAAACTTCTTTTTCCGCATTCAGCCCGTCAAATTACGCCGGAAACGGTCGTCTTCGTTTTGATATTGCTCGAAACACGAAGTCGAATTCCGTTCGTTTGTTTCGTGGATATCGGTGAGTAACTTTTTTTCTATACATGCTAGCGACCTAAAACTTGTTTTATCGCATTCAGCGCGTCAAATTACGCCGGAAACGGCCGTCTTTGTTTTGATATTGCTCGATAGACGAAGTCGGAGTCCGTTTGTTTGTTTCTCAGATATCGGTTAGTAACTTTTTTTCTTTACATGCTAGCGACCTAAAACTTGTTTTATCGCATTCAGCGCGTCAAATTACGCCGGAAACGGTCGTCTTTGTTTTGATATTGCTTAAAACACGAAGTCGAATTCCGTTCGTTTGTTTCGTGGATATCGGTGAGTAACTTCTTTTCTATACATGCTAGCGACCTAAAACTTGTTTTATCGCATTCAGCGCGTCAAATTACGCCGGAAACGGTCGTCTTTGTTTTGATATTGCTTAAAACACGAAGTCGAATTCCGTTCGTTTGTTTCGTGGATATCGGTGAGTGACTTTTTTTTTATACATGCTAGCGACCTAAAACTTGTTCTTCCGCATTCAGCCCGTCAAATTACGCCGGAAACGGTCGTCTTCGTTTTGATATTGCTCGAAACACGAAGTCGAATTCCGTTCGTTTGTTTCGTGGATATCGGTGAGTAACTTTTTTTCTATACATGCTAGCGACCTAAAACTTGTTTTATCGCATTCAGCGCGTCAAATTACGCCGGAAACGGCCGTCTTTGTTTTGATATTGCTCGATAGACGAAGTCGGAGTCCGTTTGTTTGTTTTTCAGATATCGGTTGGTAACTTTTTTTCTATACATGCTAGCGAGCTAAAACTTGTTTTATCGCATTTAGCGCGTCAAATTACGCCGGAAACGGTCGTCTTTGTTTTGATATTGCTTAAAACACGAAGTCGAATTCCGTTCGTTTGTTTCGTGGATATCGGTGAGTGACTTTTTTTTTATACATGGTAGCGACCTAAAACTTGTTTTTCCGCATTCAGCCCGTCAAATTACGCCGGAAACGGTCGTCTTCGTTTTGATATTGCTCGAAACACGAAGTCGAATTCCGTTCGTTTGTTTCGTGGATATCGGTGAGTAACTTTTTTTCTATACATGCTAGCGACCTAAAACTTGTTTTATCGCATTCAGCGCGTCAAATTACGCCGGAAACGGCCGTCTTTGTTTTGATATTGCTCGATAGACGAAGTCGGAGTCCGTTTGTTTGTTTTTCAGATATCGGTTAGTAACTTTTTTTCTTTACATGCTAGCGACCTAAAACTTGTTTTATCGCATTCAGCGCGTCAAATTACGCCGGAAACGGTCGTCTTTGTTTTGATATTGCTTAAAACACGAAGTCGAATTCCGGTCGTTTGTTTCGTGGATATCGGTGAGTAACTTCTTTTCTATACATGCTAGCGACCTAAAACTTGTTTTATCGCATTCAGCGCGTCAAATTACGCCGGAAACGGCCGTCTTTGTTTTGATATTGCTCGATAGACGAAGTCGGAGTCCGTTTGTTTGTTTTTCAGATATCGGTTAGTAACTTTTTTTCTATACATGCTAGCGACCTAAAACTTGTTTTATCGCATTCAGCGCGTCAAATTACGCCGGAAACGGCCGTCTTTGTTTTGATATTGCTCGAAACACGAGGTCGAAGTCCGTTTGTTTGTTTTTCAGTTATCGGTTGGTAACTTTTTTTCTATACATGCTAGCGACCTAAAACTTGTTTTATTGCATTCAGCGCGTCAAATTACGCCGGAAACAGTCGTCTTTGTTTTGATATTGCTCAAAACACGGAGTCGAATTCCGTTTGTTAGTTTCGTGGATATCGGTGAGTAACTTCTTTTCTATACACGCTAGCGACCTAAAACTTGTTTTATCGCATTCAGCCCGTCAAATTACGCCGGAAACGGTCGTCTTTGTTTTGATATTGCTTAAAACACGAAGTCGAATTCCGTTCGTTTGTTTTTCAGATATCGGTTAGTAACTTTTTTTTTATACGTGCTAGCAACCTAAAACTTGTTTTATCGCATTCAGCGCGTCAAATTACGCCGGAAACGGCCGTCTTTGTTTTGATATTGCTCGAAACACGAAGTCGAAGTCCGTTTGTTTGTTTTTCAGATATCGGTTGGTAACTTTTTTTCTATACATGCTAGCGACCTAAAACTTGTTTGATCGCGTTCAGCGCGTCAAATTACGCCGAGAACGGCCGTCTTTGTTTTGATATTGCTCGATAGACGAAGTCGAATTCCGTTTGTTTGTTTCGTGGATATCGGTGAGTAACTTTTTTTTTATACATGCTAGCGACCTGAGACTTGTTTAATCGCATTCAGCGCGTCAAATTACGCCGGAAACGGCCGTCTTTGTTTTGATATTGTTCGATAGACAAAGTCGATTTCCGTTTGTTTGTTTCGTGGATATCGGTGAGTAACTTTTTTTCTATACATGCTAGCGACCTAAAACTTGTTTGATCGCGTTCAGCGCGTGAAATTACGCCGAAAACGGCCGTCTTTGTTTTGATATTGCTCGATAGACGAAGTCGAATTCCGTTTGTTTGTTTCGTGGATATCGGTTGGTAACTTTTTTTCTATACATGCTAGCGACCTAAAACTTGTTTTATCGCATTCAGCGCGTCAAATTACGCCGGAAACGGCCGTCTTTGTTTTGATATTGCTCGAAACACGAAGTCGAAGTCCGTTTGTTTGTTTTTCAGATATCGGTTGGTAACTTTTTTTCTATACATGCTAGCAAGCTAAAACTTGTTTTATCGCATTCAGCGCGTCAAATTACGCCGGAAACAGCTGTCTTTGTTTTGATATTGCTCGAAACACGAAGTCTAAGTCCGTCTGTTTGTTTCTCAGATATCGGTTGGTAACTTTTTTTCTATACGTGCTAGCAACCTAAAACTTGTTTTATCGCATTCAGCGCGTCAAATTACGCCGGAAACGGCCGTCTTTGTTTTGATATTGCTCGAAACACGAAGTCGAAGTCCGTTTGTTTGTTTTTCAGATATCGGTTGGTAACTTTTTTTCTATACATGCTAGCGACCTAAAACTTGTTTGATCGCGTTCAGCGCGTCAAATTACGCCGAGAACGGCCGTCTTTGTTTTGATATTGCTCGATAGACGAAGTCGAATTCCGTTTGTTTGTTTCGTGGATATCGGTGAGTAACTTTTTTTCTATACATGCTAGCGACCTGAGACTTGTTTTATCGCATTCAGCGCGTCAAATTACGCCGGAAACGGCCGTCTTTGTTTCGATATTGCTTGAAACACGAAGTCGAAGTCCGTTTGTTTGTTTTTCAGATATCGGTTGGTAACTTTTTTTCTATACATGCTAGCGACCTAAAACTTGTTTAATCGCATTCAGCGCGTCAAATTACGCCGGAAACGGCCGTCTTTGTTTTGATATTGCTCGATAGACAAAGTCGATTTCCGTTTGTTTGTTTCGTGGATATCGGTGAGTAACTTTTTTTCTATACATGCTAGCGACCTAAAACTTGTTTGATCGCGTTCAGCGCGTGAAATTACGCCGAAAACGGCCGTCTTTGTTTTGATATTGCTCGATAGACGAAGTCGAATTCCGTTTGTTTGTTTCGTGGATATCGGTTGGTAACTTTTTTTCTATACATGCTAGCGACCTAAAACTTGTTTTATCGCATTCAGCGCGTCAAATTACGCCGGAAACGGCCGTCTTTGTTTCGATATTGCTTGAAACACGAAGTCGAAGTCCGTTTGTTTGTTTTTCAGATATCGGTTGGTAACTTTTTTTCTATACATGCTAGCGAGCTAAAACTTGTTTTATCGCATTCAGCGCGTCAAATTACGCCGGAAACGGCCGTCTTTGTTTTGATATTGCTCGAAACACGAAGTCGAAGTCCGTTTGTTTGTTTTTCAGATATCGGTTGGTAACTTTTTTTCTATACATGCTAGCGACCTAAAACTTGTTTGATCGCGTTCAGCGCGTCAAATTACGCCGAGAACGGCCGTCTTTGTTTTGATATTGCTCGATAGACGAAGTCGAATTCCGTTTGTTTGTTTCGTGGATATCGGTGAGTAACTTTTTTTCTATACATGCTAGCGACCTAAAACTTGTTTTATTGCATTCAGCGCGTCAAATTACGCCGGAAACAGTCGTCTTTGTTTTGATATTGCTCAAAACACGGAGTCGAATTCCGTTTGTTAGTTTCGTGGATATCGGTGAGTAACTTCTTTTCTATACACGCTAGCGACCTAAAACTTGTTTTATCGCATTCAGCCCGTCAAATTACGCCGGAAACGGTTGTCTTTGTTTTGATATTGCTTAAAACACGAAGTCGAAGTTCGTTCGTTTGTTTTTCAGATATCGGTTGGTAACTTTTTTTTTATACGTGCTAGCAACCTAAAACTTGTTTTATCGCATTCAGCGCGTCAAATTACGCCGGAAACGGCCGTCTTTGTTTTGATATTGCTCGAAACACGAAGTCGAAGTCCGTTTGTTTGTTTTTCAGATATCGGTTGGTAACTTTTTTTCTATACATGCTAGCGACCTAAAACTTGTTTGATCGCGTTCAGCGCGTCAAATTACGCCGAGAACGGCCGTCTTTGTTTTGATATTGCTCGATAGACGAAGTCGAATTCCGTTTGTTTGTTTCGTGGATATCGGTGAGTAACTTTTTTTTTATACATGCTAGCGACCTGAGACTTGTTTAATCGCATTCAGCGCGTCGAATTACGCCGGAAACGGCCGTCTTTGTTTTGATATTGCTCGATAGACAAAGTCGATTTCCGTTTGTTTGTTTCGTGGATATCGGTGAGTAACTTTTTTTCTATACATGCTAGCGACCTGAAACTTGTTTGATCGCGTTCAGCGCGTCAAATTACGCCGGAAACGGTCGTCTTTGTTTTGATATTGCTTAAAACACGAAGTCGAATTCCGTTCGTTTGTTTCGTGGATATCGGTGAGTGACTTTTTTTTTATACATGCTAGCGACCTAAAACTTGTTTTTCCGCATTCAGCCCGTCAAATTACGCCGGAAACGGTCGTCTTCGTTTTGATATTGCTCGAAACACGAAGTCGAATTCCGTTCGTTTGTTTCGTGGATATCGGTGAGTAACTTTTTTTCTATACATGCTAGCGACCTAAAACTTGTTTTATCGCATTCAGCGCGTCAAATTACGCCGGAAACGGCCGTCTTTGTTTTGATATTGCTCGATAGACGAAGTCGGAGTCCGTTTGTTTGTTTTTCAGATATCGGTTAGTAACTTTTTTTCTTTACATGCTAGCGACCTAAAACTTGTTTTATCGCATTCAGCGCGTCAAATTACGCCGGAAACGGTCGTCTTTGTTTTGATATTGCTTAAAACACGAAGTCGAATTCCGTTCGTTTGTTTCGTGGATATCGGTGAGTAACTTCTTTTCTATACATGCTAGCGACCTAAAACTTGTTTTATCGCATTCAGCGCGTCAAATTACGCCGGAAACGGCCGTCTTTGTTTTGATATTGCTCGATAGACGAAGTCGGAGTCCGTTTGTTTGTTTTTCAGATATCGGTTAGTAACTTTTTTTCTATACATGCTAGCGACCTAAAACTTGTTTTATCGCATTCAGCGCGTCTAATTACGCCGGAAACGGCCGTCTTTGTTTTGATATTGCTCGAAACACGAGGTCGAAGTCCGTTTGTTTGTTTTTCAGTTATCGGTTGGTAACTTTTTTTCTATACATGCTAGCGACCTAAAACTTGTTTTATTGCATTCAGCGCGTCAAATTACGCCGGAAACAGTCGTCTTTGTTTTGATATTGCTCAAAACATGGAGTCGAATTCCGTTTGTTAGTTTCGTGGATATCGGTGAGTAACTTCTTTTCTATACACGCTAGCGACCTAAAACTTGTTTTATCGCATTCAGCCCGTCAAATTACGCCGGAAACGATCGTCTTTGTTTTGATATTGCTTAAAACACGAAGTCGAATTCCGTTCGTTTGTTTTTCAGATATCGGTTGGTAACTTTTTTTTTATACGTGCTAGCGACCTAAAACTTGTTTTTCCGCATTCAGCCCGTCAAATTACGCCGGAAACGGTCGTCTTCGTTTTGATATTGCTCGAAACACGAAGTCGAATTCCGTTCGTTTGTTTCGTGGATATCGGTGAGTAACTTTTTTTCTATACATGCTAGCGACCTAAAACTTGTTTTATCGCATTCAGCGCGTCAAATTACGCCGGAAACGGCCGTCTTTGTTTTGATATTGCTCGATAGACGAAGTCGGAGTCCGTTTGTTTGTTTTCCAGATATCGGTTAGTAACTTTTTTTCTTTACATGCTAGCGACCTAAAACTTGTTTTATCGCATTCAGCGCGTCAAATTACGCCGGAAACGGTCGTCTTTGTTTTGATATTGCTTAAAACACGAAGTCGGATTCCGTTCGTTTGTTTCGTGGATATCGGTGAGTAACTTCTTTTCTATACATGCTAGCGACCTAAAACTTGTTTTATCGCATTCAGCGCGTCAAATTACGCCGGAAACGGCCGTCTTTGTTTTGATATTGCTCGATAGACAAAGTCGATTTCCGTTTGTTTGTTTCGTGGATATCGGTGAGTAACTTTTTTTCTATACATGCTAGCGACCTAAAACTTGTTTGATCGCGTTCAGCGCGTGAAATTACGCCGAAAACGGCCGTCTTTGTTTTGATATTGCTCGATAGACGAAGTCGAATTCCGTTTGTTTGTTTCGTGGATATCGGTTGGTAACTTTTTTTCTATACATGCTAGCGACCTAAAACTTGTTTTATCGCATTCAGCGCGTCAAATTACGCCGGAAACGGTCGTCTTTGTTTTGATATTGCTTAAAACACGAAGTCGAATTCCGTTCGTTTGTTTCGTGGATATCGGTGAGTAACTTCTTTTCTATACACGCTAGCGACCTAAAACTTGTTTTATCGCATTCAGCCCGTCAAATTACGCCGGAAACGGTCGTCTTTGTTTTGATATTGCTTAAAACACGAAGTCGAAGTCCGTTCGTTTGTTTTTCAGATATCGGTTGGTAACTTTTTTTTTATACGTGCTAGCAACCTAAAACTTGTTTTATCGCATTCAGCGCGTCAAATTACGCCGGAAACGGCCGTCTTTGTTTTGATGTTGCTCGAAACACGAAGTCGAAGTCCGTTTGTTTGTTTTTCAGATATCGGTTGGTAACTTTTTTTCTATACATGCTAGCGACCTAAAACTTGTTTGATCGCGTTCAGCGCGTCAAATTACGCCGAGAACGGCCGTCTTTGTTTTGATATTGCTCGATAGACGAAGTCGAATTCCGTTTGTTTGTTTCGTGGATATCGGTGAGTAACTTTTTTTTTATACATGCTAGCGACCTGAGACTTGTTTAATCGCATTCAGCGCGTCGAATTACGCCGGAAACGGCCGTCTTTGTTTTGATATTGCTCGATAGACAAAGTCGATTTCCGTTTGTTTGTTTCGTGGATATCGGTGAGTAACTTTTTTTCTATACATGCTAGCGACCTGAAACTTGTTTGATCGCGTTCAGCGCGTCAAATTACGCCGGAAACGGTCGTCTTTGTTTTGATATTGCTTAAAACACGAAGTCGAATTCCGTTCGTTTGTTTCGTGGATATCGGTGAGTGACTTTTTTTTTATACATGCTAGCGACCTAAAACTTGTTTTTCCGCATTCAGCCCGTCAAATTACGCCGGAAACGGTCGTCTTCGTTTTGATATTGCTCGAAACACGAAGTCGAATTCCGTTCGTTTGTTTCGTGGATATCGGTGAGTAACTTTTTTTCTATACAAGCTAGCGACCTAAAACTTGTTTTATCGCATTCAGCGCGTCAAATTACGCCGGAAACGGCCGTCTTTGTTTTGATATTGCTCGATAGACGAAGTCGGAGTCCGTTTGTTTGTTTCTCAGATATCGGTTAGTAACTTTTTTTCTTTACATGCTAGCGACCTAAAACTTGTTTTATCGCATTCAGCGCGTCAAATTACGCCGGAAACGGTCGTCTTTGTTTTGATATTGCTTAAAACACGAAGTCGAATTCCGTTCGTTTGTTTCGTGGATATCGGTGAGTAACTTCTTTTCTATACATGCTAGCGACCTAAAACTTGTTTTATCGCATTCAGCGCGTCAAATTACGCCGGAAACGGCCGTCTTTGTTTTGATATTGCTCGATAGACGAAGTCGGAGTCCGTTTGTTTGTTTTTCAGATATCGGTTAGTAACTTTTTTTCTATACATGCTAGCGACCTAAAACTTGTTTTATCGCATTCAGCGCGTCTAATTACGCCGGAAACGGCCGTCTTTGTTTTGATATTGCTCGAAACACGAGGTCGAAGTCCGTTTGTTTGTTTTTCAGTTATCGGTTGGTAACTTTTTTTCTATACATGCTAGCGACCTAAAACTTGTTTTATTGCATTCAGCGCGTCAAATTACGCCGGAAACAGTCGTCTTTGTTTTGATATTGCTCAAAACATGGAGTCGAATTCCGTTTGTTAGTTTCGTGGATATCGGTGAGTAACTTCTTTTCTATACACGCTAGCGACCTAAAACTTGTTTTATCGCATTCAGCCCGTCAAATTACGCCGGAAACGGTCGTCTTTGTTTTGATATTGCTTAAAACACGAAGTCGAATTCCGTTCGTTTGTTTTTCAGATATCGGTTGGTAACTTTTTTTTTATACGTGCTAGCGACCTAAAACTTGTTTTTCCGCATTCAGCCCGTCAAATTACGCCGGAAACGGTCGTCTTCGTTTTGATATTGCTCGAAACACGAAGTCGAATTCCGTTCGTTTGTTTCGTGGAGATCGGTGAGTAACTTTTTTTCTATACATGCTAGCGACCTAAAACTTGTTTTATCGCATTCAGCGCGTCAAATTACGCCGGAAACGGCCGTCTTTGTTTTGATATTGCTCGATAGACGAAGTCGGAGTCCGTTTGTTTGTTTTCCAGATATCGGTTAGTAACTTTTTTTCTTTACATGCTAGCGACCTAAAACTTGTTTTATCGCATTCAGCGCGTCAAATTACGCCGGAAACGGTCGTCTTTGTTTTGATATTGCTTAAAACACGAAGTCGAATTCCGTTCGTTTGTTTCGTGGATATCGGTGAGTAACTTCTTTTCTATACATGCTAGCGACCTAAAACTTGTTTTATCGCATTCAGCGCGTCAAATTACGCCGGAAACGGCCGTCTTTGTTTTGATATTGCTCGATAGACAAAGTCGATTTCCGTTTGTTTGTTTCGTGGATATCGGTGAGTAACTTTTTTTCTATACATGCTAGCGACCTAAAACTTGTTTGATCGCGTTCAGCGCGTGAAATTACGCCGAAAACGGCCGTCTTTGTTTTGATATTGCTCGATAGACGAAGTCGAATTCCGTTTGTTTGTTTCGTGGATATCGGTTGGTAACTTTTTTTCTATACATGCTAGCGACCTAAAACTTGTTTTATCGCATTCAGCGCGTCAAATTACGCCGGAAACGGTCGTCTTTGTTTTGATATTGCTTAAAACACGAAGTCGAATTCCGTTCGTTTGTTTCGTGGATATCGGTGAGTAACTTCTTTTCTATACATGCTAGCGACCTAAAACTTGTTTTATCGCATTCAGCGCGTCAAATTACGCCGGAAACGGCCGTCTTTGTTTTGATATTGCTCGATAGACGAAGTCGGAGTCCGTTTGTTTGTTTTTCAGATATCGGTTAGTAACTTTTGTTCTATACATGCTAGCGACCTAAAACTTGTTTTATCGCATTCAGCGCGTCTAATTACGCCGGAAACGGCCGTCTTTGTTTTGATATTGCTCGAAACACGAGGTCGAAGTCCGTTTGTTTGTTTTTCAGTTATCGGTTGGTAACTTTCTTTCTATACATGCTAGCGACCTAAAACTTGTTTTATCGCATTCAGCGCGTCAAATTACGCCGGAAACGGCCGTCTTTGTTTTGATATTGCTCGATAGACGAAGTCGGAGTCCGTTTGTTTGTTTTCCAGATATCGGTTAGTAACTTTTTTTCTTTACATGCTAGCGACCTAAAACTTGTTTTATCGCATTCAGCGCGTCAAATTACGCCGGAAACGGTCGTCTTTGTTTTGATATTGCTTAAAACACGAAGTCGAATTCCGTTCGTTTGTTTCGTGGATATCGGTGAGTAACTTCTTTTCTATACATGCTAGCGACCTAAAACTTGTTTTATCGCATTCAGCGCGTCAAATTACGCCGGAAACGGCCGTCTTTGTTTTGATATTGCTCGATAGACAAAGTCGATTTCCGTTTGTTTGTTTCGTGGATATCGGTGAGTAACTTTTTTTCTATACATGCTAGCGACCTAAAACTTGTTTGATCGCGTTCAGCGCGTGAAATTACGCCGAAAACGGCCGTCTTTGTTTTGATATTGCTCGATAGACGAAGTCGAATTCCGTTTGTTTGTTTCGTGGATATCGGTTGGTAACTTTTTTTCTATACATGCTAGCGACCTAAAACTTGTTTTATCGCATTCAGCGCGTCAAATTACGCCGGAAACGGCCGTCTTTGTTTCGATATTGCTTGAAACACGAAGTCGAAGTCCGTTTGTTTGTTTTTCAGATATCGGTTGGTAACTTTTTTTCTATACATGCTAGCCAGCTAAAACTTGTTTTATCGCATTCAGCGCGTCAAATTTCGCCGGAAACAGCTGTCTTTGTTTTGATATTGCTCGAAACACGAAGTCTAAGTCCGTCTGTTTGTTTCTCAGATATCGGTTGGTAACTTTTTTTCTATACGTGCTAGCAACCTAAAACTTGTTTTATCGCATTCAGCGCGTCAAATTACGCCGGAAACGGCCGTCTTTGTTTTGATATTGCTCGATAGACGAAGTCAAATTCCGTTTGTTTGTTTTTCAGATATCGGTTGGTAACTTTTTTTCTATACATGCTAGCGAGCTAAAACTTGTTTTATCGCATTCAGCGCGTCAAATTACGCCGGAAACGGTCGTCTTTGTTTTGATATTGCTTAAAACACGAAGTCGAATTCCGTTCGTTTGTTTCGTGGATATCGGTGAGTAACTTTTTTTTTATACATGCTAGCGACCTAAAACTTGTTTTTCCGCATTCAGCCCGTCAAATTACGCCGGAAACGGTCGTCTTCGTTTTGATATTGCTCGAAACACGAAGTCGAATTCCGTTCGTTTGTTTCGTGGATATCGGTGAGTAACTTTTTTTCTATACATGCTAGCGACCTGAGACTTGTTTAATCGCATTCAGCGCGTCAAATTACGCCGGAAACGGCCGTATTTGTTTTGATATTGCTCGATAGACAAAGTCGATTTCCGTTCGTTTGTTTCGTGGATATCGGTGAGTAACTTTTTTTCTATACATGCTAGCGACCTAAAACTTGTTTTATCGCATTCAGCGCGTCAAATTACGCCGGAAACGGCCGTCTTTGTTTTGATTTTGCTCGATAGACGAAGTCGGAGTCCGTTTGTTTGTTTTTCAGATATCGGTTAGTAACTTTTTTTCTATACATGCTAGCGACCTAAAACTTGTTTTATCGCATTCAGCGCGTCAAATTGAGCCGGAAACGGCCGTCTTTGTTTTGATATTGCTCGAAACACGAGGTCGAAGTCCGTTTGTTTGTTTTTCAGTTATCGGTTGGTAACTTTTTTTCTATACATGCTAGCGACCTAAAACTTGTTTTATTGCATTCAGCGCGTCAAATTACGCCGGAAACAGTCGTCTTTGTTTTGATATTGCTCAAAACACGGAGTCGAATTCCGTTTGTTAGTTTCGTGGATATCGGTGAGTAACTTCTTTTCTATACACGCTAGCGACCTAAAACTTGTTTTATCGCATTCAGCCCGTCAAATTACGCCGGAAACGGTCGTCTTTGTTTTGATATTGCTTAAAACACGAAGTCGAAGTCCGTTCGTTTGTTTTTCAGATATCGGTTGGTAACTTTTTTTTTATACGTGCTAGCAACCTAAAACTTGTTTTATCGCATTCAGCGCGTCAAATTACGCCGGAAACGGCCGTCTTTGTTTTGATGTTGCTCGAAACACGAAGTCGAAGTCCGTTTGTTTGTTTTTCAGATATCGGTTGGTAACTTTTTTTCTATACATGCTAGCGACCTAAAACTTGTTTGATCGCGTTCAGCGCGTCAAATTACGCCGAGAACGGCCGTCTTTGTTTTGATATTGCTCGATAGACGAAGTCGAATTCCGTTTGTTTGTTTCGTGGATATCGGTGAGTAACTTTTTTTTTATACATGCTAGCGACCTGAGACTTGTTTAATCGCATTCAGCGCGTCGAATTACGCCGGAAACGGCCGTCTTTGTTTTGATATTGCTCGATAGACAAAGTCGATTTCCGTTTGTTTGTTTCGTGGATATCGGTGAGTAACTTTTTTTCTATACATGCTAGCGACCTAAAACTTGTTTGATCGCGTTCAGCGCGTCAAATTACGCCGGAAACGGTCGTCTTTGTTTTGATATTGCTTAAAACACGAAGTCGAATTCCGTTCGTTTGTTTCGTGGATATCGGTGAGTGACTTTTTTTTTATACATGCTAGCGACCTAAAACTTGTTTTATCGCATTCAGCGCGTCAAATTACGCCGGAAACGGCCGTCTTTGTTTTGATTTTGCTCGATAGACGAAGTCGGAGTCCGTTTGTTTGTTTTTCAGATATCGGTTAGTAACTTTTTTTCTATACATGCTAGCGACCTAAAACTTGTTTTATCGCATTCAGCGCGTCAAATTGAGCCGGAAACGGCCGTCTTTGTTTTGATATTGCTCGAAACACGAGGTCGAAGTCCGTTTGTTTGTTTTTCAGTTATCGGTTGGTAACTTTTTTTCTATACATGCTAGCGACCTAAAACTTGTTTTATTGCATTCAGCGCGTCAAATTACGCCGGAAACAGTCGTCTTTGTTTTGATATTGCTCAAAACACGGAGTCGAATTCCGTTTGTTAGTTTCGTGGATATCGGTGAGTAACTTCTTTTCTATACACGCTAGCGACCTAAAACTTGTTTTATCGCATTCAGCCCGTCAAATTACGCCGGAAACGGTCGTCTTTGTTTTGATATTGCTTAAAACACGAAGTCGAAGTCCGTTCGTTTGTTTTTCAGATATCGGTTGGTAACTTTTTTTTTATACGTGCTAGCAACCTAAAACTTGTTTTATCGCATTCAGCGCGTCAAATTACGCCGGAAACGGCCGTCTTTGTTTTGATGTTGCTCGAAACACGAAGTCGAAGTCCGTTTGTTTGTTTTTCAGATATCGGTTGGTAACTTTTTTTCTATACATGCTAGCGACCTAAAACTTGTTTGATCGCGTTCAGCGCGTCAAATTACGCCGAGAACGGCCGTCTTTGTTTTGATATTGCTCGATAGACGAAGTCGAATTCCGTTTGTTTGTTTCGTGGATATCGGTGAGTAACTTTTTTTTTATACATGCTAGCGACCTGAGACTTGTTTAATCGCATTCAGCGCGTCGAATTACGCCGGAAACGGCCGTCTTTGTTTTGATATTGCTCGATAGACAAAGTCGATTTCCGTTTGTTTGTTTCGTGGATATCGGTGAGTAACTTTTTTTCTATACATGCTAGCGACCTAAAACTTGTTTGATCGCGTTCAGCGCGTCAAATTACGCCGGAAACGGTCGTCTTTGTTTTGATATTGCTTAAAACACGAAGTCGAATTCCGTTCGTTTGTTTCGTGGATATCGGTGAGTGACTTTTTTTTTATACATGCTAGCGACCTAAAACTTGTTTTTCCGCATTCAGCCCGTCAAATTACGCCGGAAACGGTCGTCTTCGTTTTGATATTGCTCGAAACACGAAGTCGAATTCCGTTCGTTTGTTTCGTGGATATCGGTGAGTAACTTTTTTTCTATACATGCTAGCGACCTAAAACTTGTTTTATCGCATTCAGCGCGTCAAATTACGCCGGAAACGGCCGTCTTTGTTTTGATATTGCTCGATAGACGAAGTCGGAGTCCGTTTGTTTGTTTTTCAGATATCGGTTAGTAACTTTTTTTCTTTACATGCAAGCGACCTAAAACTTGTTTTATCGCATTCAGCGCGTCAAATTACGCCGGAAACGGTCGTCTTTGTTTTGATATTGCTTAAAACACGAAGTCGAATTCCGTTCGTTTGTTTCGTGGATATCGGTGAGTAACTTCTTTTCTATACATGCTAGCGACCTAAAACTTGTTTTATCGCATTCAGCGCGTCAAATTACGCCGGAAACGGCCGTCTTTGTTTTGATATTGCTCGATAGACGAAGTCGGAGTCCGTTTGTTTGTTTTTCAGATATCGGTTAGTAACTTTTTTTCTATACATGCTAGCGACCTAAAACTTGTTTTATCGCATTCAGCGCGTCAAATCACGCCGGAAACGGTCGTCTTTGTTTTGATATTGCTTAAAACACGAAGTCGAATTCCGTTCGTTTGTTTCGTGGATATCGGTGAGTGACTTTTTTTTTATACATGCTAGCGACCTAAAACTTGTTTTTCCGCATTCAGCCCGTCAAATTACGCCGGAAACGGTCGTCTTCGTTTTGATATTGCTCGAAACACGAAGTCGAATTCCGTTCGTTTGTTTCGTGGATATCGGTGAGTAACTTTTTTTCTATACATGCTAGCGACCTAAAACTTGTTTTATCGCATTCAGCGCGTCAAATTACGCCGGAAACGGCCGTCTTTGTTTTGATATTGCTCGATAGACGAAGTCGGAGTCCGTTTGTTTGTTTTTCAGATATCGGTTAGTAACTTTTTTTCTTTACATGCTAGCGACCTAAAACTTGTTTTATCGCATTCAGCGCGTCAAATTACGCCGGAAACGGTCGTCTTTGTTTTGATATTGCTTAAAACACGAAGTCGAATTCCGTTCGTTTGTTTCGTGGATATCGGTGAGTAACTTCTTTTCTATACATGCTAGCGACCTAAAACTTGTTTTATCGCATTCAGCGCGTCAAATTACGCCGGAAACGGCCGTCTTTGTTTTGATATTGCTCGATAGACGAAGTCGGAGTCCGTTTGTTTGTTTTTCAGATATCGGTTAGTAACTTTTTTTCTATACATGCTAGCGACCTAAAACTTGTTTTATCGCATTCAGCGCGTCAAATTACGCCGGAAACGGCCGTCTTTGTTTTGATATTGCTCGAAACACGAGGTCGAAGTCCGTTTGTTTGTTTTTCAGTTATCGGTTGGTTACTTTTTTTCTATACATGCTAGCGACCTAAAACTTGTTTTATTGCATTCAGCATGTCAAATTACGCCGGAAACAGTCGTCTTTGTTTTGATATTGCTCAAAACACGGAGTCGAATTCCGTTTGTTAGTTTCGTGGATATCGGTGAGTAACTTCTTTTCTATACACGCTAGCGACCTGAAACTTGTTTTATCGCATTCAGCCCGTCAAATTACGCCGGAAACGGTCGTCTTTGTTTTGATATTGCTTAAAACACGAAGTCGAATTCCGTTCGTTTGTTTCGTGGATATCGGTGAGTAACTTCTTTTCTATACATGCTAGCGACCTAAAACTTGTTTTATCGCATTCAGCGCGTCAAATCACGCCAGAAACGGCCGTCTTTGTTTTGATATTGCTCGATAGACGAAGTCGGAGTCCGTTTGTTTGTTTTTCAGATATCGGTTGGTAACTTTTTTTCTATACATGCTAGCGACCTCAAACTTGTTTTATCACATTCAGCGCGTCAAATTACGCCGGAAACGGCCGTCTTTGTTTTGATATTCCTCGATAGACGAAGTCGGAGTCCGTTTGTTTGTTTTTCAGATATCGGTTAGTAACTTTTTTTCTATACATGCTAGCGACCTAAAACTTGTTTTATCGCATTCAGCGCGTCAAATTACGCCGGAAACGGTCGTCTTTGTTTTGATATTGCTTAAAACACGAAGTCGAATTCCGTTCGTTTGTTTCGTGGATATCGGTGAGTAACTTTTTTTTTATACATGCTAGCGACCTAAAACTTGTTTTTCCGCATTCAGCCCGTCAAATTACGCCGGAAACGGTCGTCTTCGTTCTGATATTGCTCGAAACACGAAGTCGAATTCCGTTCGTTTGTTTCGTGGATATCGGTGAGTAACTTTTTTTCTATACATGCTAGCGACCTAAAACTTGTTTTATCGCATTCGGCGCGTCAAATTACGCCGGAAACGGCCGTCTTTGTTTTGATATTGCTCGAAACACGAAGTCGAAGTCCGTTTGTTTGTTTTTCAGATATCGGTTGGTAACTTTTTTTCTATACATGCTAGCGACCTAAAACTTGTTTGATCGCGTTCAGCGCGTCAAATTACGCCGAGAACGGCCGTCTTTGTTTTGATATTGCTCGATAGACGAAGTCGAATTCCGTTTGTTTGTTTCGTGGATATCGGTGAGTAACTTTTTTTTTATACATGCTAGCGACCTGAGACTTGTTTAATCGCATTCAGCGCACCAAATTACGCCGGAAACGGCCGTCTTTGTTTTGATATTGCTCGATAGACAAAGTCGATTTCCGTTTGTTTGTTTCGTGGATATCGGTGAGTAACTTTTTTTCTATACATGCTAGCGACCTAAAACTTGTTTGATCGCGTTCAGCGCGTGAAATTACGCCGAAAACGGCCGTCTTTGTTTTGATATTGCTCGATAGACGAAGTCGAATTCCGTTTGTTTGTTTCGTGGATATCGGTTGATAACTTTTTTTCTATACATGCTAGCGACCTAAAACTTGTTTTATCGCATTCAGCGCGTCAAATTACGCCGGAAACGGCCGTCTTTGTTTCGATATTGCTCGAAACACGAAGTCGAAGTCCGTTTGTTTGTTTTTCAGATATCGGTTGGTAACTTTTTTTCTATACATGCTAGCGAGCTAAAACTTGTTTTATCGCATTCAGCGCGTCAAATTACGCCGGAAACAGCTGTCTTTGTTTTGATATTGCTCGAAACACGAAGTCTAAGTCCGTCTGTTTGTTTCTCAGATATCGGTTGGTAACTTTTTTTCTATACGTGCTAGCAACCTAAAACTTGTTTTATCGCATTCAGCGCGTCAAATTACGCCGGAAACGGCCGTCTTTGTTTTGATATTGCTCGAAACACGAAGTCGAAGTCCGTTTGTTTGTTTTTCAGATATCGGTTGGTAACTTTTTTTCTATACATGCTAGCGACCTAAAACTTGTTCGATCGCGTTCAGCGCGTCAAATTACGCCGAGAACGGCCGTCTTTGTTTTGATATTGCTCGATAGACGAAGTCGAATTCCGTTTGTTTGTTTCGTGGATATCGGTGAGTAACTTTTTTTCTATACATGCTAGCGACCTGAGACTTGTTTAATCGCATTCAGCGCGTCAAATTACGCCGGAAACGGCCGTCTTTGTTTTGATATTGCTCGATGGACAAAGTCGATTTCCGTTTGTTTGTTTCGTGGATATCGGTGAGTAACTTTTTTTCTATACATGCTAGCGACCTAAAACTTGTTTGATCGCGTTCAGCGCGTGAAATTACGCCGAAAACGGCCGTCTTTGTTTTGATATTGCTCGATAGACGAAGTCAAATTCCGTTTGTTTGTTTTTCAGATATCGGTTGGTAACTTTTTTTCTATACATGCTAGCGAGCTAAAACTTGTTTTATCGCATTCAGCGCGTCAAATTACGCCGGAAACGGTCGTCTTTGTTTTGATATTGCTTAAAACACGAAGTCGAATTCCGTTCGTTTGTTTCGTGGATATCGGTGAGTAACTTTTTTTTTATACATGCGAGCGACCTAAAACTTGTTTTTCCGCATTCAGCCCGTCAAATTACGCCGGAAACGGTCGTCTTCGTTTTGATATTGCTCGAAACACGAAGTCGAATTCCGTTCGTTTGTTTCGTGGATATCGGTGAGTAACTTTTTTTCTATACATGCTAGCGACCTGAGACTTGTTTAATCGCATTCAGCGCGTCAAATTACGCCGGAAACGGCCGTATTTGTTTTGATATTGCTCGATAGACAAAGTCGATTTCCGTTTGTTTGTTTCGTGGATATCGGTGAGTAACTTTTTTTCTATACATGCTAGCGACCTAAAACTTGTTTGATCGCGTTCAGCGCGTGAAATTACGCCGAAAACGGCCGTCTTTGTTTTGATATTGCTCGATAGACGAAGTCAAATTCCGTTTGTTTGTTTTTCAGATATCGGTTGGTAACTTTTTTTCTATACATGCTAGCGAGCTAAAACTTGTTTTATCGCATTCAGCGCGTCAAATTACGCCGGAAACGGTCGTCTTTGTTTTGATATTGCTTAAAACACGAAGTCGAATTCCGATCGTTTGTTTCGTGGATATCGGTGAGTAACTTTTTTTTTATACATGCTAGCGACCTAAAACTTGTTTTTCCGCATTCAGCCCGTCAAATTACGCCGGAAACGGTCGTCTTCGTTTTGATATTGCTCGAAACACGAAGTCGAATTCCGTTCGTTTGTTTCGTGGATATCGGTGAGTAACTTTTTTTCTATACATGCTAGCGACCTAAAACTTGTTTTATCGCATTCAGCGCGTCAAATTACGCCGGAAACGGCCGTCTTTGTTTTGATATTGCTCGATAGACGAAGTCGGAGTCCGTTTGTTTGTTTTTCAGATATCGGTAAGTAACTTTTTTTCTTTACATGCTAGCGACCTAAAACTTGTTTTATCGCATTCAGCGCGTCAAATTACGCCGGAAACGGTCGTCTTTGTTTTGATATTGCTTAAAACACGAGGTCGAATTCCGTTCGTTTGTTTCGTGGATATCGGTGAGTAACTTCTTTTCTATACATGCTAGCGACCTAAAACTTGTTTTATCGCATTTAGCGCGTCAAATCACGCCGGAAACGGTCGTCTTTGTTTTGATATTGCTTAAAACACGAAGTCGAATTCCGTTCGTTTGTTTCGTGGATATCGGTGAGTGACTTTTTTTTTATACATGCTAGCGACCTAAAACTTGTTTTTCCGCATTCAGCCCGTCAAATTACGCCGGAAACGGTCGTCTTCGTTTTGATATTGCTCGAAACACGAAGTCGAATTCCGTTCGTTTGTTTCGTGGATATCGGTGAGCAACTTTTTTTCTATACATGCTAGCGACCTAAAACTTGTTTTATCGCATTCAGCGCGTCAAATTACGCCGGAAACGGCCGTCTTTGTTTTGATATTGCTCGATAGACGAAGTCGGAGTCCGTTTGTTTGTTTTTCAGATATCGGTTAGTAACTTTTTTTCTTTACATGCTAGCGACCTAAAACTTGTTTTATCGCATTCAGCGCGTCAAATTACGCCGGCAACGGTCGTCTTTGTTTTGATATTGCTCGAAACACGAAGTCGAATTCCGTTCGTTTGTTTCGTGGATATCGGTGAGTAACTTTTTTTCTATACATGCTAGCGACCTAAAACTTGTTTTATCGCATTCAGCGCGTCAAATTACGCCGGAAACGGCCGTCTTTGTTTTGATATTGCTCGATAGACGAAGTCGGAGTCCGTTTGTTTGTTTTTCAGATATCGGTAAGTAACTTTTTTTCTTCACATGCTAGCGACCTAAAACTTGTTTTATCGCATTCAGCGCGTCAAATTACGCCGGAAACGGTCGTCTTTGTTTTGATATTGCTTAAAACACGAGGTCGAATTCCGTTCGTTTGTTTCGTGGATATCGGTGAGTAACTTCTTTTCTATACATGCTAGCGACCTAAAACTTGTTTTATCGCATTCAGCGCGTCAAATCACGCCGGAAACGGTCGTCTTTGTTTTGATATTGCTTAAAACACGAAGTCGAATTCCGTTCGTTTGTTTCGTGGATATCGGTGAGTGACTTTTTTTTTATACATGCTAGCGACCTAAAACTTGTTTTTCCGCATTCAGCCCGTCAAATTACGCCGGAAACGGTCGTCTTCGTTTTGATATTGCTCGAAACACGAAGTCGAATTCCGTTCGTTTGTTTCGTGGATATCGGTGAGTAACTTTTTTTCTATACATGCTAGCGACCTAAAACTTGTTTTATCGCATTCAGCGCGTCAAATTACGCCGGAAACGGCCGTCTTTGTTTTGATATTGCTCGATAGACGAAGTCGGAGTCCGTTTGTTTGTTTTTCAGATATCGGTTAGTAACTTTTTTTCTTTACATGCTAGCGACCTAAAACTTGTTTTATCGCATTCAGCGCGTCAAATTACGCCGGAAACGGTCGTCTTTGTTTTGATATTGCTTAAAACACGAAGTCGAATTCCGTTCGTTTGTTTCGTGGATATCGGTGAGTAACTTCTTTTCTATACATGCTAGCGACCTAAAACTTGTTTTATCGCATTCAGCGCGTCAAATTACGCCGGAAACGGCCGTCTTTGTTTTGATATTGCTCGATAGACGAAGTCGGAGTCCGTTTGTTTGTTTTTCAGATATCGGTTAGTAACTTTTTTTCTATACATGCTAGCGACCTAAAACTTGTTTTATCGCATTCAGCGCGTCAAATTACGCCGGAAACGGCCGTCTTTGTTTTGATATTGCTCGAAACACGAGGTCGAAGTCCGTTTGTTTGTTTTTCAGTTATCGGTTGGTTACTTTTTTTCTATACATGCTAGCGACCTAAAACTTGTTTTATTGCATTCAGCGCGTCAAATTACGCCGGAAACAGTCGTCTTTGTTTTGATATTGCTCAAAACACGGAGTCGAATTCCGTTTGTTAGTTTCGTGGATATCGGTGAGTAACTTCTTTTCTATACACGCTAGCGACCTGAAACTTGTTTTATCGCATTCAGCCCGTCAAATTACGCCGGAAACGGTCGTCTTTGTTTTGATATTGCTTAAAACACGAAGTCGAATTCCGTTCGTTTGTTTCGTGGATATCGGTGAGTAACTTCTTTTCTATACATGCTAGCGACCTAAAACTTGTTTTATCGCATTCAGCGCGTCAAATTACGCCGGAAACGGCCGTCTTTGTTTTGATATTGCTCGAGAGACGAAGTCGGAGTCTGTTCGTTTGTTTTTCAGATATCGGTTGGTAACTTTTTTTCTATACATGCTAGCGACCTCAAACTTGTTTTATCGCATTCAGCGCGTCAAATTACGCCGGAAACGGCCGTCTTTGTTTTGATATTCCTCGATAGACGAAGTCGGAGTCCGTTTGTTTGTTTTTCAGATATCGGTTAGTAACTTTTTTTCTATACATGCTAGCGACCTAAAACTTGTTTTATCGCATTCAGCGCGTCAAATTACGCCGGAAACGGTCGTCTTTGTTTTGATATTGCTTAAAACACGAAGTCGAATTCCGTTCGTTTGTTTCGTGGATATCGGTGAGTAACTTTTTTTTTATACATGCTAGCGACCTAAAACTTGTTTTTCCGCATTCAGCCCGTCAAATTACGCCGGAAACGGTCGTCTTCGTTCTGATATTGCTCGAAACACGAAGTCGAATTCCGTTCGTTTGTTTCGTGGATATCGGTGAGTAACTTTTTTTCTATACATGCTAGCGACCTAAAACTTGTTTTATCGCATTCGGCGCGTCAAATTACGCCGGAAACGGCCGTCTTTGTTTTGATATTGCTCGAAACACGAAGTCGAAGTCCGTTTGTTTGTTTTTCAGTTATCGGTTGGTAACTTTTTTTCTATACATGCTAGCGACCTAAAACTTGTTTTATTGCATTCAGCGCGTCAAATTACGCCGGAAACGGTCGTCTTTGTTTTGATATTGCTCAAAACACGGAGTCGAATTCCGTTTGTTAGTTTCGTGGATATCGGTGAGTAACTTCTTTTCTATACACGCTAGCGACCTAAAACTTGTTTTATCGCATTCAGCCCGTCAAATTACGCCGGAAACGGTCGTCTTTGTTTTGATATTGCTCAAAACACGAAGTCGAATTCCGTTCGTTTGTTTCGTGGATATCGGTGAGTAACTTCTTTTCTATACATGCTAGCGACCTAAAACTTGTTTTATCGCATTCAGCGCGTCAAATTACGCCGGAAACGGTCGTCTTTGTTCTGATATTGCTCAAAACACGGAGTCGAATTCCGTTCGTTTGTTTCGTGGATATCGGTGAGTAACTTCTTTTCTATACATGCTAGCGACCTAAAACTTATTTTATCGCATTCAGCGCGTCAAATTACGCCGGAAACGGTCGTCTTTGTTCTGATATTGCTCAAAACACGGAGTCGAATTCCGTTTGTTAGTTTCGTGGATATCGGTGAGTAACTTTTTTTCTATACATGCTAGCGACCTAAAACTTGTTTTATCGCATTCAGCGCGTCAAATTACGCCGGAAACGGTCGTCTTTGTTTTGATATTGCTTAAAACACGAAGTCGAATTCCGTTCGTTTGTTTCGTGGATATCGGTGAGTAACTTTTTTTTTATACACGCTAGCGACCTAAAACTTGTTTTATCGCATTCAGCGCGTCAAATTACGCCGGAAACGGTCGTCTTTGTTTTGATATTGCTTAAAACACGAAGTCGAATTCCGTTCGTTTGTTTCGTGGATATCGGTGAGTGACTTTTTTTTTATACATGCTAGCGACCTAAAACTTGTTTTTCCGCATTCAGCCCGTCAAATTACGCCGGAAACGGTCGTCTTCGTTTTGATATTGCTCGAAACACGAAGTCGAATTCCGTTCGTTTGTTTCGTGGATATCGGTGAGTAACTTTTTTTCTATACATGCTAGCGACCTAAAACTTGTTTTATCGCATTCAGCGCGTCAAATTACGCCGGAAACGGCCGTCTTTGTTTTGATATTGCTCGATAGACGAAGTCGGAGTCCGTTTGTTTGTTTTTCAGATATCGGTTAGTAACTTTTTTTCTTTACATGCTAGCGACCTAAAACTTGTTTTATCGCATTCAGCGCGTCAAATTACGCCGGAAACGGTCGTCTTTGTTTTGATATTGCTTAAAACACGAAGTCGAATTCCGTTCGTTTGTTTCGTGGATATCGGTGAGTAACTTCTTTTCTATACATGCTAGCGACCTAAAACTTGTTTTATCGCATTCAGCGCGTCAAATTACGCCGGAAACGGCCGTCTTTGTTTTGATATTGCTCGATAGACGAAGTCGGAGTCCGTTTGTTTGTTTTTCAGATATCGGTTAGTAACTTTTTTTCTATACATGCTAGCGACCTAAAACTTGTTTTATCGCATTCAGCGCGTCAAATTACGCCGGAAACGGCCGTCTTTGTTTTGATATTGCTCGAAACACGAGGTCGAAGTCCGTTTGTTTGTTTTTCAGTTATCGGTTGGTAACTTTTTTTCTATACATGCTAGCGACCTAAAACTTGTTTTATTGCATTCAGCGCGTCAAATTACGCCGGAAACAGTCGTCTTTGTTTTGATACTGCTCAAAACACGGAGTCGAATTCCGTTTGTTAGTTTCGTGGATATCGGTGAGTAACTTCTTTTCTATACACGCTAGCGACCTAAAACTTGTTTTATCGCATTCAGCCCGTCAAATTACGCCGGAAACGGTCGTCTTTGTTTTGATATTGCTTAAAACACGAAGTCGAATTCCGTTCGTTTGTTTCGTGGATATCGGTGAGTAACTTCTTTTCTATACATGCTAGCGACCTAAAACTTGTTTTATCGCATTCAGCGCGTCAAATTACGCCGGAAACGGCCGTCTTTGTTTTGATATTGCTCGATAGACGAAGTCGGAGTCCGTTTGTTTGTTTTTCAGATATCGGTTGGTAACTTTTTTTCTATACATGCTAGCGACCTAAAACTTGTTTTATCGCATTCAGCGCGTCAAATTACGCCGGAAACGGCCGTCTTTGTTTTGATATTCCTCGATAGACGAAGTCGGAGTCCGTTTGTTTGTTTTTCAGATATCGGTTAGTAACTTTTTTTCTATACATGCTAGCGACCTAAAACTTGTTTTATCGCATTCAGCGCGTCAAATTACGCCGGAAACGGCCGTCTTTGTTTTGATATTGCTCGAAACACGAGGTCGAAGTCCGTTTGTTTGTTTTTCAGTTATCGGTTGGTAACTTTTTTTCTATACATGCTAGCGACCTAAAACTTGTTTTATTGCATTCAGCGCGTCAAATTACGCCGGAAACAGTCGTCTTTGTTTTGATATTGCTCAAAACACGGAGTCGAATTCCGTTTGTTAGTTTCGTGGATATCGGTGAGTAACTTCTTTTCTATACACGCTAGCGACCTAAAACTTGTTTTATCGCATTCAGCCCGTCAAATTACGCCGGAAACGGTCGTCTTTGTTTTGATATTGCTTAAAACACGAAGTCGAATTCCGTTCGTTTGTTTCGTGGATATCGGTGAGTAACTTTTTTTCTATACATGCTAGCGACCTAAAACTTGTTTTATCGCATTCGGCGCGTCAAATTACGCCGGCAACGGCCGTCTTTGTTTTGATATTGCTCGAAACACGAAGTCGGAGTCCGTTTGTTTGTTTTTCAGTTATCGGTTGGTAACTTTTTTTCTATACATGCTAGCGACCTAAAACTTGTTTTATTGCATTCAGCGCGTCAAATTACGCCGGAAACGGTCGTCTTTGTTTTGATATTGCTCAAAACACGGAGTCGAATTCCGTTTGTTAGTTTCGTGGATATCGGTGAGTAACTTCTTTTCCATACACGCTAGCGACCTAAAACTTGTTTTATCGCATTCAGCCCGTCAAATTACGCCGGAAACGGTCGTCTTTGTTCTGATATTGCTCAAAACACGGAGTCGAATTCTGTTTGTTAGTTTCGTGGATATCGGTGAGTAACTTCTTTTCTATACACGCTAGCGACCTAAAACTTGTTTTATCGCATTCAGCCCGTCAAATTACGCCGGAAACGGTCGTCTTTGTTTTGATATTGCTTAAAACACGAAGTCGAATTCCGTTCGTTTGTTTCGTGGATATCGGTGAGTAACTTCTTTTCTATACATGCTAGCGACCTAAAACTTGTTTTATCGCATTCAGCGCGTCAAATTACGCCGGAAACGGTCGTCTTTGTTCTGATATTGCTCAAAACACGGAGTCGAATTCCGTTTGTTAGTTTCGTGGATATCGGTGAGTAACTTTTTTTCTATACATGCTAGCGACCTAAAACTTGTTTTATCGCATTCAGCGCGTCAAATTACGCCGGAATCGGCCGTCTTTGTTCTGATATTGCTCGATAGACGAAGTCGGAGTCCGTTTGTTTGTTTTTCAGATATCGGTTAGTAACTTTTTTTCTTTACATGCTAGCGACCTAACACTTGTTTTATCGCATTCAGCGCGTCAAATTACGCCGGAAACGGCCGTCTTTGTTTTGATATTGCTCGATAGACGAAGTCGGAGTCCGTTTGTTTGTTTTTCAGATATCGGTTAGTAACTTTTTTTCTATACATGCTAGCGACCTAAAACTTGTTTTATCGCATTCAGCGCGTCAAATTACGCCGGAAACGGCCGTCTTTGTTTTGATATTGCTCGAAACACGAGGTCGAAGTCCGTTTGTTTGTTTTTCGGTTATCGGTTGGTAACTTTTTTTCTATACATGCTAGCGACCTAAAACTTGTTTTATTGCATTCAGCGCGTCAAATTACGCCGGAAACAGTCGTCTTTGTTTTGATATTGCTCAAAACACGGAGTCGAATTCCGTTTGTTAGTTTCGTGGATATCGGTGAGTAACTTCTTTTCTATACATGCTAGCGACCTAAAACTTGTTTTATCGCATTCAGCGCGTCAAATTACGCCGGAAACGGCCGTCTTTGTTTTGATATTGCTCGATAGACGAAGTCGGAGTCCGTTTGTTTGTTTTTCAGATATCGGTTGGTAACTTTTTTTCTATACATGCTAGCGACCTAAAACTTGTTTTATCGCATTCAGCGCGTCAAATTACGCCGGAAACGGCCGTCTTTGTTTTGATATTCCTCGATAGACGAAGTCGGAGTCCGTTTGTTTGTTTTTCAGATATCGGTTAGTAACTTTTTTTCTATACATGCTAGCGACCTAAAACTTGTTTTATCGCATTCAGCGCGTCAAATTACGCCGGAAACGGTCGTCTTTGTTTTGATATTGCTTAAAACACGAAGTCGAATTCCGTTCGTTTGTTTCGTGGATATCGGTGAGTAACTTTTTTTTTATACATGCTAGCGACCTAAAACTTGTTTTTCCGCATTCAGCCCGTCAAATTACGCCGGAAACGGTCGTCTTCGTTCTGATATTGCTCGAAACACGAAGTCGAATTCCGTTCGTTTGTTTCGTGGATATCGGTGAGTAACTTTTTTTCTATACATGCTAGCGACCTAAAACTTGTTTTATCGCATTCGGCGCGTCAAATTACGCCGGCAACGGCCGTCTTTGTTTTGATATTGCTCGAAACACGAAGTCGAAGTCCGTTTGTTTGTTTTTCAGTTATCGGTTGGTAACTTTTTTTCTATACATGCTAGCGACCTAAAACTTGTTTTATTGCATTCAGCGCGTCAAATTACGCCGGAAACGGTCGTCTTTGTTTTGATATTGCTCAAAACACGGAGTCGAATTCCGTTTGTTAGTTTCGTGGATATCGGTGAGTAACTTCTTTTCTATACACGCTAGCGACCTAAAACTTGTTTTATCGCATTCAGCCCGTCAAATTACGCCGGAAACGGTCGTCTTTGTTCTGATATTGCTCAAAACACGGAGTCGAATTCTGTTTGTTAGTTTCGTGGATATCGGTGAGTAACTTCTTTTCTATACACGCTAGCGACCTAAAACTTGTTTTATCGCATTCAGCCCGTCAAATTACGCCGGAAACGGTCGTCTTTGTTTTGATATTGCTTAAAACACGAAGTCGAATTCCGTTCGTTTGTTTCGTGGATATCGGTGAGTAACTTCTTTTCTATACATGCTAGCGACCTAAAACTTGTTTTATCGCATTCAGCGCGTCAAATTACGCCGGAAACGGTCGTCTTTGTTCTGATATTGCTCAAAACACGGAGTCGAATTCCGTTTGTTAGTTTCGTGGATATCGGTGAGTAACTTTTTTTCTATACATGCTAGCGACCTAAAACTTGTTTTATCGCATTCAGCGCGTCAAATTACGCCGGAATCGGCCGTCTTTGTTCTGATATTGCTCGATAGACGAAGTCGGAGTCCGTTTGTTTGTTTTTCAGATATCGGTTAGTAACTTTTTTTCTTTACATGCTAGCGACCTAACACTTGTTTTATCGCATTCAGCGCGTCAAATTACGCCGGAAACGGCCGTCTTTGTTTTGATATTGCTCGATAGACGAAGTCGGAGTCCGTTTGTTTGTTTTTCAGATATCGGTTAGTAACTTTTTTTCTATACATGCTAGCGACCTAAAACTTGTTTTATCGCATTCAGCGCGTCAAATTACGCCGGAAACGGCCGTCTTTGTTTTGATATTGCTCGAAACACGAGGTCGAAGTCCGTTTGTTTGTTTTTCAGTTATCGGTTGGTAACTTTTTTTCTATACATGCTAGCGACCTAAAACTTGTTTTATTGCATTCAGCGCGTCAAATTACGCCGGAAACAGTCGTCTTTGTTTTGATATTGCTCAAAACACGGAGTCGAATTCCGTTCGTTTGTTTCGTGGATATCGGTGAGTAACTTCTTTTCTATACATGCTAGCGACCTAAAACTTGTTTTATCGCATTCAGCGCGTCAAATTACGCCGGAAACGGTCGTCTTTGTTCTGATATTGCTCAAAACACGGAGTCGAATTCCGTTTGTTAGTTTCGTGGATATCGGTGAGTAACTTTTTTTCTATACATGCTAGCGACCTAAAACTTGTTTTATCGCATTCAGCGCGTCAAATTACGCCGGAATCGGCCGTCTTTGTTCTGATATTGCTCGATAGACGAAGTCGGAGTCCGTTTGTTTGTTTTTCAGATATCGGTTAGTAACTTTTTTTCTTTACATGCTAGCGACCTAACACTTGTTTTATCGCATTCAGCGCGTCAAATTACGCCGGAAACGGCCGTCTTTGTTTTGATATTGCTCGATAGACGAAGTCGGAGTCCGTTTGTTTGTTTTTCAGATATCGGTTAGTAACTTTTTTTCTATACATGCTAGCGACCTAAAACTTGTTTTATCGCATTCAGCGCGTCAAATTACGCCGGAAACGGCCGTCTTTGTTTTGATATTGCTCGAAACACGAGGTCGAAGTCCGTTTGTTTGTTTTTCGGTTATCGGTTGGTAACTTTTTTTCTATACATGCTAGCGACCTAAAACTTGTTTTATTGCATTCAGCGCGTCAAATTACGCCGGAAACAGTCGTCTTTGTTTTGATATTGCTCAAAACACGGAGTCGAATTCCGTTTGTTAGTTTCGTGGATATCGGTGAGTAACTTCTTTTCTATACATGCTAGCGACCTAAAACTTGTTTTATCGCATTCAGCGCGTCAAATTACGCCGGAAACGGCCGTCTTTGTTTTGATATTGCTCGATAGACGAAGTCGGAGTCCGTTTGTTTGTTTTTCAGATATCGGTTAGTCACTTTTTTTCTATACATGCTAGCGACCTAAAACTTGTTTTATCGCATTCAGCGCGTCAAATTACGCCGGAAACGGCCGTCTTTGTTTTGATATTGCTCGAAACACGAGGTCGAAGTCCGTTTGTTTGTTTTTCGGTTATCGGTTGGTAACTTTTTTTCTATACATGCTAGCGACCTAAAACTTGTTTTATTGCATTCAGCGCGTCAAATTACGCCGGAAACAGTCGTCTTTGTTTTGATATTGCTCAAAACACGGAGTCGAATTCCGTTTGTTAGTTTCGTGGATATCGGTGAGTAACTTCTTTTCTATACATGCTAGCGACCTAAAACTTGTTTTATCGCATTCAGCGCGTCAAATTACGCCGGAAACGGCCGTCTTTGTTTTGATATTGCTCGATAGACGAAGTCGGAGTCCGTTTGTTTGTTTTTCAGATATCGGTTGGTAACTTTTTTTCTATACATGCTAGCGACCTAAAACTTGTTTTATCGCATTCAGCGCGTCAAATTACGCCGGAAACGGCCGTCTTTGTTTTGATATTCCTCGATAGACGAAGTCGGAGTCCGTTTGTTTGTTTTTCAGATATCGGTTAGTAACTTTTTTTCTATACATGCTAGCGACCTAAAACTTGTTTTATCGCATTCAGCGCGTCAAATTACGCCGGAAACGGTCGTCTTTGTTTTGATATTGCTTAAAACACGAAGTCGAATTCCGTTCGTTTGTTTCGTGGATATCGGTGAGTAACTTTTTTTTTATACATGCTAGCGACCTAAAACTTGTTTTTCCGCATTCAGCCCGTCAAATTACGCCGGAAACGGTCGTCTTCGTTCTGATATTGCTCGAAACACGAAGTCGAATTCCGTTCGTTTGTTTCGTGGATATCGGTGAGTAACTTTTTTTCTATACATGCTAGCGACCTAAAACTTGTTTTATCGCATTCGGCGCGTCAAATTACGCCGGCAACGGCCGTCTTTGTTTTGATATTGCTCGAAACACGAAGTCGAAGTCCGTTTGTTTGTTTTTCAGTTATCGGTTGGTAACTTTTTTTCCATACATGCTAGCGACCTAAAACTTGTTTTATTGCATTCAGCGCGTCAAATTACGCCGGAAACGGTCGTCTTTGTTTTGATATTGCTCAAAACACGGAGTCGAATTCCGTTTGTTAGTTTCGTGGATATCGGTGAGTAACTTCTTTTCTATACACGCTAGCGACCTAAAACTTGTTTTATCGCATTCAGCCCGTCAAATTACGCCGGAAACGGTCGTCTTTGTTCTGATATTGCTCAAAACACGGAGTCGAATTCTGTTTGTTAGTTTCGTGGATATCGGTGAGTAACTTCTTTTCTATACACGCTAGCGACCTAAAACTTGTTTTATCGCATTCAGCCCGTCAAATTACGCCGGAAACGGTCGTCTTTGTTTTGATATTGCTTAAAACACGAAGTCGAATTCCGTTCGTTTGTTTCGTGGATATCGGTGAGTAACTTCTTTTCTATACATGCTAGCGACCTAAAACTTGTTTTATCGCATTCAGCGCGTCAAATTACGCCGGAAACGGTCGTCTTTGTTCTGATATTGCTCAAAACACGGAGTCGAATTCCGTTTGTTAGTTTCGTGGATATCGGTGAGTAACTTTTTTTCTATACATGCTAGCGACCTAAAACTTGTTTTATCGCATTCAGCGCGTCAAATTACGCCGGAATCGGCCGTCTTTGTTCTGATATTGCTCGATAGACGAAGTCGGAGTCCGTTTGTTTGTTTTTCAGATATCGGTTAGTAACTTTTTTTCTTTACATGCTAGCGACCTTACACTTGTTTTATCGCATTCAGCGCGTCAAATTACGCCGGAAACGGCCGTCTTTGTTTTGATATTGCTCGATAGACGAAGTCGGAGTCCGTTTGTTTGTTTTTCAGATATCGGTTAGTAACTTTTTTTCTATACATGCTAGCGACCTAAAACTTGTTTTATCGCATTCAGCGCGTCAAATTACGCCGGAAACGGCCGTCTTTGTTTTGATATTGCTCGAAACACGAGGTCGAAGTCCGTTTGTTTGTTTTTCAGTTATCGGTTGGTAACTTTTTTTCTATACATGCTAGCGACCTAAAACTTGTTTTATTGCATTCAGCGCGTCAAATTACGCCGGAAACAGTCGTCTTTGTTTTGATATTGCTCAAAACACGGAGTCGAATTCCGTTTGTTAGTTTCGTGGATATCGGTGAGTAACTTCTTTTCTATACACGCTAGCGACCTAAAACTTGTTTTATCGCATTCAGCCCGTCAAATTACGCCGGAAACGGTCGTCTTTGTTTTGATATTGCTTAAAACACGAAGTCGAATTCCGTTCGTTTGTTTCGTGGATATCGGTGAGTAACTTCTTTTCTATACATGCTAGCGACCTAAAACTTGTTTTATCGCATTCAGCGCGTCAAATTACGCCGGAAACGGCCGTCTTTGTTTTGATATTGCTCGATAGACGAAGTCGGAGTCCGTTTGTTTGTTTTTCAGATATCGGTTGGTAACTTTTTTTCTATACATGCTAGCGACCTAAAACTTGTTTTATCGCATTCAGCGCGTCAAATTACGCCGGAAACGGCCGTCTTTGTTCTGATATTCCTCGATAGACGAAGTCGGAGTCCGTTTGTTTGTTTTTCAGATATCGGTTAGTAACTTTTTTTCTATACATGCTAGCGACCTAAATCTTGTTTTATCGCATTCAGCGCGTCAAATTACGCCGGAAACGGCCGTCTTTGTTTTGATATTGCTCGATAGACGAAGTCGGAGTCCGTTTGTTTGTTTTTCAGATATCGGTTAGTAACTTTTTTTCTATACATGCTAGCGACCTAACACTTGTTTTATCGCATTCAGCGCGTCAAATTACGCCGGAAACGGCCGTCTTTGTTTTGATATTGCTCGATAGACGAAGTCGGAGTCCGTTTGTTTGTTTTTCAGATATCGGTTGGTAACTTTTTTTCTATACATGCTAGCGACCTAAAACTTGTTTTATCGCATTCAGCGCGTCAAATTACGCCGGAAACGGCCGTCTTTGTTTTGATATTCCTCGATAGACGAAGTCGGAGTCCGTTTGTTTGTTTTTCAGATATCGGTTAGTAACTTTTTTTCTATACATGCTAGCGACCTAAATCTTGTTTTATCGCATTCAGCGCGTCAAATTACGCCGGAAACGGCCGTCTTTGTTTTGATATTGCTCGATAGACGAAGTCGGAGTCCGTTTGTTTGTTTTTCAGATATCGGTTAGTAACTTTTTTTCTATACATGCTAGCGACCTAACACTTGTTTTATCGCATTCAGCGCGTCAAATTACGCCGGAAACGGCCGTCTTTGTTTTGATATTGCTCGATAGACGAAGTCGGAGTCCGTTTGTTTGTTTTTCAGATATCGGTTAGTAACTTTTTTTCTATACATGCTAGCGACCTAAAACTTGTTTTATCGCATTCAGCGCGTCAAATTACGCCGGAAACGGCCGTCTTTGTTTTGATATTGCTCGAAACACGAGGTCGAAGTCCGTTTGTTTGTTTTTCGGTTATCGGTTGGTAACTTTTTTTCTATACATGCTAGCGACCTAAAACTTGTTTTATTGCATTCAGCGCGTCAAATTACGCCGGAAACAGTCGTCTTTGTTTTGATATTGCTCAAAACACGGAGTCGAATTCCGTTTGTTAGTTTCGTGGATATCGGTGAGTAACTTCTTTTCTATACATGCTAGCGACCTAAAACTTGTTTTATCGCATTCAGCGCGTCAAATTACGCCGGAAACGGCCGTCTTTGTTTTGATATTGCTCGATAGACGAAGTCGGAGTCCGTTTGTTTGTTTTTCAGATATCGGTTGGTAACTTTTTTTCTATACATGCTAGCGACCTAAAACTTGTTTTATCGCATTCAGCGCGTCAAATTACGCCGGAAACGGCCGTCTTTGTTTTGATATTCCTCGATAGACGAAGTCGGAGTCCGTTTGTTTGTTTTTCAGATATCGGTTAGTAACTTTTTTTCTATACATGCTAGCGACCTAAAACTTGTTTTATCGCATTCAGCGCGTCAAATTACGCCGGAAACGGTCGTCTTTGTTTTGATATTGCTTAAAACACGAAGTCGAATTCCGTTCGTTTGTTCCGTGGATATCGGTGAGTAACTTTTTTTTTATACATGCTAGCGACCTAAAACTTGTTTTTCCGCATTCAGCCCGTCAAATTACGCCGGAAACGGTCGTCTTCGTTCTGATATTGCTCGAAACACGAAGTCGAATTCCGTTCGTTTGTTTCGTGGATATCGGTGAGTAACTTTTTTTCTATACATGCTAGCGACCTAAAACTTGTTTTATCGCATTCGGCGCGTCAAATTACGCCGGCAACGGCCGTCTTTGTTTTGATATTGCTCGAAACACGAAGTCGAAGTCCGTTTGTTTGTTTTTCAGTTATCGGTTGGTAACTTTTTTTCTATACATGCTAGCGACCTAAAACTTGTTTTATTGCATTCAGCGCGTCAAATTACGCCGGAAACGGTCGTCTTTGTTTTGATATTGCTCAAAACACGGAGTCGAATTCCGTTTGTTAGTTTCGTGGATATCGGTGAGTAACTTCTTTTCTATACACGCTAGCGACCTAAAACTTGTTTTATCGCATTCAGCCCGTCAAATTACGCCGGAAACGGTCGTCTTTGTTCTGATATTGCTCAAAACACGGAGTCGAATTCTGTTTGTTAGTTTCGTGGATATCGGTGAGTAACTTCTTTTCTATACACGCTAGCGACCTAAAACTTGTTTTATCGCATTCAGCCCGTCAAATTACGCCGGAAACGGTCGTCTTTGTTTTGATATTGCTTAAAACACGAAGTCGAATTCCGTTCGTTTGTTTCGTGGATATCGGTGAGTAACTTCTTTTCTATACATGCTAGCGACCTAAAACTTGTTTTATCGCATTCAGCGCGTCAAATTACGCCGGAAACGGTCGTCTTTGTTCTGATATTGCTCAAAACACGGAGTCGAATTCCGTTTGTTAGTTTCGTGGATATCGGTGAGTAACTTTTTTTCTATACATGCTAGCGACCTAAAACTTGTTTTATCGCATTCAGCGCGTCAAATTACGCCGGAATCGGCCGTCTTTGTTCTGATATTGCTCGATAGACGAAGTCGGAGTCCGTTTGTTTGTTTTTCAGATATCGGTTAGTAACTTTTTTTCTTTACATGCTAGCGACCTAACACTTGTTTTATCGCATTCAGCGCGTCAAATTACGCCGGAAACGGCCGTCTTTGTTTTGATATTGCTCGATAGACGAAGTCGGAGTCCGTTTGTTTGTTTTTCAGATATCGGTTAGTAACTTTTTTTCTATACATGCTAGCGACCTAAAACTTGTTTTATCGCATTCAGCGCGTCAAATTACGCCGGAAACGGCCGTCTTTGTTTTGATATTGCTCGAAACACGAGGTCGAAGTCCGTTTGTTTGTTTTTCAGTTATCGGTTGGTAACTTTTTTTCTATACATGCTAGCGACCTGAAACTTGTTTTATTGCATTCAGCGCGTCAAATTACGCCGGAAACAGTCGTCTTTGTTTTGATATTGCTCAAAACACGGAGTCGAATTCCGTTTGTTAGTTTCGTGGATATCGGTGAGTAACTTCTTTTCTATACACGCTAGCGACCTAAAACTTGTTTTATCGCATTCAGCCCGTCAAATTACGCCGGAAACGGTCGTCTTTGTTTTGATATTGCTTAAAACACGAAGTCGAATTCCGTTCGTTTGTTTCGTGGATATCGGTGAGTAACTTCTTTTCTATACATGCTAGCGACCTAAAACTTGTTTTATCGCATTCAGCGCGTCAAATTACGCCGGAAACAGCCGTCTTTGTTTTGATATTGCTCGATAGACGAAGTCGGAGTCCGTTTGTTTGTTTTTCAGATATCGGTTGGTAACTTTTTTTCTATACATGCTAGCGACCTAAAACTTGTTTTATCGCATTCAGCGCGTCAAATTACGCCGGAAACGGCCGTCTTTGTTTTGATATTCCTCGATAGACGAAGTCGGAGTCCGTTTGTTTGTTTTTCAGATATCGGTTAGTAACTTTTTTTCTATACATGCTAGCGACCTAAAACTTGTTTTATCGCATTCAGCGCGTCAAATTACGCCGGAAACGGTCGTCTTTGTTTTGATATTGCTTAAAACACGAAGTCGAATTCCGTTCGTTTGTTTCGTGGATATCGGTGAGTAACTTTTTTTTTATACATGCTAGCGACCTAAAACTTGTTTTTCCGCATTCAGCCCGTCAAATTACGCCGGAAACGGTCGTCTTCGTTCTGATATTGCTCGAAACACGAAGTCGAATTCCGTTCGTTTGTTTCGTGGATATCGGTGAGTAACTTTTTTTCTATACATGCTAGCGACCTAAAACTTGTTCTATCGCATTCGGCGCGTCAAATTACGCCGGAAACGGCCGTCTTTGTTTTGATATTGCTCGAAACACGAAGTCGAAGTCCGTTTGTTTGTTTTTCAGTTATCGGTTGGTAACTTTTTTTCTATACATGCTAGCGACCTAAAACTTGTTTTATTGCATTCAGCGCGTCAAATTACGCCGGAAACGGTCGTCTTTGTTTTGATATTGCTCAAAACACGGAGTCGAATTCCGTTTGTTAGTTTCGTGGATATCGGTGAGTAACTTCTTTTCTATACACGCTAGCGACCTAAAACTTGTTTTATCGCATTCAGCCCGTCAAATTACGCCGGAAACGGTCGTCTTTGTTTTGATATTGCTTAAAACACGAAGTCGAATTCCGTTCGTTTGTTTCGTGGATATCGGTGAGTAACTTCTTTTCTATACATGCTAGCGACCTGAAACTTGTTTTATCGCATTCAGCGCGTCAAATTACGCCGGAAACGGCCGTCTTTGTTTTGATATTGCTCGATAGACGAAGTCGGAGTCCGTTTGTTTGTTTTTCAGATATCGGTTGGTAACTTTTTTTCTATACATGCTAGCGACCTAAAACTTGTTTTATCGCATTCAGCGCGTCAAATTACGCCGGAAACGGCCGTCTTTGTTTTGATATTGCTCGATAGACGAAGTCGGAGTCCGTTTGTTTGTTTTTCAGATATCGGTTAGTAACTTTTTTTCTATACATGCTAGCGACCTAAAACTTGTTTTATCGCATTCAGCGCGTCAAATTACGCCGGAAACGGCCGTCTTTGTTTTGATATTGCTCGAAACACGAGGTCGAAGTCCGTTTGTTTGTTTTTCAGTTATCGGTTGGTAACTTTTTTTCTATACATGCTAGCGACCTAAAACTTGTTTTATTGCATTCAGCGCGTCAAATTACGCCGGAAACAGTCGTCTTTGTTTTGATATTGCTCAAAACACAGAGTCGAATTCCGTTTGTTAGTTTCGTGGATATCGGTGAGTAACTTCTTTTCTATACACGCTAGCGACCTAAAACTTGTTTTATCGCATTCAGCCCGTCAAATTACGCCGGAAACGGTCGTCTTTGTTTTGATATTGCTTAAAACACGAAGTCGAATTCCGTTCGTTTGTTTCGTGGATATCGGTGAGTAACTTCTTTTCTATACATGCTAGCGACCTAAAACTTGTTTTATCGCATTCAGCGCGTCAAATTACGCCGGAAACGGCCGTCTTTGTTTTGATATTGCTCGATAGACGAAGTCGGAGTCCGTTTGTTTGTTTTTCAGATATCGGTTGGTAACTTTTTTTCTATACATGCTAGCGACCTAAAACTTGTTTTATCGCATTCAGCGCGTCAAATTACGCCGGAAACGGCCGTCTTTGTTTTGATATTCCTCGATAGACGAAGTCGGAGTCCGTTTGTTTGTTTTTCAGATATCGGTTAGTAACTTTTTTTCTATACATGCTAGCGACCTAAAACTTGTTTTATCGCATTCAGCGCGTCAAATTACGCCGGAAACGGTCGTCTTTGTTTTGATATTGCTTAAAACACGAAGTCGAATTCCGTTCGTTTGTTTCGTGGATATCGGTGAGTAACTTTTTTTTTATACATGCTAGCGACCTAAAACTTGTTTTTCCGCATTCAGCCCGTCAAATTACGCCGGAAACGGTCGTCTTCGTTCTGATATTGCTCGAAACACGAAGTCGAATTCCGTTCGTTTGTTTCGTGGATATCGGTGAGTAACTTTTTTTCTATACATGCTAGCGACCTAAAACTTGTTCTATCGCATTCGGCGCGTCAAATTACGCCGGAAACGGTCGTCTTTGTTTTGATATTGCTTAAAACACGAAGTCGAATTCCGTTCGTTTGTTTCGTGGATATCGGTGAGTAACTTTTTTTTTATACATGCTAGCGACCTAAAACTTGTTTTTCCGCATTCAGCCCGTCAAATTACGCCGGAAACGGTCGTCTTCGTTCTGATATTGCTCGAAACACGAAGTCGAATTCCGTTCGTTTGTTTCGTGGATATCGGTGAGTAACTTTTTTTCTATACATGCTAGCGACCTAAAACTTGTTCTATCGCATTCGGCGCGTCAAATTACGCCGGAAACGGCCGTCTTTGTTTTGATATTGCTCGAAACACGAAGTCGAAGTCCGTTTGTTTGTTTTTCAGTTATCGGTTGGTAACTTTTTTTCTATACATGCTAGCGACCTAAAACTTGTTTTATTGCATTCAGCGCGTCAAATTACGCCGGAAACGGTCGTCTTTGTTTTGATATTGCTCAAAACACGGAGTCGAATTCCGTTTGTTAGTTTCGTGGATATCGGTGAGTAACTTCTTTTCTATACACGCTAGCGACCTAAAACTTGTTTTATCGCATTCAGCCCGTCAAATTA
The DNA here is from genome assembly GCF_021155765.1 of Diprion similis. Lineage (NCBI taxonomy): Eukaryota > Metazoa > Arthropoda > Insecta > Hymenoptera > Diprionidae > Diprion > Diprion similis. The sequence goes on along the minus strand of NC_060113.1, from coordinate 14,140,668 downwards.
CGCCGGAAACGGTCGTCTTTGTTTTGATATTGCTTAAAACACGAAGTCGAATTCCGTTCGTTTGTTTCGTGGATATCGGTGAGTAACTTCTTTTCTATACATGCTAGCGACCTGAAACTTGTTTTATCGCATTCAGCGCGTCAAATTACGCCGGAAACGGCCGTCTTTGTTTTGATATTGCTCGATAGACGAAGTCGGAGTCCGTTTGTTTGTTTTTCAGATATCGGTTGGTAACTTTTTTTCTATACATGCTAGCGACCTAAAACTTGTTTTATCGCATTCAGCGCGTCAAATTACGCCGGAAACGGCCGTCTTTGTTTTGATATTGCTCGATAGACGAAGTCGGAGTCCGTTTGTTTGTTTTTCAGATATCGGTTAGTAACTTTTTTTCTATACATGCTAGCGACCTAAAACTTGTTTTATCGCATTCAGCGCGTCAAATTACGCCGGAAACGGCCGTCTTTGTTTTGATATTGCTCGAAACACGAGGTCGAAGTCCGTTTGTTTGTTTTTCAGTTATCGGTTGGTAACTTTTTTTCTATACATGCTAGCGACCTAAAACTTGTTTTATTGCATTCAGCGCGTCAAATTACGCCGGAAACAGTCGTCTTTGTTTTGATATTGCTCAAAACACAGAGTCGAATTCCGTTTGTTAGTTTCGTGGATATCGGTGAGTAACTTCTTTTCTATACACGCTAGCGACCTAAAACTTGTTTTATCGCATTCAGCCCGTCAAATTACGCCGGAAACGGTCGTCTTTGTTTTGATATTGCTTAAAACACGAAGTCGAATTCCGTTCGTTTGTTTCGTGGATATCGGTGAGTAACTTCTTTTCTATACATGCTAGCGACCTAAAACTTGTTTTATCGCATTCAGCGCGTCAAATTACGCCGGAAACGGCCGTCTTTGTTTTGATATTGCTCGATAGACGAAGTCGGAGTCCGTTTGTTTGTTTTTCAGATATCGGTTGGTAACTTTTTTTCTATACATGCTAGCGACCTAAAACTTGTTTTATCGCATTCAGCGCGTCAAATTACGCCGGAAACGGCCGTCTTTGTTTTGATATTCCTCGATAGACGAAGTCGGAGTCCGTTTGTTTGTTTTTCAGATATCGGTTAGTAACTTTTTTTCTATACATGCTAGCGACCTAAAACTTGTTTTATCGCATTCAGCGCGTCAAATTACGCCGGAAACGGTCGTCTTTGTTTTGATATTGCTTAAAACACGAAGTCGAATTCCGTTCGTTTGTTTCGTGGATATCGGTGAGTAACTTTTTTTTTATACATGCTAGCGACCTAAAACTTGTTTTTCCGCATTCAGCCCGTCAAATTACGCCGGAAACGGTCGTCTTCGTTCTGATATTGCTCGAAACACGAAGTCGAATTCCGTTCGTTTGTTTCGTGGATATCGGTGAGTAACTTTTTTTCTATACATGCTAGCGACCTAAAACTTGTTCTATCGCATTCGGCGCGTCAAATTACGCCGGAAACGGCCGTCTTTGTTTTGATATTGCTCGAAACACGAAGTCGAAGTCCGTTTGTTTGTTTTTCAGTTATCGGTTGGTAACTTTTTTTCTATACATGCTAGCGACCTAAAACTTGTTTTATTGCATTCAGCGCGTCAAATTACGCCGGAAACGGTCGTCTTTGTTTTGATATTGCTCAAAACACGGAGTCGAATTCCGTTTGTTAGTTTCGTGGATATCGGTGAGTAACTTCTTTTCTATACACGCTAGCGACCTAAAACTTGTTTTATCGCATTCAGCCCGTCAAATTACGCCGGAAACGGTCGTCTTTGTTTTGATATTGCTTAAAACACGAAGTCGAATTCCGTTCGTTTGTTTCGTGGATATCGGTGAGTAACTTCTTTTCTATACATGCTAGCGACCTGAAACTTGTTTTATCGCATTCAGCGCGTCAAATTACGCCGGAAACGGCCGTCTTTGTTTTGATATTGCTCGATAGACGAAGTCGGAGTCCGTTTGTTTGTTTTTCAGATATCGGTTGGTAACTTTTTTTCTATACATGCTAGCGACCTAAAACTTGTTTTATCGCATTCAGCGCGTCAAATTACGCCGGAAACGGCCGTCTTTGTTTTGATATTGCTCGATAGACGAAGTCGGAGTCCGTTTGTTTGTTTTTCAGATATCGGTTAGTAACTTTTTTTCTATACATGCTAGCGACCTAAAACTTGTTTTATCGCATTCAGCGCGTCAAATTACGCCGGAAACGGTCGTCTTTGTTTTGATATTGCTCGAAACACGAGGTCGAAGTCCGTTTGTTTGTTTTTCAGTTATCGGTTGGTAACTTTTTTTCTATACATGCTAGCGACCTAAAACTTGTTTTATTGCATTCAGCGCGTCAAATTACGCCGGAAACAGTCGTCTTTGTTTTGATATTGCTCAAAACACGGAGTCGAATTCCGTTTGTTAGTTTCGTGGATATCAGTGAGTAACTTCTTTTCTATACACGCTAGCGACCTAAAACTTGTTTTATCGCATTCAGCCCGTCAAATTACGCCGGAAACGGTCGTCTTTGTTTTGATATTGCTTAAAACACGAAGTCGAATTCCGTTCGTTTGTTTCGTGGATATCGGTGAGTAACTTCTTTTCTATACATGCTAGCGACCTAAAACTTGTTTTATCGCATTCAGCGCGTCAAATTACGCCGGAAACGGCCGTCTTTGTTTTGATATTGCTCGATAGACGAAGTCGGAGTCCGTTTGTTTGTTTTTCAGATATCGGTTGGTAACTTTTTTTCTATACATGCTAGCGACCTAAAACTTGTTTTATCGCATTCAGCGCGTCAAATTACGCCGGAAACGGCCGTCTTTGTTTTGATATTCCTCGATAGACGAAGTCGGAGTCCGTTTGTTTGTTTTTCAGATATCGGTCAGTAACTTTTTTTCTATACATGCTAGCGACCTAAAACTTGTTTTATTGCATTCAGCGCGTCAAATTACGCCGGAAACAGTCGTCTTTGTTTTGATATTGCTCAAAACACGGAGTCGAATTCCGTTTGTTAGTTTCGTGGATATCAGTGAGTAACTTCTTTTCTATACACGCTAGCGACCTAAAACTTGTTTTATCGCATTCAGCCCGTCAAATTACGCCGGAAACGGTCGTCTTTGTTTTGATATTGCTTAAAACACGAAGTCGAATTCCGTTCGTTTGTTTCGTGGATATCGGTGAGTAACTTCTTTTCTATACATGCTAGCGACCTAAAACTTGTTTTATCGCATTCAGCGCGTCAAATTACGCCGGAAACGGCCGTCTTTGTTTTGATATTGCTCGATAGACGAAGTCGGAGTCCGTTTGTTTGTTTTTCAGATATCGGTTGGTAACTTTTTTTCTATACATGCTAGCGACCTAAAACTTGTTTTATCGCATTCAGCGCGTCAAATTACGCCGGAAACGGCCGTCTTTGTTTTGATATTCCTCGATAGACGAAGTCGGAGTCCGTTTGTTTGTTTTTCAGATATCGGTTAGTAACTTTTTTTCTATACATGCTAGCGACCTAAAACTTGTTTTATCGCATTCAGCGCGTCAAATTACGCCGGAAACGGTCGTCTTTGTTTTGATATTGCTTAAAACACGAAGTCGAATTCCGTTCGTTTGTTTCGTGGATATCGGTGAGTAACTTTTTTTTTATACATGCTAGCGACCTAAAACTTGTTTTTCCGCATTCAGCCCGTCAAATTACGCCGGAAACGGTCGTCTTCGTTCTGATATTGCTCGAAACACGAAGTCGAATTCCGTTCGTTTGTTTCGTGGATATCGGTGAGTAACTTTTTTTCTATACATGCTAGCGACCTAAAACTTGTTCTATCGCATTCGGCGCGTCAAATTACGCCGGAAACGGCCGTCTTTGTTTTGATATTGCTCGAAACACGAAGTCGAAGTCCGTTTGTTTGTTTTTCAGTTATCGGTTGGTAACTTTTTTTCTATACATGCTAGCGACCTAAAACTTGTTTTATTGCATTCAGCGCGTCAAATTACGCCGGAAACGGTCGTCTTTGTTTTGATATTGCTCAAAACACGGAGTCGAATTCCGTTTGTTAGTTTCGTGGATATCGGTGAGTAACTTCTTTTCTATACATGCTAGCGACCTAAAACTTGTTTTTCCGCATTCAGCCCGTCAAATTACGCCGGAAACGGTCGTCTTCGTTTCGATATTGCTCGAAACACGAAGTCGAATTCCGTTCGTTTGTTTTGTGGATATCGGTGAGTAACTTTTTTTCTATACATGCTAGCGACCTAAAACTTGTTTTATCGCATTCAGCGCGTCAAATTACGCCGGAAACGGCCGTCTTTGTTTTGATATTGCTCGATAGACGAAGTCGGAGTCCGTTTGTTTGTTTTTCAGATATCGGTTAGTAACTTTTTTTCTTCACATGCTAGCGACCTAAAACTTGTTTTATCGCATTCAGCGCGTCAAATTACGCCGGAAACGGTCGTCTTTGTTTTGATATTGCTTAAAACACGAAGTCGAATTCCGTTCGTTTGTTTCGTGGATATCGGTGAGTAACTTCTTTTCTATACATGCTAGCGACCTAAAACTTGTTTTATCGCATTCAGCGCGTCAAATTACGCCGGAAACGGCCGTCTTAGTTTTGATATTGCTCGATAGACGAAGTCGGAGTCCGTTTGTTTGTTTTTCAGATATCGGTTAGTAACTTTTTTTCTATACATGCTAGCGACCTAAAACTTGTTTTATCGCATTCAGCGCGTCAAATTACGCCGGAAACGGCCGTCTTTGTTTTGATATTGCTCGAAACACGAGGTCGAAGTCCGTTTGTTTGTTTTTCAGTTATCGGTTGGTAACTTTTTTTCTATACATGCTAGCGACCTAAAACTTGTTTTATTGCATTCAGCGCGTCAAATTACGCCGGAAACAGTCGTCTTTGTTTTGATATTGCTCAAAACACGGAGTCGAATTCCGTTTGTTAGTTTCGTGGATATCGGTGAGTAACTTCTTTTCTATACACGCTAGCGACCTAAAACTTGTTTTATCGCATTCAGCCCGTCAAATTACGCCGGAAACGGTCGTCTTTGTTTTGATATTGCTTAAAACACGAAGTCGAATTCCGTTCGTTTGTTTCGTGGATATCGGTGAGTAACTTCTTTTCTATACATGCTAGCGACCTGAAACTTGTTTTATCGCATTCAGCGCGTCAAATTACGCCGGAAACGGCCGTCTTTGTTTTGATATTGCTTAAAACACGAAGTCGAATTCCGTTCGTTTGTTTCGTGGATATCGGTGAGTAACTTTTTTTTTATACATGCTAGCGACCTAAAACTTGTTTTTCCGCATTCAGCCCGTCAAATTACGCCGGAAACGGTCGTCTTCGTTCTGATATTGCTCGAAACACGAAGTCGAATTCCGTTCGTTTGTTTCGTGGATATCGGTGAGTAACTTTTTTTCTATACATGCTAGCGACCTAAAACTTGTTTTATCGCATTCGGCGCGTCAAATTACGCCGGAAACGGCCGTCTTTGTTTTGATATTGCTCGAAACACGAAGTCGAAGTCCGTTTGTTTGTTTTTCAGTTATCGGTTGGTAACTTTTTTTCTATAAATGCTAGCGACCTAAAACTTGTTTTATTGCATTCAGCGCGTCAAATTACGCCGGAAACGGCCGTCTTTGTTTTGATATTGCTCGATAGACGAAGTCGGAGTCCGTTTGTTTGTTTTTCAGATATCGGTTGGTAACTTTTTTTCTATACATGCTAGCGACCTAAAACTTGTTTTATCGCATTCAGCGCGTCAAATTACGCCGGAAACGGCCGTCTTTGTTTTGATATTCCTCGATAGACGAAGTCGGAGTCCGTTTGTTTGTTTTTCAGATATCGGTTAGTAACTTTTTTTCTATACATGCTAGCGACCTAAATCTTGTTTTATCGCATTCAGCGCGTCAAATTACGCCGGAAACGGCCGTCTTTGTTTTGATATTGCTCGATAGACGAAGTCGGAGTCCGTTTGTTTGTTTTTCAGATATCGGTTAGTAACTTTTTTTCTATACATGCTAGCGACCTAAAACTTGTTTTACCGCATTCAGCGCGTCAAATTACGCCGGAAACGGCCGTCTTTGTTTTGATATTGCTCGAAACACGAGGTCGAAGTCCGTTTGTTTGTTTTTCAGTTATCGGTTGGTAACTTTTTTTCTATACATGCTAGCGACCTAAAACTTGTTTTATTGCATTCAGCGCGTCAAATTACGCCGGAAACAGTCGTCTTTGTTTTGATATTGCTCAAAACACGGAGTCGAATTCCGTTTGTTAGTTTCGTGGATATCGGTGAGTAACTTCTTTTCTATACACGCTAGCGACCTAAAACTTGTTTTATCGCATTCAGCCCGTCAAATTACGCCGGAAACGGTCGTCTTTGTTTTGATATTGCTTAAAACACGAAGTCGAATTCCGTTCGTTTGTTTCGTGGATATCGGTGAGTAACTTCTTTTCTATACATGCTAGCGACCTGAAACTTGTTTTTTCGCATTCAGCGCGTCAAATTACGCCGGAAACGGCCGTCTTTGTTTTGATATTGCTCGATAGACGAAGTCGGAGTCCGTTTGTTTGTTTTTCAGATATCGGTTGGTAACTTTTTTTCTATACATGCTAGCGACCTAAAACTTGTTTTATCGCATTCAGCGCGTCAAATTACGCCGGAAACGGCCGTCTTTGTTTTGATATTCCTCGATAGACGAAGTCGGAGTCCGTTTGTTTGTTTTTCAGATATCGGTTAGTAACTTTTTTTCTATACATGCTAGCGACCTAAAACTTGTTTTATCGCATTCAGCGCGTCAAATTACGCCGGAAACGGTCGTCTTTGTTTTGATATTGCTTAAAACACGAAGTCGAATTCCGTTCGTTTGTTTCGTGGATATCGGTGAGTAACTTTTTTTTTATACATGCTAGCGACCTAAAACTTGTTTTTCCGCATTCAGCCCGTCAAATTACGCCGGAAACGGTCGTCTTCGTTCTGATATTGCTCGAAACACGAAGTCGAATTCCGTTCGTTTGTTTCGTGGATATCGGTGAGTAACTTTTTTTCTATACATGCTAGCGACCTAAAACTTGTTTTATCGCATTCAGCGCGTCAAATTACGCCGGAAACGGCCGTCTTTGTTTTGATATTGCTCGATAGACGAAGTCGGAGTCCGTTTGTTTGTTTTTCAGATATCGGTTGGTAACTTTTTTTCTATACATGCTAGCGACCTAAAACTTGTTTTATCGCATTCAGCGCGTCAAATTACGCCGGAAACGGCCGTCTATGTTTTGATATTCCTCGATAGACGAAGTCGGAGTCCGTTTGTTTGTTTTTCAGATATCGGTTAGTAACTTTTTTTCTATACATGCTAGCGACCTAAATCTTGTTTTATCGCATTCAGCGCGTCAAATTACGCCGGAAACGGCCGTCTTTGTTTTGATATTGCTCGATAGACGAAGTCGGAGTCCGTTTGTTTGTTTTTCAGATATCGGTTAGTAACTTTTTTTCTATACATGCTAGCGACCTAAAACTTGTTTGATCGCATTCAGCGCGTCAAATCACGCCGGAAACGGCCGTCTTTGTTTTGATATTGCTCGAAACACGAGGTCGAAGTCCGTTTGTTTGTTTTTCAGTTATCGGTTGGTAACTTTTTTTCTATACATGCTAGCGACCTAAAACTTGTTTTATTGCATTCAGCGCGTCAAATTACGCCGGAAACAGTCGTCTTTGTTTTGATATTGCTCAAAACACGGAGTCGAATTCCGTTTGTTAGTTTCGTGGATATCGGTGAGTAACTTCTTTTCTATACACGCTAGCGACCTAAAACTTGTTTTATCGCATTCAGCCCGTCAAATTACGCCGGAAACGGTCGTCTTTGTTTTGATATTGCTTAAAACACGAAGTCGAATTCCGTTCGTTTGTTTCGTGGATATCGGTGAGTAACTTCTTTTCTATACATGCTAGCGACCTGAAACTTGTTTTATCGCATTCAGCGCGTCAAATTACGCCGGAAACGGCCGTCTTTGTTTTGATATTGCTCGATAGACGAAGTCGGAGTCCGTTTGTTTGTTTTTCAGATATCGGTTGGTAACTTTTTTTCTATACATGCTAGCGACCTAAAACTTGTTTTATCGCATTCAGCGCGTCAAATTACGCCGGAAACGGCCGTCTTTGTTTTGATATTCCTCGATAGACGAAGTCGGAGTCCGTTTGTTTGTTTTTCAGATATCGGTTAGTAACTTTTTTTCTATACATGCTAGCGACCTAAAACTTGTTTTATCGCATTCAGCGCGTCAAATTACGCCGGAAACGGTCGTCTTTGTTTTGATATTGCTTAAAACACGAAGTCGAATTCCGTTCGTTTGTTTCGTGGATATCGGTGAGTAACTTTTTTTTTATACATGCTAGCGACCTAAAACTTGTTTTTCCGCATTCAACCCGTCAAATTACGCCGAAAACGGTCGTCTCCGTTCTGATATTGCTCGAAACACGAAGTCGAATTCCGTTCGTTTGTTTCGTGGATATCGGTGAGTAACTTTTTTTCTATACATGCTAGCGACCTAAAACTTGTTTTATCGCATTCGGCGCGTCAAATTACGCCGGAAACGGCCGTCTTTGTTTTGATATTGCTCGAAACACGAAGTCGAAGTCCGTTTGTTTGTTTTTCAGTTATCGGTTGGTAACTTTTTTTCTATAAATGCTAGCGACCTAAAACTTGTTTTATTGCATTCAGCGCGTCAAATTACGCCGGAAACGGTCGTCTTTGTTTTGATATTGCTCGAAACACAAAGTCGAATTCCGTTCGTTTGTTTCGTGGATATCGGTGAGTAACTTTTTTTCTATACATGCTAGCGACCTAAAACTTGTTTTATCGCATTCAGCGCGTCAAATTACGCCGGAAACGGCCGTCTTTGTTTTGATATTGCTCGATAGACGAAGTCGGAGTCCGTTTGTTTATTTTTCAGATATCGGTTAGTAACTTTTTTTCTATACATGCTAGCGACCTAAATCTTGTTTTATCGCATTCAGCGCGTCAAATTACGCCGGAAACGGCCGTCTTTGTTTTGATATTGCTCGATAGACGAAGTCGGAGTCCGTTTGTTTGTTTTTCAGATATCGGTTAGTAACTTTTTTTCTATACATGCTAGCGACCTAAAACTTGTTTTATCGCATTCAGCGCGTCAAATTACGCCGGAAACGGCCGTCTTTGTTTCGATATTGCTCGAAACACGAGGTCGAAGTCCGTTTGTTTGTTTTTCAGTTATCGGTTGGTAACTTTTTTTCTGTACATGCTAGCGACCTAAAACTTGTTTTATTGCATTCAGCGCGTCAAATTACGCCGGAAACAGTCGTCTTTGTTTTGATATTGCTCAAAACACGGAGTCGAATTCCGTTTGTTAGTTTCGTGGATATCGGTGAGTAACTTCTTTTCTATACACGCTAGCGACCTAAAACTTGTTTTATCGCATTCAGCCCGTAAAATTACGCCGGAAACGGTCGTCTTTGTTTTGATATTGCTTAAAACACGAAGTCGAATTCCGTTCGTTTGTTTCGTGGATATCGGTGAGTAACTTCTTTTCTATACATGCTAGCGACCTGAAACTTGTTTTATCGCATTCAGCGCGTCAAATTACGCCGGAAACGGCCGTCTTTGTTTTGATATTGCTCGATAGACAAAGTCGGAGTCCGTTTGTTTGTTTTTCAGATATCGGTTGGTAACTTTTTTTCTATACATGCTAGCGACCTAAAACTTGTTTTATCGCATTCAGCGCGTCAAATTACGCCGGAAACGGCCGTCTTTGTTTTGATATTCCTCGATAGACGAAGTCGGAGTCCGTTTGTTTGTTTTTCAGATATCGGTTAGTAACTTTTTTTCTATACATGCTAGCGACCTAAAACTTGTTTTATCGCATTCAGCGCGTCAAATTACGCCGGAAACGGTCGTCTTTGTTTTGATATTGCTTAAAACACGAAGTCGAATTCCGTTCGTTTGTTTCGTGGATATCGGTGAGTAACTTTTTTTTTATACATGCTAGCGACCTAAAACTTGTTTTTCCGCATTCAGCCCGTCAAATTACGCCGGAAACGGTCGTCTTCGTTCTGATATTGCTCGAAACACGAAGTCGAATTCCGTTCGTTTGTTTCGTGGATATCGGTGAGTAACTTTTTTTCTATACATGCTAGCGACCTAAAACTTGTTTTATCGCATTCGGCGCGTCAAATTACGCCGGAAACGGCCGTCTTTGTTTTGATATTGCTCGAAACACGAAGTCGAAGTCCGTTTGTTTGTTTTTCAGTTATCGGTTGGTAACTTTTTTTCTATACATGCTAGCGACCTAAAACTTGTTTTATTGCATTCAGCGCGTCAAATTACGCCGGAAACGGTCGTCTTTGTTTTGATATTGCTCAAAACACGGAGTCGAATTCCGTTTGTTAGTTTCGTGGATATCGGTGAGTAACTTCTTTTCTATACACGCTAGCGACCTAAAACTTGTTTTATCGCATTCAGCCCGTCAAATTACGCCGGAAACGGTCGTCTTTGTTCTGATATTGCTTAAAACACGAAGTCGAATTCCGTTCGTTTGTTTCGTGGATATCGGTGAGTAACTTCTTTTCTATACATGCTAGCGACCTAAAACTTGTTTTATCGCATTCAGCGCGTCAAATTACGCCGGAAACGGTCGTCTTTGTTCTGATATTGCTCAAAACACGGAGTCGAATTCCGTTTGTTAGTTTCGTGGATATCGGTGAGTAACTTTTTTTCTATACATGCTAGCGACCTAAAACTTGTTTTATCGCATTCAGCGCGTCAAATTACGCCGGAATCGGCCGTCTTTGTTCTGATATTGCTCGATAGACGAAGTCGGAGTCCGTTTGTTTGTTTTTCAGATATCGGTTAGTAACTTTTTTTCTTTACATGCTAGCGACCTAACACTTGTTTTATCGCATTCAGCGCGTCAAATGACGCCGGAAACGGTCGTCTTTGTTTTGATATTGCTCGAAACACGAAGTCGAAGTCCGTTTGTTTCTTTTTCAGATATCGGTTGGTAACTTTTTTTCTATACATGCTAGCGACCTAAAACTTGTTTGATCGCGTTCAGCGCGTCAAATTACGCCGAGAACGGCCGTCTTTGTTTTGATATTGCTCGATAGACGAAGTCGAATTCCGTTTGTTTGTTTCGTGGATATCGGTGAGTAACTCTTTTTCTATACATGCTAGCGACCTGAGACTTGTTTAATCGCATTCAGCTCGTCAAATTACGCCGGAAACGGCCGTCTTTGTTTTGATATTGCTCGATAGACGAAGTCGATTTCCGTTTGTTTGTTTCGTGGATATCGGTGAGTAACTTTTTTTCTATACATGCTAGCGACCTAAAATTTGTTTGATCGCGTTCAGCGCGTGAAATTACGCCGAAAACGGCCGTCTTTGTTTTGATATTGCTCGATAGACGAAGTCGAATTCCGTTTGTTTGTTTCGTGGATATCGGTTGGTAACTTTTTTTCTATACATGCTAGCGACCTAAAACTTGTTTTATCGCATTCAGCGCGTCAAATTACGCCGGAAACGGCCGTCTTTGTTTCGATATTGCTCGAAACACGAAGTCGAAGTCCGTTTGTTTGTTTTTCAGATATCGGTTGGTAACTTTTTTTCTATACATGCTAGCGAGCTAAAACTTGTTTTATCGCATTCAGCGCGTCAAATTACGCCGGAAACAGCTGTCTTTGTTTTGATATTGCTCGAAACACGAAGTCTAAGTCCGTCTGTTTGTTTCTCAGCTATCGGTTGGTAACTTTTTTTCTATACGTGCTAGCAACCTAAAACTTGTTTTATCGCATTCAGCGCGTCAAATTACGCCGGAAACGGCCGTCTTTGTTTTGATATTGCTCGAAACACGAAGTCGAAGTCCGTTTGTTTGTTTTTCAGATATCGGTTGGTAACTTTTTTTCTATACATGCTAGCGACCTAAAACTTGTTTGATCGCGTTCAGCGCGTCAAATTACGCCGAGAACGGCCGTCATTGTTTTGATATTGCTCGATAGACGAAGTCGAATTCCGTTTGTTTGTTTCGTGGATATCGGTGAGTAACTTTTTTTCTATACATGCTAGCGACCTGAGACTTGTTTAATCGCATTCAGCGCGTCAAATTACGCCGGAAACGGCCGTCTTTGTTTTGATATTGCTCGATAGACAAAGTCGATTTCCGTTTGTTTGTTTCGTGGATATCGGTGAGTAACTTTTTTTCTATACATGCTAGCGACCTAAAACTTGTTTGATCGCGTTCAGCGCGTGAAATTACGCCGAAAACGGCCGTCTTTGTTTTGATATTGCTCGATAGACGAAGTCAAATTCCGTTTGTTTGTTTTTCAGATATCGGTTGGTAACTTTTTTTCTATACATGCTAGCGAGCTAAAACTTGTTTTATCGCATTCAGCGCGTCAAATTACGCCGGAAACGGTCGTCTTTGTTTTGATATTGCTTAAAACACGAAGTCGAATTCCGTTCGTTTGTTTCGTGGATATCGGTGAGTAACTTTTTTTTTATACATGCTAGCGACCTAAAACTTGTTTTTCCGCATTCAGCCCGTCAAATTACGCCGGAAACGGTCGTCTTCGTTTTGATATTGCTCGAAACACGAAGTCGAATTCCGTTCGTTTGTTTCGTGGATATCGGTGAGTAACTTTTTTTCTATACATGCTAGCGACCTAAAACTTGTTTTATCGCATTCAGCGCGTCAAATTACGCCGGAAACAGCTGTCTTTGTTTTGATATTGCTCGAAACACGAAGTCTAAGTCCGTCTGTTTGTTTCTCAGCTATCGGTTGGTAACTTTTTTTCTATACGTGCTAGCAACCTAAAACTTGTTTTATCGCATTCAGCGCGTCAAATTACGCCGGAAACGGCCGTCTTTGTTTTGATATTGCTCGAAACACGAAGTCGAAGTCCGTTTGTTTGTTTTTCAGATATCGGTTGGTAACTTTTTTTCTATACATGCTAGCGACCTAAAACTTGTTTGATCGCGTTCAGCGCGTCAAATTACGCCGAGAACGGCCGTCTTAGTTTTGATATTGCTCGATAGACGAAGTCGAATTCCGTTTGTTTGTTTCGTGGATATCGGTGAGTAACTTTTTTTCTATACATGCTAGCGACCTGAGACTTGTTTAATCGCATTCAGCGCGTCAAATTACGCCGGAAACGGCCGTCTTTGTTTTGATATTGCTCGATAGACAAAGTCGATTTCCGTTTGTTTGTTTCGTGGATATCGGTGAGTAACTTTTTTTCTATACATGCTAGCGACCTAAAACTTGTTTGATCGCGTTCAGCGCGTGAAATTACGCCGAAAACGGCCGTCTTTGTTTTGATATTGCTCGATAGACGAAGTCAAATTCCGTTTGTTTGTTTCTCAGATATCGGTTGGTAACTTTTTTTCTATACATGCTAGCGAGCTGAAACTTGTTTTATCGCATTCAGCGCGTCAAATTACGCCGGAAACGGTCGTCTTTGTTTTGATATTGCTTAAAACACGAAGTCGAATTCCGTTCGTTTGTTTCGTGGATATCGGTGAGTAACTTTTTTTTTATACATGCTAGCGACCTAAAACTTGTTTTTCCGCATTCAGCCCGTCAAATTACGCCGGAAACGGTCGTCTTCGTTTTGATATTGCTCGAAACACGAAGTCGAATTCCGTTCGTTTGTTTCGTGGATATCGGTGAGTAACTTTTCTTCTATACATGCTAGCGACCTAAAACTTGTTTTATCGCATTCAGCGCGTCAAATTACGCCGGAATCGGCCGTCTTTGTTTTGATATTGCTCGATAGACGAAGTCGGAGTCCGTTTGTTTGTTTTTCAGATATCGGTTAGTAACTTTTTTTCTATACATGCTAGCGACCTAAAACTTGTTTTATCGCATTCAGCGCGTCAAATTACGCCGGAAACGGCCGTCTTTGTTTTGATATTGCTCGATAGACGAAGTCGGAGTCCGTTTGTTTGTTTTTCAGATATCGGTTAGTAACTTTTTTTCTTTACATGCTAGCGACCTAAAACTTGTTTTATCGCATTCAGCGCGTCAAATTACGCCGGAAACGGTCGTCTTTGTTTTGATATTGCTTAAAACACGAAGTCGAATTCCGTTCGTTTGTTTCGTGGATATCGGTGAGTAACTTTTTTTTTATACATGCTAGCGACCTGAAACTTGTTTTTCCGCATTCAGCCCGTCAAATTACGCCGGAAACGGTCGTCTTCGTTTTGATATTGCTCGAAACACGAAGTCGAATTCCGTTCGTTTGTTTCGTGGATATCGATGAGTAACTTTTTTTCTATACATGCTAGCGACCTAAAACTTGTTTTATCGCATTCAGCGCGTCAAATTACGCCGGAAACGGCCGTCTTTGTTTTGATATTGCTCAAAACACGGAGTCGAATTCCGTTTGTTAGTTTCGTGGATATCGGTGAGTAACTTTTTTTCTATACATGCTAGCGACCTAAAACTTGTTTTATCGCATTCAGCGCGTCAAATTACGCCGGAATCGGCCGTCTTTGTTTTGATATTGCTCGATAGACGAAGTCGGAGTCCGTTTGTTTGTTTTTCAGATATCGGTTGGTAACTTTTTTTCTTTACATGCTAGCGACCTAACACTTGTTTTATCGCATTCAGCGCGTCAAATTACGCCGGAAACGGTCGTCTTTGTTCTGATATTGCTCAAAACACAGAGTCGAATTCCGTTTGTTTGTTTCGTGGGTATCGGTGAGTAACTTTTTTTCTATACATGCTAGCGACCTAAAACTTGTTTTATCGCATTCAGCCCGTCAAAATACGCCGGAAACGGTCGTCTTCGTTTTGATATTGCTTAAAACACGAAGTCTAATTTCGTTCGTTTGTTTCGTGGATATCGGTGAGTAACTTTTTTTCTCTACATGCTAGCGACCTAAAACTTGTTTCATCGCATTCAGCGCGTCAAATTACGCCGGAAACGGCCGTCTTTGTTTTGATATTCCTCGATAGACGAAGTCGGAGTCCGTTTGTTTGTTTTTCAGATATCGGTTAGTAACTTTTTTTCTATACATGCTAGCGACCTAAAACTTGTTTTATCGCATTCAGCGCGTCAAATTACGCCGGAAACGGTCGTCTTTGTTTTGATATTGCTTAAAACACGAAGTCGAATTCCGTTCGTTTGTTTCGTGGATATCGGTGAGTAACTTTTTTTTTATACATGCTAGCGACCTAAAACTTGTTTTTCCGCATTCAGCCCGTCAAATTACGCCGGAAACGGTCGTCTTCGTTCTGATATTGCTCGAAACACGAAGTCGAATTCCGTTCGTTTGTTTCGTGGATATCGGTGAGTAACTTTTTTTCTATACATGCTAGCGACCTAAAACTTGTTTTATCGCATTCGGCGCGTCAAATTACGCCGGAAACGGCCGTCTTTGTTTTGATATTGCTCAAAACACGAAGTCGAAGTCCGTTTGTTTGTTTTTCAGTTATCGGTTGGTAACTTTTTTTCTATACATGCTAGCGACCTAAAACTTGTTTTATCGCATTCAGCGCGTCAAATTACGCCGGAAACGGCCGTCTTTGTTTTGATATTCCTCGATAGACGAAGTCGGAGTCCGTTTGTTTGTTTTTCAGATATCGGTTAGTAACTTTTTTTCTATACATGCTAGCGACCTAAATCTTGTTTTATCGCATTCAGCGCGTCAAATTACGCCGGAAACGGCCGTCTTTGTTTTGATATTGCTCGATAGACGAAGTCGGAGTCCGTTTGTTTGTTTTTCAGATATCGGTTAGTAACTTTTTTTCTATACATGCTAGCGAGCTGAAACTTGTTTTATCGCATTCAGCGCGTCAAATTACGCCGGAAACGGTCGTCTTTGTTTTGATATTGCTTAAAACACGAAGTCGAATTCCGTTCGTTTGTTTCGTGGATATCGGTGAGTAACTTTTTTTTTATACATGCTAGCGACCTAAAACTTGTTTTTCCGCATTCAGCCCGTCAAATTACGCCGGAAACGGTCGTCTTCGTTTTGATATTGCTCGAAACACGAAGTCGAATTCCGTTCGTTTGTTTCGTGGATATCGGTGAGTAACTTTTCTTCTATACATGCTAGCGACCTAAAACTTGTTTTATCGCATTCAGCGCGTCAAATTACGCCGGAAACGGCCGTCTTTGTTTTGATATTGCTCGATAGACGAAGTCGGAGTCCGTTTGTTTGTTTTTCAGATATCGGTTAGTAACTTTTTTTCTTTACATGCTAGCGACCTAAAACTTGTTTTATCGCATTCAGCGCGTCAAATTACGCCGGAAACGGTCGTCTTTGTTTTGATATTGCTTAAAACACGAAGTCGAATTCCGTTCGTTTGTTTCGTGGATATCGGTGAGTAACTTTTTTTTTATACATGCTAGCGACCTGAAACTTGTTTTTCCGCATTCAGCCCGTCAAATTACGCCGGAAACGGTCGTCTTCGTTTTGATATTGCTCGAAACACGAAGTCGAATTCCGTTCGTTTGTTTCGTGGATATCGATGAGTAACTTTTTTTCTATACATGCTAGCGACCTAAAACTTGTTTTATCGCATTCAGCGCGTCAAATTACGCCGGAAACGGCCGTCTTTGTTTTGATATTGCTCAAAACACGGAGTCGAATTCCGTTTGTTAGTTTCGTGGATATCGGTGAGTAACTTTCTTTCTATACATGCTAGCGACCTAAAACTTGTTTTATCGCATTCAGCGCGTCAAATTACGCCGGAATCGGCCGTCTTTGTTTTGATATTGCTCGATAGACGAAGTCGGAGTCCGTTTGTTTGTTTTTCAGATATCGGTTGGTAACTTTTTTTCTTTACATGCTAGCGACCTAACACTTGTTTTATCGCATTCAGCGCGTCAAATTACGCCGGAAACGGTCGTCTTTGTTCTGATATTGCTCAAAACACAGAGTCGAATTCCGTTTGTTTGTTTCGTGGGTAACGGTGAGTAACTTTTTTTCTATACATGCTAGCGACCTAAAACTTGTTTTATCGCATTCAGCCCGTCAAAATACGCGGGAAACGGTCGTCTTCGTTTTGATATTGCTTAAAACACGAAGTCTAATTTCGTTCGTTTGTTTCGTGGATATCGGTGAGTAACTTTTTTTCTCTACATGCTAGCGACCTAAAACTTGTTTCATCGCATTCAGCGCGTCAAATTACGCCGGAAACGGCCGTCTTTGTTTTGATATTCCTCGATAGACGAAGTCGGAGTCCGTTTGTTTGTTTTTCAGATATCGGTTAGTAACTTTTTTTCTATACATGCTAGCGACCTAAAACTTGTTTTATCGCATTCAGCGCGTCAAATTACGCCGGAAACGGTCGTCTTTGTTTTGATATTGCTTAAAACACGAAGTCGAATTCCGTTCGTTTGTTTCGTGGATATCGGTGAGTAACTTTTTTTTTATACATGCTAGCGACCTAAAACTTGTTTTTCCGCATTCAGCCCGTCAAATTACGCCGGAAACGGTCGTCTTCGTTCTGATATTGCTCGAAACACGAAGTCGAATTCCGTTCGTTTGTTTCGTGGATATCGGTGAGTAACTTTTTTTCTATACATGCTAGCGACCTAAAACTTGTTTTATCGCATTCAGCGCGTCAAATTACGCCGGAATCGGCCGTCTTTGTTTTGATATTGCTCGATAGACGAAGTCGGAGTCCGTTTGTTTGTTTTTCAGATATCGGTTGGTAACTTTTTTTCTTTACATGCTAGCGACCTAACACTTGTTTTATCGCATTCAGCGCGTCAAATTACGCCGGAAACGGTCGTCTTTGTTCTGATATTGCTCAAAACACAGAGTCGAATTCCGTTTGTTTGTTTCGTGGGTATCGGTGAGTAACTTTTTTTCTATACATGCTAGCGACCTAAAACTTGTTTTATCGCATTCAGCCCGTCAAAATACGCCGGAAACGGTCGTCTTCGTTTTGATATTGCTTAAAACACGAAGTCTAATTTCGTTCGTTTGTTTCGTGGATATCGGTGAGTAACTTTTTTTCTCTACATGCTAGCGACCTAAAACTTGTTTCATCGCATTCAGCGCGTCAAATTACGCCGGAAACGGCCGTCTTTGTTTTGATATTCCTCGATAGACGAAGTCGGAGTCCGTTTGTTTGTTTTTCAGATATCGGTTAGTAACTTTTTTTCTATACATGCTAGCGACCTAAAACTTGTTTTATCGCATTCAGCGCGTCAAATTACGCCGGAAACGGTCGTCTTTGTTTTGATATTGCTTAAAACACGAAGTCGAATTCCGTTCGTTTGTTTCGTGGATATCGGTGAGTAACTTTTTTTTTATACATGCTAGCGACCTAAAACTTGTTTTTCCGCATTCAGCCCGTCAAATTACGCCGGAAACGGTCGTCTTCGTTCTGATATTGCTCGAAACACGAAGTCGAATTCCGTTCGTTTGTTTCGTGGATATCGGTGAGTAACTTTTTTTCTATACATGCTAGCGACCTAAAACTTGTTTTATCGCATTCGGCGCGTCAAATTACGCCGGAAACGGCCGTCTTTGTTTTGATATTGCTCGAAACACGAAGTCGAAGTCCGTTTGTTTGTTTTTCAGTTATCGGTTGGTAACTTTTTTTCTATACATGCTAGCGACCTAAAACTTGTTTTATCGCATTCAGCGCGTCAAATTACGCCGGAAACGGCCGTCTTTGTTTTGATATTCCTCGATAGACGAAGTCGGAGTCCGTTTGTTTGTTTTTCAGATATCGGTTAGTAACTTTTTTTCTATACATGCTAGCGACCTAAATCTTGTTTTATCGCATTCAGCGCGTCAAATTACGCCGGAAACGGCCGTCTTTGTTTTGATATTGCTCGATAGACGAAGTCGGAGTCCGTTTGTTTGTTTTTCAGATATCGGTTAGTAACTTTTTTTCTATACATGCTAGCGAGCTGAAACTTGTTTTATCGCATTCAGCGCGTCAAATTACGCCGGAAACGGTCGTCTTTGTTTTGATATTGCTTAAAACACGAAGTCGAATTCCGTTCGTTTGTTTCGTGGATATCGGTGAGTAACTTTTTTTTTATACATGCTAGCGACCTAAAACTTGTTTTTCCGCATTCAGCCCGTCAAATTACGCCGGAAACGGTCGTCTTCGTTTTGATATTGCTCGAAACACGAAGTCGAATTCCGTTCGTTTGTTTCGTGGATATCGGTGAGTAACTTTTCTTCTATACATGCTAGCGACCTAAAACTTGTTTTATCGCATTCAGCGCGTCAAATTACGCCGGAAACGGCCGTCTTTGTTTTGATATTGCTCGATAGACGAAGTCGGAGTCCGTTTGTTTGTTTTTCAGATATCGGTTAGTAACTTTTTTTCTTTACATGCTAGCGACCTAAAACTTGTTTTATCGCATTCAGCGCGTCAAATTACGCCGGAAACGGTCGTCTTTGTTTTGATATTGCTTAAAACACGAAGTCGAATTCCGTTCGTTTGTTTCGTGGATATCGGTGAGTAACTTTTTTTTTATACATGCTAGCGACCTGAAACTTGTTTTTCCGCATTCAGCCCGTCAAATTACGCCGGAAACGGTCGTCTTCGTTTTGATATTGCTCGAAACACGAAGTCGAATTCCGTTCGTTTGTTTCGTGGATATCGATGAGTAACTTTTTTTCTATACATGCTAGCGACCTAAAACTTGTTTTATCGCATTCAGCGCGTCAAATTACGCCGGAAACGGCCGTCTTTGTTTTGATATTGCTCAAAACACGGAGTCGAATTCCGTTTGTTAGTTTCGTGGATATCGGTGAGTAACTTTTTTTCTATACATGCTAGCGACCTAAAACTTGTTTTATCGCATTCAGCGCGTCAAATTACGCCGGAATCGGCTGTCTTTGTTTTGATATTGCTCGATAGACGAAGTCGGAGTCCGTTTGTTTGTTTTTCAGATATCGGTTGGTAACTTTTTTTCTTTACATGCTAGCGACCTAACACTTGTTTTATCGCATTCAGCGCGTCAAATTACGCCGGAAACGGTCGTCTTTGTTCTGATATTGCTCAAAACACAGAGTCGAATTCCGTTTGTTTGTTTCGTGGGTATCGGTGAGTAACTTTTTTTCTATACATGCTAGCGACCTAAAACTTGTTTTATCGCATTCAGCCCGTCAAAATACGCCGGAAACGGTCGTCTTCGTTTTGATATTGCTTAAAACACGAAGTCTAATTTCGTTCGTTTGTTTCGTGGATATCGATGAGTAACTTTTTTTCTCTACATGCTAGCGACCTAAAACTTGTTTCATCGCATTCAGCGCGTCAAATTACGCCGGAAACGGCCGTCTTTGTTTTGATATTCCTCGATAGACGAAGTCGGAGTCCGTTTGTTTGTTTTTCAGATATCGGTTAGTAACTTTTTTTCTATACATGCTAGCGACCTAAAACTTGTTTTATCGCATTCAGCGCGTCAAATTACGCCGGAAACGGTCGTCTTTGTTTTGATATTGCTTAAAACACGAAGTCGAATTCCGTTCGTTTGTTTCGTGGATATCGGTGAGTAACTTTTTTTTTATACATGCTAGCGACCTAAAACTTGTTTTTCCGCATTCAGCCCGTCAAATTACGCCGGAAACGGTCGTCTTCGTTCTGATATTGCTCGAAACACGAAGTCGAATTCCGTTCGTTTGTTTCGTGGATATCGGTGAGTAACTTTTTTTCTATACATGCTAGCGACCTAAAACTTGTTTTATCGCATTCGGCGCGTCAAATTACGCCGGAAACGGCCGTCTTTGTTTTGATATTGCTCGAAACACGAAGTCGAAGTCCGTTTGTTTGTTTTTCAGTTATCGGTTGGTAACTTTTTTTCTATACATGCTAGCGACCTAAAACTTGTTTTATTGCATTCAGCGCGTCAAATTACGCCGGAAACGGTCGTCTTTGTTTTGATATTGCTCAAAACACGGAGTCGAATTCCGTTTGTTAGTTTCGTGGATATCGGTGAGTAACTTCTTTTCTATACACGCTAGCGACCTAAAACTTGTTTTATCGCATTCAGCCCGTCAAATTACGCCGGAAACGGTCGTCTTTGTTCTGATATTGCTCAGAACACGGAGTCGAATTCTGTTTGTTAGTTTCGTGGATATCGGTGAGTAACTTCTTTTCTATACACGCTAGCGACCTAAAACTTGTTTTATCGCATTCAGCCCGTCAAATTACGCCGGAAACGGTCGTCTTTGTTTTGATATTGCTTAAAACACGAAGTCGAATTCCGTTCGTTTGTTTCGTGGATATCGGTGAGTAACTTCTTTTCTATACATGCTAGCGACCTAAAACTTGTTTTATCGCATTCAGCGCGTCAAATTACGCCGGAAACGGTCGTCTTTGTTCTGATATTGCTCAAAACACGGAGTCGAATTCCGTTTGTTAGTTTCGTGGATATCGGTGAGTAACTTTTTTTCTATACATGCTAGCGACCTAAAACTTGTTTTATCGCATTCAGCGCGTCAAATTACGCCGGAATCGGCCGTCTTTGTTCTGATATTGCTCGATAGACGAAGTCGGAGTCCGTTTGTTTGTTTTTCAGATATCGGTTAGTAACTTTTTTTCTTTACATGCTAGCGACCTAACACTTGTTTTATCGCATTCAGCGCGTCAAATTACGCCGGAAACGGTCGTCTTTGTTTTGATATTGCTCGAAACACGAAGTCGAAGTCCGTTTGTTTCTTTTTCAGATATCGGTTGGTAACTTTTTTTCTATACATGCTAGCGACCTAAAACTTGTTTGATCGCGTTCAGCGCGTCAAATTACGCCGAGAACGGCCGTCTTTGTTTTGATATTGCTCGATAGACGAAGTCGAATTCTGTTTGTTTGTTTCGTGGATATCGGTGAGTAACTTTTTTTCTATACATGCTAGCGACCTAAAACTTGTTTGATCGCGTTCAGCGCGTGAAATTACGCCGAAAACGGCCGTCTTTGTTTTGATATTGCTCGATAGACGAAGTCGAATTCCGTTTGTTTGTTTCGTGGATATCGGTTGGTAACTTTTTTTCTATACATGCTAGCGACCTAAAACTTGTTTTATCGCATTCAGCGCGTCAAAATACGCCGGAAACGGCCGTCTTCGTTTCGATATTGCTCGAAACACGAAGTCGAAGTCCGTTTGTTTGTTTTTCAGATATCGGTTGGTAACTTTTTTTCTATACATGCTAGCGAGCTAAAACTTGTTTTATCGCATTCAGCGCGTCAAATTACGCCGGAAACAGCTGTCTTTGTTTTGATATTGCTCGAAACACGAAGTCTAAGTCCGTCTGTTTGTTTCTCAGATATCGGTTGGTAACTTTCTTTCTATACGTGCTAGCAACCTAAAACTTGTTTTATCGCATTCAGCGCGTCAAATTACGCCGGAAACGGCCGTCTTTGTTTTGATATTGCTCGAAACACGAAGTCGAAGTCCGTTTGTTTGTTTTTCAGATATCGGTTGGTAACTTTTTTTCTATACATGCTAGCGACCTGAAACTTGTTTGATCGCGTTCAGCGCGTCAAATTACGCCGAGAACGGCCGTCTTTGTTTTGATATTGCTTAAAACACGAAGTCGAATTCCGTTCGTTTGTTTCGTGGATATCGGTGAGTAACTTTTTTTTTATACATGCGAGCGACCTAAAACTTGTTTTTCCGCATTCAGCCCGTCAAATTACGCCGGAAACGGTCGTCTTCGTTTTGATATTGCTCGAAACACGAAGTCGAATTCCGTTCGTTTGTTTCGTGGATATCGGTGAGTAACTTTTTTTCTATACATGCTAGCGACCTAAAACTTGTTTTATCGCATTCAGCGCGTCAATTACGCCGGAAACGGCCGTCTTTGTTTTGATATTGCTCGATAGACGAAGTCGGAGTCCGTTTGTTTGTTTTTCAGATATCGGTTAGTAACTTTTTTTTTATACATGCTAGCGACCTAAAACTTGTTTTTCCGCATTCAGCCCGTCAAATTACGCCGGAAACGGTCGTCTTCGTTTTGATATTGCTCGAATCACGAAGTCGAATTCCGTTCGTTTGTTTCGTGGATATCGGTGAGTAACTTTTTTTCTATACATGCTAGCGACCTAAAACTTGTTTTATCGCATTCAGCGCGTCAATTACGCCGGAAACGGCCGTCTTTGTTTTGATATTGCTCGATAGACGAAGTCGGAGTCCGTTTGTTTGTTTTTCAGATATCGGTTAGTAACTTTTTTTCTTTACATGCTAGCGACCTAAAACTTGTTTTATCGCATTCAGCGCGTCAAATTACGCCGGAAACGGTCGTCTTTGTTTTGATATTGCTTAAAACACGAAGTCGAATTCCGTTCGTTTGTTTCGTGGATATCGGTGAGTAACTTCTTTTCTATACATGCTAGCGACCTAAAACTTGTTTTATCGCATTCAGCGCGTCAAATTACGCCGGAAACGGCAGTCTTTGTTTTGATATTGCTCGAAACACGAAGTCGAAGTCCGTTTGTTTGTTTTTCAGTTATCGGTTGGTAACTTTTTTTCTATACATGCTAGCGACCTAAAACTTGTTTTATTGCATTTAGCGCGTCAAATTACGCCGGAAACGGTCGTCTTTGTTCTGATATTGCTCAAAACACAGAGTCGAATTCCGTTTGTTTGTTTCGTGGATATCGGTGAGTAACTTTTTTTCTATACATGCTAGCGACCTAAAACTTGTTTTATCGCATTCAGCGCGTCAAATTACGCCGGAAACGGTCGTCTTTGTTTTGATATTGCTTAAAACACGAAGTCGAATTCCGTTCGTTTGTTTCGTGGATATCGGTGAGTAACTTTTTTTTTATACATGCTAGCGACCTAAAACTTGTTTCATCGCATTCAGCCCGTCAAATTACGCCGGAAACGGTCGTCTTCGTTTTGATATTGCTCGAAACACGAAGTCGAATTCCGTTCGTTTGTTTCGTGGATATCGGTGAGTAACTTTTTTTCTATACATGCTAGCGACCTAAAACTTGTTTTATCGCATTCAGCGCGTCAATTACGCCGGAAACGGCCGTCTTTGTTTTGATATTGCTCGATAGACGAAGTCGGAGTCCGTTTGTTTGTTTTTCAGATATCGGTTAGTAACTTTTTTTCTTCACATGCTAGCGACCTAAAACTTGTTTAATCGCATTCAGCGCGTCAAATTACGCCGGAAACGGTCGTCTTTGTTTTGATATTGCTTAAAACACGAAGTCGAATTCCGTTCGTTTGTTTCGTGGATATCGGTGAGTAACTTCTTTTCTATACATGCTAGCGACCTAAAACTTGTTTTATCGCATTCAGCGCGTCAAATTACGCCGGAAACGGCAGTCTTTGTTTTGATATTGCTCGAAACACGAAGTCGAAGTCCGTTTGTTTGTTTTTCAGTTATCGGTTGGTAACTTTTTTTCTATACATGCTAGCGACCTAAAACTTGTTTTATTGCATTTAGCGCGTCAAATTACGCCGGAAACGGTCGTCTTTGTTCTGATATTGCTCAAAACACAGAGTCGAATTCCGTTTGTTTGTTTCGTGGATATCGGTGAGTAACTTTTTTTCTATACATGCTAGCGACCTAAAACTTGTTTTATCGCATTCAGCCCGTCAAAATACGCCGGAAACGGTCGTCTTCGTTTTGATATTGCTTAAAACACGAAGTCTAATTTCGTTCGTTTGTTTCGTGGATATCGGTGAGTAACTTTTTTTCTCTACATGCTAGCGACCTAAAACTTGTTTCATCGCATTCAGCGCGTCAATTTACGCCGGAATCGGCCGTCTTTGTTTTGATATTGCTCGATAGACGAAGTCGGAGTCCGTTTGTTTGTTTTTCAGATATCGGTTAGTAACTTTTTTTCTATACATGCTAGCGACCTAAAACTTGTTTTATCGCATTCAGCGCGTCAAATTACGCCGGAAACGGCCGTCTTTGTTTTGATATTGCTTAAAACACGAAGTCGAATTCCGTTCGTTTGTTTCGTGGATATCGGTGAGTAACTTTTTTTTTATACATGCTAGCGACCTGAAACTTGTTTTTCCGCATTCAGCCCGTCAAATTACGCCGGAAACGGTCGTCTTCGTTTTGATATTGCTCGAAACACGAAGTCGAATTCCGTTCGTTTGTTTCGTGGATATCGATGAGTAACTTTTTTTCTATACATGCTAGCGACCTAAAACTTGTTTAATCGCATTCAGCGCGTCAAATTACGCCGGAAACGGTCGTCTTTGTTTTGATATTGCTTAAAACACGAAGTCGAATTCCGTTCGTTTGTTTCGTGGATATCGGTGAGTAACTTCTTTTCTATACATGCTAGCGACCTAAAACTTGTTTTATCGCATTCAGCGCGTCAAATTACGCCGGAAACGGCAGTCTTTGTTTTGATATTGCTCGAAACACGAAGTCGAAGTCCGTTTGTTTGTTTTTCAGTTATCGGTTGGTAACTTTTTTTCTATACATGCTAGCGACCTAAAACTTGTTTTATTGCATTTAGCGCGTCAAATTACGCCGGAAACGGTCGTCTTTGTTCTGATATTGCTCAAAACACAGAGTCGAATTCCGTTTGTTTGTTTCGTGGATATCGGTGAGTAACTTTTTTTCTATACATGCTAGCGACCTAAAACTTGTTTTATCGCATTCAGCCCGTCAAAATACGCCGGAAATGGTCGTC
Source organism: Diprion similis (assembly GCF_021155765.1). NCBI lineage: Eukaryota > Metazoa > Arthropoda > Insecta > Hymenoptera > Diprionidae > Diprion > Diprion similis. The sequence goes on along the minus strand of NC_060113.1, from coordinate 14,115,050 downwards.
TTCGTTTTGATATTGCTTAAAACACGAAGTCTAATTTCGTTCGTTTGTTTCGTGGATATCGGTGAGTAACTTTTTTTCTCTACATGCTAGCGACCTAAAACTTGTTTCATCGCATTCAGCGCGTCAAATTACGCCGGAATCGGCCGTCTTTGTTTTGATATTGCTCGATAGACGAAGTCGGAGTCCGTTTGTTTGTTTTTCAGATATCGGTTAGTAACTTTTTTTCTATACATGCTAGCGACCTAAAACTTGTTTTATCGCATTCAGCGCGTCAAATTACGCCGGAAACGGCCGTCTTTGTTTTGATATTGCTTAAAACACGAAGTCGAATTCCGTTCGTTTGTTTCGTGGATATCGGTGAGTAACTTTTTTTTTATACATGCTAGCGACCTGAAACTTGTTTTTCCGCATTCAGCCCGTCAAATTACGCCGGAAACGGTCGTCTTCGTTTTGATATTGCTGGAAACACGAAGTCGAATTCCGTTCGTTTGTTTCGTGGATATCGATGAGTAACTTTTTTTCTATACATGCTAGCGACCTAAAACTTGTTTTATCGCATTCAGCGCGTCAAATTACGCCGGAAACGGCCGTCTTTGTTTTGATATTGCTCAAAACACGGAGTCGAATTCCGTTTGTTAGTTTCGTGGATATCGGTGAGTAACTTTTTTTCTATACATGCTAGCGACCTAAAACTTGTTTTATCGCATTCAGCGCGTCAAATTACGCCGGAATCGGCCGTCTTTGTTTTGATATTGCTCGATAGACGAAGTCGGAGTCCGTTTGTTTGTTTTTCAGATATCGGATGGTAACTTTTTTTCTTTACATGGTAGCGACCTAACACTTGTTTAATCGCATTCAGCGCGTCAAATTACGCCGGAAACGGTCGTCTTTGTTCTGATATTGCTCAAAACACAGAGTCGAATTCCGTTTGTTTGTTTCGTGGATATCGGTGAGTAACTTTTTTTCTATACATGCTAGCGACCTAAAACTTGTTTTATCGCATTCAGCGCGTCAAATTACGCCGGAATCGGCCGTCTTTGTTTTGATATTGCTCGATAGACGAAGTCGGAGTCCGTTTGTTTGTTTTTCAGATATCGGTTGGTAACTTTTTTTCTTTACATGCTAGCGACCTAACACTTGTTTTATCGCATTCAGCGCGTCAAATTACGCCGGAAACGGTCGTCTTTGTTCTGATATTGCTCAAAACACAGAGTCGAATTCCGTTTGTTAGTTTCGTGGATATCGGTGAGTAACTTCTTTTCTATACACGCTAGCGACCTAAAACTTGTTTTATCGCATTCAGCCCGTCAAATTACGCCGGAAACGGTCGTCTTTGTTCTGATATTGCTCGATAGACGAAGTCGGAGTCGGTTTGTTTGTTTTTCAGATATCGGTTAGTAACTTTTTTTCTATACATGCTAGCGACCTAAAACTTGTTTCATCGCATTCAGCGCGTCAAATTACGCCGGAAACGGCCGTCTTTGTTTTGATATTGCTCGATAGACGAAGTCGGAGTCCGTTTGTTTGTTTTTCAGATATCGGTTAGTAACTTTTTTTCTATACATGCTAGCGACCTAAAACTTGTTTTATCGCATTCAGCGCGTCAAATTACGCCGGAAACGGTCGTCTTTGTTTTGATATTGCTTAAAACACGAAGTCGAATTCCGTTCGTTTGTTTCGTGGATATCGGTGAGTAACTTTTTTTTTATACATGCTAGCGACCTGAAACTTGTTTTTCCGCATTCAGCCCGTCAAATCACGCCGGAAACGGTCGTCTTCGTTTTGATATTGCTCGAAACACGAAGTCGAATTCCGTTCGTTTGTTTCGTGGATATCGATGAGTAACTTTTTTTCTATACATGCTAGCGACCTAAAACTTGTTTTATCGCATTCAGCGCGTCAAATTACGCCGGAAACGGCCGTCTTTGTTTTGATATTGCTCAAAACACGGAGTCGAATTCCGTTTGTTAGTTTCGTGGATATCGGTGAGTAACTTTTTTTCTATACATGCTAGCGACCTAAAACTTGTTTTATCGCATTCAGCGCGTCAAATTACGCCGGAATCGGCCGTCTTTGTTTTGATATTGCTCGATAGACGAAGTCGGAGTCCGTTTGTTTGTTTTTCAGATATCGGTTGGTAACTTTTTTTCTTTACATGCTAGCGACCTAACACTTGTTTTATCGCATTCAGCGCGTCAAATTACGCCGGAAACGGTCGTCTTTGTTCTGATATTGCTCAAAACACAGAGTCGAAGTCCGTTTGTTTGTTTCGTGGATATCGGTGAGTAACTTTTTTTCTATACATGCTAGCGACCTAAAACTTGTTTTATCGCATTCAGCCCGTCAAAATACGCCGGAAACGGTCGTCTTCGTTTTGATATTGCTTAAAACACGAAGTCTAATTTCGTTCGTTTGTTTCGTGGATATCGGTGAGTAACTTTTTTTCTCTACATGCTAGCGACCTAAAACTTGTTTCATCGCATTCAGCGCGTCAAATTACGCCGGAAACGGTCGTCTTTGTTCTGATATTGCTCAAAACACAGAGTCGAATTCCGTTTGTTTGTTTCGTGGATATCGGTGAGTAACTTTTTTTCTATACATGCTAGCGACCTAAAACTTGTTTTATCGCATTCAGCGCGTCAAATTACGCCGGAATCGGCCGTCTTTGTTCTGATATTGCTCGATAGACGAAGTCGGAGTCCGTTTGTTTGTTTTTCAGATATCGGTTGGTAACTTTTTTTCTTTACATGCTAGCGACCTAACACTTGTTTTATCGCATTCAGCGCGTCAAATTACGCCGGAAACGGTCGTCTTTGTTCTGATATTGCTCAAAACACAGAGTCGAATTCCGTTTGTTTGTTTCGTGGATATCGGTGAGTAACTTTTTTTCTATACATGCTAGCGACCTAAAACTTGTTTTATCGCATTCAGCGCGTCAAATTACGCCGGAAACGGTCGTCTTTGTTTTGATATTGCTTAAAACACGAAGTCGAATTCCGTTCGTTTGTTTCGTGGATATCGGTGAGTAACTTTTTTTTTATACATGCTAGCGACCTGAAACTTGTTTTTCCGCATTCAGCCCGTCAAATCACGCCGGAAACGGTCGTCTTCGTTTTGATATTGCTCGAAACACGAAGTCGAATTCCGTTCGTTTGTTTCGTGGATATCGATGAGTAACTTTTTTTCTATACATGCTAGCGACCTAAAACTTGTTTTATCGCATTCAGCGCGTCAAATTACGCCGGAAACGGCCGTCTTTGTTTTGATATTGCTCAAAACACGGAGTCGAATTCCGTTTGTTAGTTTCGTGGATATCGGTGAGTAACTTTTTTTCTATACATGCTAGCGACCTAAAACTTGTTTTATCGCATTCAGCGCGTCAAATTACGCCGGAATCGGCCGTCTTTGTTTTGATATTGCTCGATAGACGAAGTCGGAGTCCGTTTGTTTGTTTTTCAGATATCGGTTGGTAACTTTTTTTCTTTACATGCTAGCGACCTAACACTTGTTTTATCGCATTCAGCGCGTCAAATTACGCCGGAATCGGCCGTCTTTGTTTTGATATTGCTCGATAGACGAAGTCGGAGTCCGTTTGTTTGTTTTTCAGATATCGGTTGGTAACTTTTTTTCTTTACATGCTAGCGACCTAACACTTGTTTTATCGCATTCAGCGCGTCAAATTACGCCGGAAACGGTCGTCTTTGTTCTGATATTGCTCAAAACACAGAGTCGAATTCCGTTTGTTTGTTTCGTGGATATCGGTGAGTAACTTTTTTTCTATACATGCTAGCGACCTAAAACTTGTTTTATCGCATTCAGCCCGTCAAAATACGCCGGAAACGGTCGTCTTCGTTTTGATATTGCTTAAAACACGAAGTCTAATTTCGTTCGTTTGTTTCGTGGATATCGGTGAGTAACTTTTTTTCTCTACATGCTAGCGACCTAAAACTTGTTTCATCGCATTCAGCGCGTCAAATTACGCCGGAAACGGTCGTCTTTGTTCTGATATTGCTCAAAACACAGAGTCGAATTCCGTTTGTTTGTTTCGTGGATATCGGTGAGTAACTTTTTTTCTATACATGCTAGCGACCTAAAACTTGTTTTATCGCATTCAGCGCGTCAAATTACGCCGGAATCGGCCGTCTTTGTTTTGATATTGCTCGATAGACGAAGTCGGAGTCCGTTTGTTTGTTTTTCAGATATCGGTTGGTAACTTTTTTTCTTTACATGCTAGCGACCTAACACTTGTTTTATCGCATTCAGCGCGTCAAATTACGCCGGAAACGGTCGTCTTTGTTCTGATATTGCTCAAAACACAGAGTCGAATTCCGTTTGTTTGTTTCGTGGATATCGGTGAGTAACTTTTTTTCTATACATGCTAGCGACCTAAAACTTGTTTTATCGCATTCAGCGCGTCAAATTACGCCGGAAACGGTCGTCTTTGTTTTGATATTGCTTAAAACACGAAGTCGAATTCCGTTCGTTTGTTTCGTGGATATCGGTGAGTAACTTTTTTTTTATACATGCTAGCGACCTGAAACTTGTTTTTCCGCATTCAGCCCGTCAAATCACGCCGGAAACGGTCGTCTTCGTTTTGATATTGCTCGAAACACGAAGTCGAATTCCGTTCGTTTGTTTCGTGGATATCGATGAGTAACTTTTTTTCTATACATGCTAGCGACCTAAAACTTGTTTTATCGCATTCAGCGCGTCAAATTACGCCGGAAACGGCCGTCTTTGTTTTGATATTGCTCAAAACACGGAGTCGAATTCCGTTTGTTAGTTTCGTGGATATCGGTGAGTAACTTTTTTTCTATACATGCTAGCGACCTAAAACTTGTTTTATCGCATTCAGCGCGTCAAATTACGCCGGAATCGGCCGTCTTTGTTTTGATATTGCTCGATAGACGAAGTCGGAGTCCGTTTGTTTGTTTTTCAGATATCGGTTAGTAACTTTTTTTCTATACATGCTAGCGACCTAAAACTTGTTTCATCGCATTCAGCGCGTCAAATTACGCCGGAAACGGTCGTCTTTGTTCTGATATTGCTCAAAACACAGAGTCGAATTCCGTTTGTTTGTTTCGTGGATATCGGTGAGTAACTTTTTTTCTATACATGCTAGCGACCTAAAACTTGTTTTATCGCATTCAGCGCGTCAAATTACGCCGGAATCGGCCGTCTTTGTTTTGATATTGCTCGATAGACGAAGTCGGAGTCCGTTTGTTTGTTTTTCAGATATCGGTTGGTAACTTTTTTTCTTTACATGCTAGCGACCTAACACTTGTTTTATCGCATTCAGCGCGTCAAATTACGCCGGAAACGGTCGTCTTTGTTCTGATATTGCTCAAAACACAGAGTCGAATTCCGTTTGTTTGTTTCGTGGATATCGGTGAGTAACTTTTTTTCTATACATGCTAGCGACCTAAAACTTGTTTTATCGCATTCAGCGCGTCAAATTACGCCGGAAACGGTCGTCTTTGTTTTGATATTGCTTAAAACACGAAGTCGAATTCCGTTCGTTTGTTTCGTGGATATCGGTGAGTAACTTTTTTTTTATACATGCTAGCGACCTGAAACTTGTTTTTCCGCATTCAGCCCGTCAAATCACGCCGGAAACGGTCGTCTTCGTTTTGATATTGCTCGAAACACGAAGTCGAATTCCGTTCGTTTGTTTCGTGGATATCGATGAGTAACTTTTTTTCTATACATGCTAGCGACCTAAAACTTGTTTTATCGCATTCAGCGCGTCAAATTACGCCGGAAACGGCCGTCTTTGTTTTGATATTGCTCAAAACACGGAGTCGAATTCCGTTTGTTAGTTTCGTGGATATCGGTGAGTAACTTTTTTTCTATACATGCTAGCGACCTAAAACTTGTTTTATCGCATTCAGCGCGTCAAATTACGCCGGAATCGGCCGTCTTTGTTTTGATATTGCTCGATAGACGAAGTCGGAGTCCGTTTGTTTGTTTTTCAGATATCGGTTGGTAACTTTTTTTCTTTACATGCTAGCGACCTAACACTTGTTTTATCGCATTCAGCGCGTCAAATTACGCCGGAAACGGTCGTCTTTGTTCTGATATTGCTCAAAACACAGAGTCGAATTCCGTTTGTTTGTTTCGTGGATATCGGTGAGTAACTTTTTTTCTATACATGCTAGCGACCTAAAACTTGTTTTATCGCATTCAGCCCGTCAAAATACGCCGGAAACGGTCGTCTTCGTTTTGATATTGCTTAAAACACGAAGTCTAATTTCGTTCGTTTGTTTCGTGGATATCGGTGAGTAACTTTTTTTCTCTACATGCTAGCGACCTAAAACTTGTTTCATCGCATTCAGCGCGTCAAATTACGCCGGAATCGGCCGTCTTTGTTTTGATATTGCTCGATAGACGAAGTCGGAGTCCGTTTGTTTGTTTTTCAGATATCGGTTAGTAACTTTTTTTCTATACATGCTAGCGACCTAAAACTTGTTTTATCGCATTCAGCGCGTCAAATTACGCCGGAAACGGCCGTCTTTGTTTTGATATTGCTCGATAGACGAAGTCGGAGTCCGTTTGTTTGTTTTTCAGATATCGGTTAGTCACTTTTTTTCTATACATGCTAGCGACCTAAAACTTGTTTTATCGCATTCAGCGCGTCAAATTACGCCGGAAACGGTCGTCTTTGTTTTGATATTCCTTAAAACACGAAGTCGAATTCCGTTCGTTTGTTTCGTGGATATCGGTGAGTAACTTTTTTTTTATACATGCTAGCGACCTAAAACTTGTTTTTCCGCATTCAGCCCGTCAAATTACGCCGGAAACGGTCGTCTTCGTTTTGATATTGCTCGAAACACGAAGTCGAATTCCGTTCGTTTGTTTCGTGGATATCGGTGAGTAACTTTTTTTCTATACATGCTAGCGACCTAAAACTTGTTTTATCGCATTCAGCGCGTCAATTACGCCGGAAACGGTCGTCTTTGTTTTGATATTGCTTAAAACACGAAGTCGAATTCCGTTCGTTTGTTTCGTGGATATCGGTGAGTAACTTTTTTTTTATACATGCTAGCGACCTGAAACTTGTTTTTCCGCATTCAGCCCGTCAAATCACGCCGGAAACGGTCGTCTTCGTTTTGATATTGCTCGAAACACGAAGTCGAATTCCGTTCGTTTGTTTCGTGGATATCGATGAGTAACTTTTTTTCTATACATGCTAGCGACCTAAAACTTGTTTTATCGCATTCAGCGCGTCAAATTACGCCGGAAACGGCCGTCTTTGTTTTGATATTGCTCAAAACACGGAGTCGAATTCCGTTTGTTAGTTTCGTGGATATCGGTGAGTAACTTTTTTTCTATACATGCTAGCGACCTAAAACTTGTTTTATCGCATTCAGCGCGTCAAATTACGCCGGAATCGGCCGTCTTTGTTTTGATATTGCTCGATAGACGAAGTCGGAGTCCGTTTGTTTGTTTTTCAGATATCGGTTGGTAACTTTTTTTCTATACATGCTAGCGACCTAAAACTTGTTTTATTGCATTCAGCGCGTCAAATTACGCCGGAAACAGTCGTCTTTGTTTTGATATTGCTCAAAACACGGAGTCGAATTCCGTTTGTTAGTTTCGTGGATATCGGTGAGTAACTTCTTTTCTATACACGCTAGCGACCTAAAACTTGTTTTATCGCATTCAGCCCGTCAAATTACGCCGGAAACGGTCGTCTTTGTTCTGATATTGCTCAAAACACGGAGTCGAATTCCGTTTGTTAGTTTCGTGGATATCGGTGAGTAACTTCTTTTCTATACACGCTAGCGACCTAAAACTTGTTTTATCGCATTCAGCCCGTCAAATTACGCCGGAAACGGTCGTCTTTGTTCTGATATTGCTCGATAGACGAAGTCGGAGTCGGTTTGTTTGTTTTTCAGATATCGGTTAGTAACTTTTTTTCTATACATGCTAGCGACCTAAAACTTGTTTCATGGCATTCAGCGCGTCAAATTACGCCGGAAACGGCCGTCTTTGTTTTGATATTGCTCGATAGACGAAGTCGGAGTCCGTTTTTTTGTTTTTCAGATATCGGTTAGTAACTTTTTTTCTATACATGCTAGCGACCTAAAACTTGTTTCATCGCATTCAGCGAGTCATATTACGCCGGAAACGGTCGTCTTTGTTCTGATATTGCTCAAAACACGGAGTCGAATTCCGTTTGTTTGTTTCGTGGATATCGGTGAGTAACTTTTTTTCTATACATGCTAGCGACCTAAAACTTGTTTTATCGCATTCAGCCCGTCAAATCACGCCGGAAACGGTCGTCTTCGTTTTGATATTGCTTAAAACACGAAGTCGAATTCCGTTCGTTTGTTTCGTGGATATCGGTGAGTAACTTTTTTTCTATACATGCTAGCGACCTAAAACTTGTTTTATCGCATTCAGCGCGTCAAATTACGCCGGAAACGGCCGTCTTTGTTTTGATATTGCTCGATAGACGAAGTCGGAGTCCGTTTGTTTGTTTTTCAGAAATCGGTTAGTAACTTTTTTTCTATACATGCTAGCGACCTAAAACTTGTTTCATCGCATTCAGCGCGTCAAATTACGCCGGAAACGGTCGTCTTTGTTTTGATATTGCTTAAAACACGAAGTCGAATTCCGTTCGTTTGTTTCGTGGATATCGGTGAGTAACTTTTTTTTTATACATGCTAGCGACCTAAAACTTGTTTTTCCGCATTCAGCCCGTCAAATTACGCCGGAAACGGTCGTCTTCGTTTTGATATTGCTCGAAACACGAAGTCGAATTCCGTTCGTTTGTTTCGTGGATATCGGTGAGTAACTTTTTTTCTATACATGCTAGCGACCTAAAACTTGTTTTATCGCATTCAGCGCGTCAAATTCCTCCGGAAACGGCCGTCTTTGTTTTGATATTGCTCGAAACACGAAGTCGAAGTCCGTTTGTTTGTTTTTCAGTCATCGGTTGGTAACTTTTTTTCTATACATGCTAGCGACCTAAAACTTGTTTTATTGCATTCAGCGCGTCAAATTACGCCGGAAACGGTCGTCTTTGTTTTGATATTGCTCAAAACACGGAGTCGAATTCCGTTTGTTAGTTTCGTGGATATCGGTGAGTAACTTCTTTTCTATACACGCTAGCGACCTAAAACTTGTTTTATCGCATTCAGCCCGTCAAATTACGCCGGAAACGGTCGTCTTTGTTCTGATATTGCTCAAAACACGGAGTCGAATTCCGTTTGTTAGTTTCGTGGATATCGGTGAGTAACTTCTTTTCTATACACGCTAGCGACCTAAAACTTGTTTTATCGCATTCAGCCCGTCAAATTACGCCGGAAACGGTCGTCTTTGTTTTGATATTGCTTAAAACACGAAGTCGAATTCCGTTCGTTTGTTTCGTGGAAATCGGTGAGTACCTTTTTTTCTATACATGCTAGCGACCTAAAACTTGTTTTATCGCATTCAGCGCGTCAAATTACGCCGGAAACGGCCGTCTTTGTTTTGATATTGCTCGATAGACGAAGTCGGAGTCCGTTTGTTTGTTTTTCAGATATCGGTTAGTAACTTTTTTTCTATACATGCTAGCGACCTAAAACTTGTTTTATCGCATTCAGCGCGTCAAATTACGCCGGAAACGGTCGTCTTTGTTTTGATATTGCTTAAAACACGAAGTCGAATTCCGTTCGTTTGTTTCGTGGATATCGGTGAGTAACTTCTTTTCTATACATGCTAGCGACCTAAAACTTGTTTTATCGCATTCAGCGCGTCAAATTACGCCGGAAACGGCCGTCTTTGTTTTGATATTGCTCGATAGACGAAGTCGGAGTCCGTTTGTTTGTTTCAGATATCGGTTAGTAACTTTTTTTCTATACATGCTGGCGACCTAAAACTTGTTTTATCGCATTCAGCGCGTCAAATTACGCCGGAAACGGCCGTCTTTGTTTTGATATTGCTCGATAGACGAAGTCGGAGTCCGTTTGTTTGTTTTTCAGATATCGGTTAGTAACTTTTTTTCTATACATGCTAGCGACCTAAAACTTGTTTTATCGCATTCAGCCCGTCAAATTACGCCGGAAACGGTCGTCTTTGTTCTGATATTGCTCAAAACACGGAGTCGAATTCCGTTTGTTAGTTTCGTGGATATCGGTGAGTAACTTCTTTTCTATACACGCTAGCGACCTAAAACTTGTTTTATCGCATTCAGCCCGTCAAATTACGCCGGAAACGGTCGTCTTTGTTTTGATATTGCTTGAAACACGAAGTCGAATTCCGTTCGTTTGTTTCGTGGATATCGGTGAGTAACTTTCTTTCTATACATGCTAGCGACCTAAAACTTGTTTTATCGCATTCAGCCCGTCAAATTACGCCGGAAACGGTCGTCTTTGTTTTGATATTGCTTAAAACACGAAGTCGAATTCCGTTCGTTTGTTTCGTGGAAATCGGTGAGTAACTTTTTTTCTATACATGCTAGCGACCTAAAACTTGTTTTATCGCATTCAGCGCGTCAAATTACGCCGGAAACGGCCGTCTTTGTTTTGATATTGCTCGAAACACGAAGTCGAAGTCCGTTTGTTTGTTTTTCAGTCATCGGTTGGTAACTTTTTTTCTATACATGCTAGCGACCTAAAACTTGTTTTATTGCATTCAGCGCGTCAAATTACGCCGGAAACGGTCGTCTTTGTTCTGATATTGCTCAAAACACGGAGTCGAATTCCGTTTGTTAGTTTCGTGGATATCGGTGAGTAACTTCTTTTCTATACACGCTAGCGACCTAAAACTTGTTTTATCGCATTCAGCCCGTCAAATTACGCCGAAAACGGTCGTCTTTGTTTTGATATTGCTTAAAACACGAAGTCGAATTCCGTTCGTTTGTTTCGTGGAAATCGGTTAGTAACTTCTTTTCGATACATGCTAGCGACCTAAAACTTGTTTTATCGCATTCAGCGCGTCAAATTACGCCGGAAACGGCCGTCTTTGTTTTGATATTGCTCGATAGACGAAGTCGGAGTCCGTTTGTTTGTTTTTCAGATATCGGTTAGTAACTTTTTTTCTATACATGCTAGCGACCTAAAACTTGTTTTATCGCATTCAGCGCGTCAAATTACGCCGGAAACGGTCGTCTTTGTTTTGATATTGCTTAAAACACGAAGTCGAATTCCGTTCGTTTGTTTCGTGGATATCGGTGAGTAACTTCTTTTCTATACATGCTAGCGACCTAAAACTTGTTTTATCGCATTCAGCGCGTCAAATTACGCCGGAAACGGCCGTCTTTGTTTTGATATTGCTCGATAGACGAAGTCGGAGTCCGTTTGTTTGTTTTTCAGATATCGGTTAGTAACTTTTTTTCTATACATGCTAGCGACCTAAAACTTGTTTTATCGCATTCAGCCCGTCAAATTACGCCGGAAACGGTCGTCTTTGTTCTGATATTGCTCAAAACACGGAGTCGAATTCCGTTTGTTAGTTTCGTGGATATCGGTGAGTAACTTCTTTTCTATATACGCTAGCGACCTAAAACTTGTTTTATCGCATTCAGCCCGTCAAATTACGCCGGAAACGGTCGTCTTTGTTTTGATATTGCTTGAAACACGAAGTCGAATTCCGTCCGTTTGTTTCGTGGATATCGGTGAGTAACTTTTTTTCTATACATGCTAGCGACCTAAAACTTGTTTCATCGCATTCAGCGCGTCAAATCACGCCGGAAACGGTCGTCTTTGTTCTGATATTGCTCAAAACACGGAGTCGAATTCCGTTTGTTTGTTTCGTGGATATCGGTGAGTAACTTTTTTTCTATACATGCTAGCGACCTAAAACTTGTTTTATCGCATTCAGCCCGTCAAAATACGCCGGAAACGGTCGTCTTTGTTTTGATATTGCTCGAAACACGAAGTCGAATTCCGTTTGTTTGTTTCGTGGATATCGGTGAGTAACTTTTTTTCTATACATGCTAGCGACCTAAAACTTGTTTTATCGCATTCAGCGCGTCAAATTACGCCGGAAACGGCCGTCTTTGTTTTGATATTGCTCGATAGACGAAGTCGGAGTCCGTTTGTTTGTTTTTCAGATATCGGTTAGTAACTTTTTTTCTATACATGCTAGCGACCTAAAACTTGTTTTATCGCATTCAGCCCGTCAAATTACGCCGGAAACGGTCGTCTTTGTTTTGATATTGCTTAAAACACGAAGTCGAATTCCGTTCGTTTGTTTCGTGGAAATCGGTGAGTAACTTTTTTTCTATACATGCTAGCGACCTAAAACTTGTTTTATCGCATTCAGCGCGTCAAATTACGCCGGAAACGGCCGTCTTTGTTTTGATATTGCTCGAAACACGAAGTCGAAGTCCGTTTGTTTGTTTTTCAGTCATCGGTTGGTAACTTTTTTTCTATACATGCTAGCGACCTAAAACTTGTTTTATTGCATTCAGCGCGTCAAATTACGCCGGAAACGGTCGTCTTTGTTCTGATATTGCTCAAAACACGGAGTCGAATTCCGTTTGTTAGTTTCGTGGATATCGGTGAGTAACTTCTTTTCTATACACGCTAGCGACCTAAAACTTGTTTTATCGCATTCAGCCCGTCAAATTACGCCGGAAACGGTCGTCTTTGTTTTGATATTGCTTAAAACACGAAGTCGAATTCCGTTCGTTTGTTTCGTGGAAATCGGTGAGTATATTTTTTTCTATACATGCTAGCGACCTAAAACTTGTTTTATCGCATTCAGCCCGTCAAATTACGCCGGAAACGGTCGTCTTCGTTTTGATATTGCTCGAAACACGAAGTCGAATTCCGTTCGTTTGTTTCGTGGATATCGGTAAGTAACTTTTTTTCTATACATGCTAGCGACCTAAAACTTGTTTTATCGCATTCAGCGCGTCAAATTACGCCGGAAACGGCCGTCTTTGTTTTGATATTGCTCGAAACACGAAGTCGAAGTCCGTTTGTTTGTTTTTCAGTCATCGGTTGGTAACTTTTTTTCTATACATGCTAGCGACCTAAAACTTGTTTTATTGCATTCAGCGCGTCAAATTACGCCGGAAGCGGTCGTCTTTGTTTTGATATTGCTCAAAACACGGAGTCGAATTCCGTTTGTTAGTTTCGTGGATATCGGTGAGTAACTTCTTTTCTATACACGCTAGCGACCTAAAACTTGTTTTATCGCATTCAGCCCGTCAAATTACGCCGGAAACGGTCGTCTTTGTTCTGATATTGCTCAAAACACGGAGTCGAATTCCGTTTGTTAGTTTCGTGGATATCGGTGAGTAACTTCTTTTCTATACACGCTAGCGACCTAAAACTTGTTTTATCGCATTCAGCCCGTCAAATTACGCCGGAAACGGTCGTCTTTGTTTTGATATTGCTTAAAACACGAAGTCGAATTCCGTTCGTTTGTTTCGTGGAAATCGGTGAGTAACTTTTTTTCTATACATGCTAGCGACCTAAAACTTGTTTTATCGCATTCAGCGCGTCAAATTACGCCGGAAACGGCCGTCTTTGTTTTGATATTGCTCGATAGACGAAGTCGGAGTCCGTTTGTTTGTTTTTCAGATATCGGTTAGTAACTTTTTTTCTATACATGCTAGCGACCTAAAACTTGTTTTATCGCATTCAGCGCGTCAAATTACGCCGGAAACGGTCGTCTTTGTTTTGATATTGCTTAAAACACGAAGTCGAATTCCGTTCGTTTGTTTCGTGGATATCGGTGAGTAACTTCTTTTCTATACATGCTAGCGACCTAAAACTTGTTTTATCGCATTCAGCGCGTCAAATTACGCCGGAAACGGCCGTCTTTGTTTTGATATTGCTCGATAGACGAAGTCGGAGTCCGTTTGTTTGTTTTTCAGATATCGGTTAGTAACTTTTTTTCTATACATGCTAGCGACCTAAAACTTGTTTTATCGCATTCAGCCCGTCAAATTACGCCGGAAACGGTCGTCTTTGTTCTGATATTGCTCAAAACACGGAGTCGAATTCCGTTTGTTAGTTTCGTGGATATCGGTGAGTAACTTCTTTTCTATACACGCTAGCGACCTAAAACTTGTTTTATCGCATTCAGCCCGTCAAATTACGCCGGAAACGGTCGTCTTTGTTTTGATATTGCTTGAAACACGAAGTCGAATTCCGTTCGTTTGTTTCGTGGATATCGGTGAGTAACTTTTTTTCTATACATGCTAGCGACCTAAAACTTGTTTTATCGCATTCAGCGCGTCAAATTACGCCGGAAACGGCCGTTTTTGTTTTGATATTGCTCGATAGACGAAGTCGGAGTCCGTTTGTTTGTTTTTCAGATATCGGTTAGTAACTTTTTTTCTATACATGCTAGCGACCTAAAACTTGTTTTATCGCATTCAGCCCGTCAAATTACGCCGGAAACGGTCGTCTTTGTTTTGATATTGCTTAAAACACGAAGTCGAATTCCGTTCGTTTGTTTCGTGGAAATCGGTGAGTAACTTTTTTTCTATACATGCTAGCGACCTAAAACTTGTTTTATCGCATTCAGCGCGTCAAATTACGCCGGAAACGGCCGTCTTTGTTTTGATATTGCTCGAAACACGAAGTCGAAGTCCGTTTGTTTGTTTTTCAGTCATCGGTTGGTAACTTTTTTTCTATACATGCTAGCGACCTAAAACTTGTTTTATTGCATTCAGCGCGTCAAATTACGCCGGAAACGGTCGTCTTTGTTCTGATATTGCTCAAAACACAGAGTCGAATTCCGTTTGTTAGTTTCGTAGATATCGGTGAGTAACTTCTTTTCTATACACGCTAGCGACCTAAAACTTGTTTTATCGCATTCAGCCCGTCAAATTACGCCGGAAACGGTCGTCTTTGTTTTGATATTGCTTAAAACACGAAGTCGAATTCCGTTCGTTTGTTTCGTGGAAATCGGTGAGTAACTTTTTTTCTATACATGCTAGCGACCTAAAACTTGTTTTATCGCATTCAGCGCGTCAAATTACGCCGGAAACGGCCGTCTTTGTTTTGATATTGCTCGATAGACGAAGTCGGAGTCCGTTTGTTTGTTTTTCAGATATCGGTTAGTAACTTTTTTTCTATACATGCTAGCGACCTAAAACTTGTTTTATCGCATTCAGCCCGTCAAATTACGCCGGAAACGGTCGTCTTTGTTCTGATATTGCTCAAAACACGGAGTCGAATTCCGTTTGTTAGTTTCGTGGATATCGGTGAGTAACTTCTTTTCTATACACGCTAGCGACCTAAAACTTGTTTTATCGCATTCAGCCCGTCAAATTACGCCGGAAACGGTCGTCTTTGTTTTGATATTGCTTGAAACACGAAGTCGAATTCCGTTCGTTTGTTTCGTGGATATCGGTGAGTAACTTTTTTTCTATACATGCTAGCGACCTAAAACTTGTTTTATCGCATTCAGCCCGTCAAATTACGCCGGAAACGGTCGTCTTTGTTTTGATATTGCTTAAAACACGAAGTCGAATTCCGTTCGTTTGTTTCGTGGAAATCGGTGAGTAACTTTTTTTCTATACATGCTAGCGACCTAAAACTTGTTTTATCGCATTCAGCGCGTCAAATTACGCCGGAAACGGCCGTCTTTGTTTTGATATTGCTCGAAACACGAAGTCGAAGTCCGTTTGTTTGTTTTTCAGTCATCGGTTGGTAACTTTTTTTCTATACATGCTAGCGACCTAAAACTTGTTTTATTGCATTCAGCGCGTCAAATTACGCCGGAAACGGTCGTCTTTGTTCTGATATTGCTCAAAACACGGAGTCGAATTCCGTTTGTTAGTTTCGTGGATATCGGTGAGTAACTTCTTTTCTATACACGCTAGCGACCTAAAACTTGTTTTATCGCATTCAGCCCGTCAAATTACGCCGGAAACGGTCGTCTTTGTTTTGATATTGCTTAAAACACGAAGTCGAATTCCGTTCGTTTGTTTCGTGGAAATCGGTTAGTAACTTTTTTTCGATACATGCTAGCGACCTAAAACTTGTTTTATCGCATTCAGCGCGTCAAATTACGCCGGAAACGGCCGTCTTTGTTTTGATATTGCTCGATAGACGAAGTCGGAGTCCGTTTGTTTGTTTTTCAGATATCGGTTAGTAACTTTTTTTCTATACATGCTAGCGACCTAAAACTTGTTTTATCGCATTCAGCGCGTCAAATTACGCCGGAAACGGTCGTCTTTGTTTTGATATTGCTTAAAACACGAAGTCGAATTCCGTTCGTTTGTTTCGTGGATATCGGTGAGTAACTTCTTTTCTATACATGCTAGCGACCTAAAACTTGTTTTATCGCATTCAGCGCGTCAAATTACGCCGGAAACGGCCGTCTTTGTTTTGATATTGCTCGATAGACGAAGTCGGAGTCCGTTTGTTTGTTTTTCAGATATCGGTTAGTAACTTTTTTTCTATACATGCTAGCGACCTAAAACTTGTTTTATCGCATTCAGCCCGTCAAATTACGCCGGAAACGGTCGTCTTTGTCCTGATATTGCTCAAAACACGGAGTCGAATTCCGTTTGTTAGTTTCGTGGATATCGGTGAGTAACTTCTTTTCTATATACGCTAGCGACCTAAAACTTGTTTTATCGCATTCAGCCCGTCAAATTACGCCGGAAACGGTCGTCTTTGTTTTGATATTGCTTGAAACACGAAGTCGAATTCCGTCCGTTTGTTTCGTGGATATCGGTGAGTAACTTTTTTTCTATACATGCTAGCGACCTAAAACTTGTTTCATCGCATTCAGCGCGTCAAATTACGCCGGAAACGGTCGTCTTTGTTCTGATATTGCTCAAAACACGGAGTCGAATTCCGTTTGTTTGTTTCGTGGATATCGGTGAGTAACTTTTTTTCTATACATGCTAGCGACCTAAAACTTGTTTTATCGCATTCAGCCCGTCAAAATACGCCGGAAACGGTCGTCTTTGTTTTGATATTGCTCGAAACACGAAGTCGAATTCCGTTTGTTTGTTTCGTGGATATCGGTGAGTAACTTTTTTTCTATACATGCTAGCGACCTAAAACTTGTTTTATCGCATTCAGCGCGTCAAATTACGCCGGAAACGGCCGTCTTTGTTTTGATATTGCTCGATAGACGAAGTCGGAGTCCGTTTGTTTGTTTTTCAGATATCGGTTAGTAACTTTTTTTCTATACATGCTAGCGACCTAAAACTTGTTTTATCGCATTCAGCCCGTCAAATTACGCCGGAAACGGTCGTCTTTGTTTTGATATTGCTTAAAACACGAAGTCGAATTCCGTTCGTTTGTTTCGTGGAAATCGGTGAGTAACTTTTTTTCTATACATGCTAGCGACCTAAAACTTGTTTTATCGCATTCAGCGCGTCAAATTACGCCGGAGACGGCCGTCTTTGTTTTGATATTGCTCGAAACACGAAGTCGAAGTCCGTTTGTTTGTTTTTCAGTCATCGGTTGGTAACTTTTTTTCTATACATGCTAGCGACCTAAGACTTGTTTTATTGCATTCAGCGCGTCAAATTACGCCGGAAACGGTCGTCTTTGTTCTGATATTGCTCAAAACACGGAGTCGAATTACGTTTGTTAGTTTCGTGGATATCGGTGAGTAACTTCTTTTCTATACACGCTAGCGACCTAAAACTTGTTTTATCGCATTCAGCCCGTCAAATTACGCCGGAAACGGTCGTCTTTGTTTTGATATTGCTTAAAACACGAAGTCGAATTCCGTTCGTTTGTTTCGTGGAAATCGGTGAGTAACTTTTTTTCTATACATGCTAGCGACCTAAAACTTGTTTTATCGCATTCAGCGCGTCAAATTACGCCGGAAACGGCCGTCTTTGTTTTGATATTGCTCGATAGACGAAGTCGGAGTCCGTTTGTTTGTTTTTCAGATATCGGTTAGTAACTTTTTTTCTATACATGCTAGCGACCTAAAACTTGTTTTATCGCATTCAGCGCGTCAAATTACGCCGGAAACGGTCGTCTTTGTTTTGATATTGCTTAAAACACGAAGTCGAATTCCGTTCGTTTGTTTCGTGGATATCGGTGAGTAACTTCTTTTCTATACATGCTAGCGACCTAAAACTTGTTTTATCGCATTCAGCGCGTCAAATTACGCCGGAATCGGCCGTCTTTGTTTTGATATTGCTCGATAGACGAAGTCGGAGTCCGTTTGTTTGTTTTTCAGATATCGGTTGGTAACTTTTTTTCTATACATGCTAGCGACCTAAAACTTGTTTTATTGCATTCAGCGCGTCAAATTACGCCGGAAACAGTCGTCTTTGTTTTGATATTGCTCAAAACACGGAGTCGAATTCCGTTTGTTAGTTTCGTGGATATCGGTGAGTAACTTCTTTTCTATACACGCTAGCGACCTAAAACTTGTTTTATCGCATTCAGCCCGTCAAATTACGCCGGAAACGGTCGTCTTTGTTCTGATATTGCTCAAAACACGGAGTCGAATTCCGTTTGTTAGTTTCGTGGATATCGGTGAGTAACTTCTTTTCTATACACGCTAGCGACCTGAAACTTGTTTTATCGCATTCAGCCCGTCAAATTACGCCGGAAACGGTCGTCTTTGTTTTGATATTGCTTGAAACACGAAGTCGAATTCCGTTCGTTTGTTTCGTGGATATCGGTGAGTAACTTTTTTTCTATACATGCTAGCGACCTAAAACTTGTTTTATCGCATTCAGCGCGTCAAATTACGCCGGAAACGGCCGTCTTTGTTTTGATATTGCTCGATAGACGAAGTCGGAGTCCGTTTGTTTGTTTTTCAGATATCGGTTAGTAACTTTTTTTCTATACATGCTAGCGACCTAAAACTTGTTTTATCGCATTCAGCCCGTCAAATTACGCCGGAAACGGTCGTCTTTGTTTTGATATTGCTTAAAACACGAAGTCGAATTCCGTTCGTTTGTTTCGTGGAAATCGGTGAGTAACTTTTTTTCTATACATGCTAGCGACCTAAAACTTGTTTTATCGCATTCAGCGCTTCAAATTACGCCGGAAACGGCCGTCTTTGTTTTGATATTGCTCGATAGACGAAGTCGGAGTCCGTTTGTTTGTTTTTCAGATATCGGTTAGTAACTTTTTTTCTATACATGCTAGCGACCTAAAACTTGTTTTATCGCATTCAGCGCGTCAAATTACGCCGGAAACGGTCGTCTTTGTTTTGATATTGCTTAAAACACGAAGTCGAATTCCGTTCGTTTGTTTCGTGGAAATCGGTGAGTAACTTTTTTTCTATACATGCTAGCGACCTAAAACTTGTTTTATCGCATTCAGCGCGTCAAATTACGCCGGAAACGGCCGTCTTTGTTTTAATATTGCTCGATAGACGAAGTCGGAGTCCGTTTGTTTGTTTTTCAGATATCGGTTAGTAACTTTTTTTCTATACATGCTAGCGACCTAAAACTTGTTTTATCGCATTCAGCGCGTCAAATTACGCCGGAAACGGTCGTCTTTGTTTTGATATTGCTTAAAACACGAAGTCGAATTCCGTTCGTTTGTTTCGTGGATATCGGTGAGTAACTTCTTTTCTATACATGCTAGCGACCTAAAACTTGTTTTATCGCATTCAGCGCGTCAAATTACGCCGGAAACGGCCGTCTTTGTTTTGATATTGCTCGATAGACGAAGTCGGAGTCCGTTTGTTTGTTTTTCAGATATCGGTTAGTAACTTTTTTTCTATACATGCTAGCGACCTAAAACTTGTTTTATCGCATTCAGCCCGTCAAATTACGCCGGAAACGGTCGTCTTTGTTCTGATATTGCTCAAAACACGGAGTCGAATTCCGTTTGTTAGTTTCGTGGATATCGGTGAGTAACTTCTTTTCTATATACGCTAGCGACCTAAAACTTGTTTTATCGCATTCAGCCCGTCAAATTACGCCGGAAACGGTCGTCTTTGTTTTGATATTGCTTGAAACACGAAGTCGAATTCCGTCCGTTTGTTTCGTGGATATCGGTGAGTAACTTTTTTTCTATACATGCTAGCGACCTAAAACTTGTTTCATCGCATTCAGCGCGTCAAATTACGCCGGAAACGGTCGTCTTTGTTCTGATATTGCTCAAAACACGGAGTCGAATTCCGTTTGTTTGTTTCGTGGATATCGGTGAGTAACTTTTTTTCTATACATGCTAGCGACCTAAAACTTGTTTTATCGCATTCAGCCCGTCAAAATACGCCGGAAACGGTCGTCTTTGTTTTGATATTGCTCGAAACACGAAGTCGAATTCCGTTTGTTTGTTTCGTGGATATCGGTGAGTAACTTTTTTTCTATACATGCTAGCGACCTAAAACTTGTTTTATCGCATTCAGCGCGTCAAATTACGCCGGAAACGGCCGTCTTTGTTTTGATATTGCTCGATAGACGAAGTCGGAGTCCGTTTGTTTGTTTTTCAGATATCGGTTAGTAACTTTTTTTCTATACATGCTAGCGACCTAAAACTTGTTTTATCGCATTCAGCCCGTCAAATTACGCCGGAAACGGTCGTCTTTGTTTTGATATTGCTTAAAACACGAAGTCGAATTCCGTTCGTTTGTTTCGTGGAAATCGGTGAGTAACTTTTTTTCTATACATGCTAGCGACCTAAAACTTGTTTTATCGCATTCAGCGCGTCAAATTACGCCGGAAACGGCCGTCTTTGTTTTGATATTGCTCGAAACACGAAGTCGAAGTCCGTTTGTTTGTTTTTCAGTCATCGGTTGGTAACTTTTTTTCTATACATGCTAGCGACCTAAGACTTGTTTTATTGCATTCAGCGCGTCAAATTACGCCGGGAACGGTCGTCTTTGTTCTGATATTGCTCAAAACACGGAGTCGAATTACGTTTGTTAGTTTCGTGGATATCGGTGAGTAACTTCTTTTCTATACACGCTAGCGACCTAAAACTTGTTTTATCGCATTCAGCCCGTCAAATTACGCCGGAAACGGTCGTCTTTGTTTTGATATTGCTTAAAACACGAAGTCGAATTCCGTTCGTTTGTTTCGTGGAAATCGGTGAGTAACTTTTTTTCTATACATGCTAGCGACCTAAAACTTGTTTTATCGCATTCAGCGCGTCAAATTACGCCGGAAACGGCCGTCTTTGTTTTGATATTGCTCGATAGACGAAGTCGGAGTCCGTTTGTTTGTTTTTCAGATATCGGTTAGTAACTTTTTTTCTATACATGCTAGCGACCTAAAACTTGTTTTATCGCATTCAGCGCGTCAAATTACGCCGGAAACGGTCGTCTTTGTTTTGATATTGCTTAAAACACGAAGTCGAATTCCGTTCGTTTGTTTCGTGGATATCGGTGAGTAACTTCTTTTCTATACATGCTAGCGACCTAAAACTTGTTTTATCGCATTCAGCGCGTCAAATTACGCCGGAATCGGCCGTCTTTGTTTTGATATTGCTCGATAGACGAAGTCGGAGTCCGTTTGTTTGTTTTTCAGATATCGGTTGGTAACTTTTTTTCTATACATGCTAGCGACCTAAAACTTGTTTTATTGCATTCAGCGCGTCAAATTACGCCGGAAACAGTCGTCTTTGTTTTGATATTGCTCAAAACACGGAGTCGAATTCCGTTTGTTAGTTTCGTGGATATCGGTGAGTAACTTCTTTTCTATACACGCTAGCGACCTAAAACTTGTTTTATCGCATTCAGCCCGTCAAATTACGCCGGAAACGGTCGTCTTTGTTCTGATATTGCTCAAAACACGGAGTCGAATTCCGTTTGTTAGTTTCGTGGATATCGGTGAGTAACTTCTTTTCTATACACGCTAGCGACCTAAAACTTGTTTTATCGCATTCAGCCCGTCAAATTACGCCGGAAACGGTCGTCTTTGTTTTGATATTGCTTGAAACACGAAGTCGAATTCCGTTCGTTTGTTTCGTGGATATCGGTGAGTAACTTTTTTTCTATACATGCTAGCGACCTAAAACTTGTTTTATCGCATTCAGCGCGTCAAATTACGCCGGAAACGGCCGTCTTTGTTTTGATATTGCTCGATAGACGAAGTCGGAGTCCGTTTGTTTGTTTTTCAGATATCGGTTAGTAACTTTTTTTCTATACATGCTAGCGACCTAAAACTTGTTTTATCGCATTCAGCCCGTCAAATTACGCCGGAAACGGTCGTCTTTGTTTTGATATTGCTTAAAACACGAAGTCGAATTCCGTTCGTTTGTTTCGTGGAAATCGGTGAGTAACTTTTTTTCTATACATGCTAGCGACCTAAAACTTGTTTTATCGCATTCAGCGCTTCAAATTACGCCGGAAACGGCCGTCTTTGTTTTGATATTGCTCGATAGACGAAGTCGGAGTCCGTTTGTTTGTTTTTCAGATATCGGTTAGTAACTTTTTTTCTATACATGCTAGCGACCTAAAACTTGTTTTATCGCATTCAGCGCGTCAAATTACGCCGGAAACGGTCGTCTTTGTTTTGATATTGCTTAAAACACGAAGTCGAATTCCGTTCGTTTGTTTCGTGGAAATCGGTGAGTAACTTTTTTTCTATACATGCTAGCGACCTAAAACTTGTTTTATCGCATTCAGCGCGTCAAATTACGCCGGAAACGGCCGTCTTTGTTTTGATATTGCTCGATAGACGAAGTCGGAGTCCGTTTGTTTGTTTTTCAGATATCGGTTAGTAACTTTTTTTCTATACATGCTAGCGACCTAAAACTTGTTTTATCGCATTCAGCGCGTCAAATTACGCCGGAAACGGTCGTCTTTGTTTTGATATTGCTTAAAACACGAAGTCGAATTCCGTTCGTTTGTTTCGTGGATATCGGTGAGTAACTTCTTTTCTATACATGCTAGCGACCTAAAACTTGTTTTATCGCATTCAGCGCGTCAAATTACGCCGGAAACGGCCGTCTTTGTTTTGATATTGCTCGATAGACGAAGTCGGAGTCCGTTTGTTTGTTTTTCAGATATCGGTTAGTAACTTTTTTTCTATACATGCTAGCGACCTAAAACTTGTTTTATCGCATTCAGCCCGTCAAATTACGCCGGAAACGGTCGTCTTTGTTCTGATATTGCTCAAAACACGGAGTCGAATTCCGTTTGTTAGTTTCGTGGATATCGGTGAGTAACTTCTTTTCTATACACGCTAGCGACCTAAAACTTGTTTTATCGCATTCAGCCCGTCAAATTACGCCGAAAACGGTCGTCTTTGTTTTGATATTGCTTAAAACACGAAGTCGAATTCCGTTCGTTTGTTTCGTGGATATCGGTGAGTAACTTTTTTTCTATACATGCTAGCGACCTAAAACTTGTTTTATCGCATTCAGCGCGTCAAATTACGCCGGAAACGGCCGTCTTTGTTTTGATATTGCTCGATAGACGAAGTCGGAGTCCGTTTGTTTGTTTTTCAGATATCGGTTAGTAACTTTTTTTCTATACATGCTAGCGACCTAAAACTTGTTTTATCGCATTCAGCGCGTCAAATTACGCCGGAAACGGTCGTCTTTGTTTTGATATTGCTTAAAACACGAAGTCGAATTCCGTTCGTTTGTTTCGTGGATATCGGTGAGTAACTTCTTTTCTATACATGCTAGCGACCTAAAACTTGTTTTATCGCATTCAGCGCGTCAAATTACGCCGGAAACGGCCGTCTTTGTTTTGATATTGCTCGATAGACGAAGTCGGAGTCCGTTTGTTTGTTTTTCAGATATCGGTTAGTAACTTTTTTTCTATACATGCTGGCGACCTAAAACTTGTTTTATCGCATTCAGCGCGTCAAATTACGCCGGAAACGGTCGTCTTTGTTTTGATATTGCTTAAAACACGAAGTCGAATTCCGTTCGTTTGTTTCGTGGATATCGGTGAGTAACTTCTTTTCTATACACGCTAGCGACCTAAAACTTGTTTTATCGCATTCAGCCCGTCAAATTACGCCGGAAACGGTCGTCTTTGTTCTGATATTGCTCAAAACACGGAGTCGAATTCCGTTTGTTAGTTTCGTGGATATCGGTGAGTAACTTCTTTTCTATACACGCTAGCGACCTAAAACTTGTTTTATCGCATTCAGCCCGTCAAATTACGCCGGAAACGGTCGTCTTTGTTTTGATATTGCTTAAAACACGAAGTCGAATTCCGTTCGTTTGTTTCGTGGATATCGGTGAGTAACTTTTTTTCTATACATGCTAGCGACCTAAAACTTGTTTTATCGCATTCAGCGCGTCAAATTACGCCGGAAACGGCCGTCTTTGTTTTGATATTGCTCGATAGACGAAGTCGGAGTCCGTTTGTTTGTTTTTCAGATATCGGTTAGTAACTTTTTTTCTATACATGCTAGCGACCTAAAACTTGTTTTATCGCATTCAGCCCGTCAAATTACGCCGGAAACGGTCGTCTTTGTTTTGATATTGCTTAAAACACGAAGTCGAATTCCGTTCGTTTGTTTCGTGGAAATCGGTGAGTAACTTTTTTTCTATACATGCTAGCGACCTAAAACTTGTTTCATCGCATTCAGCGCGTCAAATTACGCCGGAAACGGCCGTCTTTGTTTTGATATTGCTCGATAGACGAAGTCGGAGTCCGTTTGTTTGTTTTTCAGATATCGGTTAGTAACTTTTTTTCTATACATGCTAGCGACCTAAAACTTGTTTTATCGCATTCAGCCCGTCAAATTACGCCGGAAACGGTCGTCTTTGTTCTGATATTGCTCAAAACACGGAGTCGAATTCCGTTTGTTAGTTTCGTGGATATCGGTGAGTAACTTCTTTTCTATATACGCTAGCGACCTAAAACTTGTTTTATCGCATTCAGCCCGTCAAATTACGCCGGAAACGGTCGTCTTTGTTTTGATATTGCTTGAAACACGAAGTCGAATTCCGTCCGTTTGTTTCGTGGATATCGGTGAGTAACTTTTTTTCTATACATGCTAGCGACCTAAAACTTGTTTCATCGCATTCAGCGCGTCAAATTACGCCGGAAACGGTCGTCTTTGTTCTGATATTGCTCAAAACACGGAGTCGAATTCCGTTTGTTTGTTTCGTGGATATCGGTGAGTAACTTTTTTTCTATACATGCTAGCGACCTAAAACTTGTTTTATCGCATTCAGCCCGTCAAAATACGCCGGAAACGGTCGTCTTTGTTTTGATATTGCTCGAAACACGAAGTCGAATTCCGTTTGTTTGTTTCGTGGATATCGGTGAGTAACTTTTTTTCTATACATGCTAGCGACCTAAAACTTGTTTTATCGCATTCAGCGCGTCAAATTACGCCGGAAACGGCCGTCTTTGTTTTGATATTGCTCGATAGACGAAGTCGGAGTCCGTTTGTTTGTTTTTCAGATATCGGTTAGTAACTTTTTTTCTATACATGCTAGCGACCTAAAACTTGTTTTATCGCATTCAGCCCGTCAAATTACGCCGGAAACGGTCGTCTTTGTTTTGATATTGCTTAAAACACGAAGTCGAATTCCGTTCGTTTGTTTCGTGGAAATCGGTGAGTAACTTTTTTTCTATCCATGCTAGCGACCTAAAACTTGTTTTATCGCATTCAGCGCGTCAAATTACGCCGGAAACGGCCGTCTTTGTTTTGATATTGCTCGAAACACGAAGTCGAAGTCCGTTTGTTTGTTTTTCAGTCATCGGTTGGTAACTTTTTTTCTATACATGCTAGCGACCTAAGACTTGTTTTATTGCATTCAGCGCGTCAAATTACGCCGGAAACGGTCGTCTTTGTTCTGATATTGCTCAAAACACGGAGTCGAATTCCGTTTGTTAGTTTCGTGGATATCGGTGAGTAACTTCTTTTCTATACACGCTAGCGACCTAAAACTTGTTTTATCGCATTCAGCCCGTCAAATTACGCCGGAAACGGTCGTCTTTGTTTTGATATTGCTTAAAACACGAAGTCGAATTCCGTTCGTTTGTTTCGTGGAAATCGGTGAGTAACTTTTTTTCTATACATGCTAGCGACCTAAAACTTGTTTTATCGCATTCAGCGCGTCAAATTACGCCGGAAACGGCCGTCTTTGTTTTGATATTGCTCGATAGACGAAGTCGGAGTCCGTTTGTTTGTTTTTCAGATATCGGTTAGTAACTTTTTTTCTATACATGCTAGCGACCTAAAACTTGTTTTATCGCATTCAGCGCGTCAAATTACGCCGGAAACGGTCGTCTTTGTTTTGATATTGCTTAAAACACGAAGTCGAATTCCGTTCGTTTGTTTCGTGGATATCGGTGAGTAACTTCTTTTCTATACATGCTAGCGACCTAAAACTTGTTTTATCGCATTCAGCGCGTCAAATTACGCCGGAAACGGCCGTCTTTGTTTTGATATTGCTCGATAGACGAAGTCGGAGTCCGTTTGTTTGTTTTTCAGATATCGGTTAGTAACTTTTTTTCTATACATGCTAGCGACCTAAAACTTGTTTTATCGCATTCAGCCCGTCAAATTACGCCGGAAACGGTCGTCTTTGTTCTGATATTGCTCAAAACACGGAGTCGAATTCCGTTTGTTAGTTTCGTGGATATCGGTGAGTAACTTCTTTTCTATACACGCTAGCGACCTAAAACTTGTTTTATCGCATTCAGCCCGTCAAATTACGCCGGAAACGGTCGTCTTTGTTTTGATATTGCTTGAAACACGAAGTCGAATTCCGTTCGTTTGTTTCGTGGATATCGGTGAGTAACTTTTTTTCTATACATGCTAGCGACCTAAAACTTGTTTTATCGCATTCAGCGCGTCAAATTACGCCGGAAACGGCCGTCTTTGTTTTGATATTGCTCGATAGACGAAGTCGGAGTCCGTTTGTTTGTTTTTCAGATATCGGTTAGTAACTTTTTTTCTATACATGCTAGCGACCTAAAACTTGTTTTATCGCATTCAGCCCGTCAAATTACGCCGGAAACGGTCGTCTTTGTTTTGATATTGCTTAAAACACGAAGTCGAATTCCGTTCGTTTGTTTCGTGGAAATCGGTGAGTAACTTTTTTTCTATACATGCTAGCGACCTAAAACTTGTTTTATCGCATTCAGCGCGTCAAATTACGCCGGAAACGGCCGTCTTTGTTTTGATATTGCTCGATAGACGAAGTCGGAGTCCGTTTGTTTGTTTTTCAGATATCGGTTAGTAACTTTTTTTCTATACATGCTAGCGACCTAAAACTTGTTTTATCGCATTCAGCGCGTCAAATTACGCCGGAAACGGTCGTCTTTGTTTTGATATTGCTTAAAACACGAAGTCGAATTCCGTTCGTTTGTTTCGTGGAAATCGGTGAGTAACTTTTTTTCTATACATGCTAGCGACCTAAAACTTGTTTTATCGCATTCAGCGCGTCAAATTACGCCGGAAACGGCCGTCTTTGTTTTGATATTGCTCGATAGACGAAGTCGGAGTCCGTTTGTTTGTTTTTCAGATATCGGTTAGTAACTTTTTTTCTATACATGCTAGCGACCTAAAACTTGTTTTATCGCATTCAGCGCGTCAAATTACGCCGGAAACGGTCGTCTTTGTTTTGATATTGCTTAAAACACGAAGTCGAATTCCGTTCGTTTGTTTCGTGGATATCGGTGAGTAACTTCTTTTCTATACATGCTAGCGACCTAAAACTTGTTTTATCGCATTCAGCGCGTCAAATTACGCCGGAAACGGCCGTCTTTGTTTTGATATTGCTCGATAGACGAAGTCGGAGTCCGTTTGTTTGTTTTTCAGATATCGGTTAGTAACTTTTTTTCTATACATGCTAGCGACCTAAAACTTGTTTTATCGCATTCAGCCCGTCAAATTACGCCGGAAACGGTCGTCTTTGTTCTGATATTGCTCAAAACACGGAGTCGAATTCCGTTTGTTAGTTTCGTGGATATCGGTGAGTAACTTCTTTTCTATACACGCTAGCGACCTAAAACTTGTTTTATCGCATTCAGCCCGTCAAATTACGCCGAAAACGGTCGTCTTTGTTTTGATATTGCTTAAAACACGAAGTCGAATTCCGTTCGTTTGTTTCGTGGATATCGGTGAGTAACTTTTTTTCTATACATGCTAGCGACCTAAAACTTGTTTCATCGCATTCAGCGCGTCAAATTACGCCGGAAACGGCCG
This sequence comes from Diprion similis, assembly GCF_021155765.1. Taxonomy (NCBI): domain Eukaryota; kingdom Metazoa; phylum Arthropoda; class Insecta; order Hymenoptera; family Diprionidae; genus Diprion; species Diprion similis. The sequence continues at coordinate 14,087,083 of NC_060113.1, read as the reverse complement.
TCTTTGTTTTGATATTGCTCGATAGACGAAGTCGGAGTCCGTTTGTTTGTTTTTCAGATATCGGTTAGTAACTTTTTTTCTATACATGCTAGCGACCTAAAACTTGTTTTATCGCATTCAGCCCGTCAAATTACGCCGGAAACGGTCGTCTTTGTTCTGATATTGCTCAAAACACGGAGTCGAATTCCGTTTGTTAGTTTCGTGGATATCGGTGAGTAACTTCTTTTCTATATACGCTAGCGACCTAAAACTTGTTTTATCGCATTCAGCCCGTCAAATTACGCCGGAAACGGTCGTCTTTGTTTTGATATTGCTTGAAACACGAAGTCGAATTCCGTCCGTTTGTTTCGTGGATATCGGTGAGTAACTTTTTTTCTATACATGCTAGCGACCTAAAACTTGTTTCATCGCATTCAGCGCGTCAAATTACGCCGGAAACGGTCGTCTTTGTTCTGATATTGCTCAAAACACGGAGTCGAATTCCGTTTGTTTGTTTCGTGGATATCGGTGAGTAACTTTTTTTCTATACATGCTAGCGACCTAAAACTTGTTTTATCGCATTCAGCCCGTCAAAATACGCCGGAAACGGTCGTCTTTGTTTTGATATTGCTCGAAACACGAAGTCGAATTCCGTTTGTTTGTTTCGTGGATATCGGTGAGTAACTTTTTTTCTATACATGCTAGCGACCTAAAACTTGTTTTATCGCATTCAGCGCGTCAAATTACGCCGGAAACGGCCGTCTTTGTTTTGATATTGCTCGATAGACGAAGTCGGAGTCCGTTTGTTTGTTTTTCAGATATCGGTTAGTAACTTTTTTTCTATACATGCTAGCGACCTAAAACTTGTTTTATCGCATTCAGCCCGTCAAATTACGCCGGAAACGGTCGTCTTTGTTTTGATATTGCTTAAAACACGAAGTCGAATTCCGTTCGTTTGTTTCGTGGAAATCGGTGAGTAACTTTTTTTCTATCCATGCTAGCGACCTAAAACTTGTTTTATCGCATTCAGCGCGTCAAATTACGCCGGAAACGGCCGTCTTTGTTTTGATATTGCTCGAAACACGAAGTCGAAGTCCGTTTGTTTGTTTTTCAGTCATCGGTTGGTAACTTTTTTTCTATACATGCTAGCGACCTAAGACTTGTTTTATTGCATTCAGCGCGTCAAATTACGCCGGAAACGGTCGTCTTTGTTCTGACATTGCTCAAAACACGGAGTCGAATTCCGTTTGTTAGTTTCGTGGATATCGGTGAGTAACTTCTTTTCTATACACGCTAGCGACCTAAAACTTGTTTTATCGCATTCAGCCCGTCAAATTACGCCGGAAACGGTCGTCTTTGTTTTGATATTGCTTAAAACACGAAGTCGAATTCCGTTCGTTTGTTTCGTGGAAATCGGTGAGTAACTTTTTTTCTATACATGCTAGCGACCTAAAACTTGTTTTATCGCATTCAGCGCGTCAAATTACGCCGGAAACGGCCGTCTTTGTTTTGATATTGCTCGATAGACGAAGTCGGAGTCCGTTTGTTTGTTTTTCAGATATCGGTTAGTAACTTTTTTTCTATACATGCTAGCGACCTAAAACTTGTTTTATCGCATTCAGCGCGTCAAATTACGCCGGAAACGGTCGTCTTTGTTTTGATATTGCTTAAAACACGAAGTCGAATTCCGTTCGTTTGTTTCGTGGATATCGGTGAGTAACTTCTTTTCTATACATGCTAGCGACCTAAAACTTGTTTTATCGCATTCAGCGCGTCAAATTACGCCGGAAACGGCCGTCTTTGTTTTGATATTGCTCGATAGACGAAGTCGGAGTCCGTTTGTTTGTTTTTCAGATATCGGTTAGTAACTTTTTTTCTATACATGCTAGCGACCTAAAACTTGTTTTATCGCATTCAGCCCGTCAAATTACGCCGGAAACGGTCGTCTTTGTTCTGATATTGCTCAAAACACGGAGTCGAATTCCGTTTGTTAGTTTCGTGGATATCGGTGAGTAACTTCTTTTCTATACACGCTAGCGACCTAAAACTTGTTTTATCGCATTCAGCCCGTCAAATTACGCCGGAAACGGTCGTCTTTGTTTTGATATTGCTTGAAACACGAAGTCGAATTCCGTTCGTTTGTTTCGTGGATATCGGTGAGTAACTTTTTTTCTATACATGCTAGCGACCTAAAACTTGTTTTATCGCATTCAGCGCGTCAAATTACGCCGGAAACGGCCGTCTTTGTTTTGATATTGCTCGATAGACGAAGTCGGAGTCCGTTTGTTTGTTTTTCAGATATCGGTTAGTAACTTTTTTTCTATACATGCTAGCGACCTAAAACTTGTTTTATCGCATTCAGCCCGTCAAATTACGCCGGAAACGGTCGTCTTTGTTTTGATATTGCTTAAAACACGAAGTCGAATTCCGTTCGTTTGTTTCGTGGAAATCGGTGAGTAACTTTTTTTCTATACATGCTAGCGACCTAAAACTTGTTTTATCGCATTCAGCGCGTCAAATTACGCCGGAAACGGCCGTCTTTGTTTTGATATTGCTCGATAGACGAAGTCGGAGTCCGTTTGTTTGTTTTTCAGATATCGGTTAGTAACTTTTTTTCTATACATGCTAGCGACCTAAAACTTGTTTTATCGCATTCAGCGCGTCAAATTACGCCGGAAACGGTCGTCTTTGTTTTGATATTGCTTAAAACACGAAGTCGAATTCCGTTCGTTTGTTTCGTGGAAATCGGTGAGTAACTTTTTTTCTATACATGC